>NW_006159565.1:8688541-8696766 GCF_000334495.1 Tupaia belangeri chinensis
AGAAATAATGTGTTCTCATGCTAAACTGCCTGGGCTTGGCTTCCAACTCAACTACTTAGTAACCTCATTGACCTTAAGCAAAGTATTTTATTTTGCTGTGCTTCAGTTTTCCCTATCTCATCATCATTTACGTACCTACAGGATATTCACTGACTTATTTTCACTTAAATTTATTCTTATTATTATCATTCTTAGATAAGGTCTTGCCATATTGTGGTCTTCCTGCCTTGGCTTCTAGCTGGGACTAGAGAGGTGAGCCACTGTGCCTGGCTCTGTTTTAGACAGCCTCACTATGTTGCCCAGGCCAATCTCAAGCTCACAATCTTCTTGCCTCAGCCTCCCCGAGTAACCTCCCTAGGTACAAGTGTATGCCATCACACCCAGTCTTTAGGTTGAATCAAGAATCGAACCTGAGCTTCCCATGTGGTCCCAGCCTGTGGAACACAGCATTTTAACAGTCCACACTACTATGACTGGGCCTTTGTTTTTATTTGTCATTTAGCAAACTTACACAGAGCGTTCAGTATGATGGGCATATTCTGAATGATTTACATGTATTCACTCATTTAATTCTACAATAACTTTGTGAGGTAGGCACTATGACCTGATTCTGTTATATGGGTCAGAAAACTCAGGCAGTACTAGGTGAAGTGACTAGACATTGTGTAAATCAAGCTTTTTCGATTTCTGCTTTTTCCATCTTCTGACTGTCCTTCTAGATCCTTATTCCATGCTGGTTTTTGCCCTGAAAGGTTGACATATGTCAACAGATTCCCTGACACCTGATTTCTGGAGGGGTTGAGCTGAAGGGAGGACCTGGCAAGAGGCCAGATGAAACAGCAAAAGTGAGGTCAGGGTACTTACTCCGTGGCTCCTCCCTCACCCTTGCAGGCTGATTGCATCCTCCTGAGAGCCAGGGCTGCTACCTGGGATCTTCTCCACACAGTCACTCCAGGCTCTGTGAGCTGCTCCCTCGCCTGCTCCCTTCAGGCCAAGAGGTGGTAGGAGTTCCCCACTCTTGCCAGCCCTGGGGTTCTGAAAAACCCTTTCTTGGTTTCATCTACCTGCTCAAGTCTTTGCAAACTGTCCCTCACTAAATGCTCCTCAGTTACCCAACTCGAGTGTGCCATGTCCTGTTTGACCCTTGACTGGAACACCATGTCTACTTAGCTTGTGTGTCAGCCACACACTGGGTGGGGTTTTGTGCATCCGGACTCATCTTCTGCAAGAAAGCAAGCAGGTGCCCGCCTATGGAGTGTGCTCTGAGGAGGCTCGGGAAGGTCTTTGCACAAAAAGATACCTTTAAGGCTCTATCATTTATGAAAAACCTCCATCTTTAGAATCATTTACAAAACCAAATGTATTGTGTTTCCAGAAGGATCTTGTTCAATGCACTTTAATTGCGTGCCTGTGAACGAACTGGGGGAAGAGAGGCCCTAGTAACAGAATTTTCAAACTGCCTCCAGTTTGGCTCATAGACATGTTTGGATTTGTTTGTAAAATAAATCACTATCATTTAAGAAAGTGAGTTAATATCCTAGCAAAATCCAGACACTGGGCCTCTCTTGGAAACCAGACCATTTGGTAATGCCGGGTTGCAATTCATTTCACGGTGACTAAGTCATAGCTGTCTCCTTTGGATGAAGTTCTTCATTTTGTCATCGGCCATAGTACTCTCTATTGTTCCCAGCATTATAGCTGTTTGTTTCTTTTCATCATAATGTTGACACCATCCATCCCTGCCATACTTTCCTATTAGTCTTTCCTTCTATTCTAGACTTCCTCCACTTAGATCTTTGCTTGACTCCTGTAATCATTTGAGGCATATATTTGCTTGCCAGATAAGCTCCCAAATTCCTGTGCTATGGGGAATTAAACAAAAAGATTGTTGCGGGGAGGGGGGGGAGCTTAAGACTGCCAAATAAATTTTAGCCATGGCTGAAGTGAAGAGACTAAGAAAGAATTTTTGAATGCCAAAAAGAAGTGGGCCAGAAGGAATATGAACCTCTATGATACAGAATTATATCCAGAAGCATATGAAACTATTTTTAAAAAACAAGCTCACACCTTGGACCTGAGTAGTAATTTTATTTAGTTTGGGCCATTTTTATTTTATTTGCTCTAGCACTTTTTAGCAGACAAGCAGCAGAGTATATAAGAAATCTTTGTAGGCAACAAGGATGTAGAATGTTGAGCAAATTCCCTCTTTCTCTCTTTCACTCCCTCCCTTTGCTGGAGAACTGAGGGCACCATTTCTTGATTTTTTTTTCTTTTCTTTTTACTTGCCAGAGAGTGTTTGCACTGTGGGGGTGGGGGGGGGGAGAGAGAGAGAGAGAGAGAAATAAAGATACACAATGGGGTATGGTGATGCCATAATCCCTTCCCCTCCATTTGTATGCATTATGGGGGTGGTGGGGGGAGAGAGAGAGAGAGAGAGAGAAATAAAGATACCCAATGGGGTATGGTCATGCCATAATCCCTTCCCCTCCATTTCTCTTTTCTGTCAGGATTTTGGGCATGCATCCACACATGCCCAATGTGTCTTTCAAGCTGCTGAGGTTGGGACTCAAACCATGGTCAGTCATGTGTGATCCACTCTCAACTCACAGTGCTCAGCTATTGCTATGGACTAGCTCTGTTTCTTGACTTTATTAGGGGCACTTAGTCAAGACAGTGAGAATAGACTCCATGTGGCTAGAGCCTCTAAAATGGGCTGGGCTCTGGGAAGAGTGGTCTCCACCCGCCAGCAGCTGTGGAGCTGTGCAGTAAGCAGAGTGCCCACAGAATAGTGTCCAACTCAGTCTGGTGGAGGAGGAACAAACACTGTCTCTTCCTCGGAGTATATTCAGTGAGCAAGAAATATGCTGGGAAAATTGGACTCCAAAAGAGGAAAATGAAACACTTACATGGCTCCAAGGATGGCATTGCAAAGGGAAAAGGAATCTCCAAAGCACTAAATCAATATTTGGATTAAAAAAAAAAAAGAAGAAGAGAAAACGTTTCTTACCAACTTCAAATAGTTTGGTGGCGTTAAACTCCTCACTTCCCGCAAGCAGACTCACTTCAGTGGCAGCTGTCCTGAAAGTGTCTTCAATTCCTAAACACAGACAAGAGCTCATTTTTCCCTGGTTTATATGGAAAAAGTCACCCCCCAAAAATAAAAAACCAAATACACCTGAACAAAGGCTTTTTTGTATTCCTTGCTACTCATGGCAGAAACTTGCCAATGGAGGAAACAGTAAAAAGCAGGTAGTAGCACATAAAATATATTAAACCCCCTGATACCATTTGCAGCATGAAACCAGATCCAAATGTGCCTGTGTGAGTCCTAAGGAACTCACTAGGCCTGGGGATGGGGTTTGGGGCACTGGGGGGTACGTGTCAGAATAACTGGTGGCATCTAGATGATGAATTAATCCAAAGGCAGTGGAATGTAGTGGTTAATACCTTGCCTTAATGACTAACTGCCTGGATTCAAATCATCATTAGTCACATGACTTTGGGCAAGCCACTTCACTTTTGTGTGCCTCAGTTTCCATGTCTGTAAAATGGGTAGAACCAAGGGCCCTACCTCACAGGACTGAAAAGGTAAATGAGTTATATGTAAAGAAAGCACTTAGAGCTGTAAGTGGTAAGTGTTCGCTGATATTTTTTTCCCTTAAATATTTGTCTAGCTCCTTGAGAACGCAGCAGTCCGCAGCCAAGGATCCGATATCTCATATGCTAGGACCTTCAGCATTGTCAGTGATGCTTCAGAATGAATACGTTGAGCTCATCATTACTTGCTCTAGGAACTGACCCAGCTTCTTCAAACTTCACTGGCTTTCCTATTTCCTCTGCTTCCCTCTGCAGGCAGGAATCCTGGCAAGCTAAAGCAATAAGAAGAGGAAGGAGCAGAGAACCGTGGAACATTTGTACGTGGGTTTCGGCTTTCCTGCTGGGCATTACTTGATTTCCTTTACGGGCCTCTCTCTGATTTTATATGAGGCCCTTCAAACTTATTTGTAGGGTTGACCAAGGGGACAAACTTTTACAGTGTGATTACTAGACAGGCCAAGGAGACCTTGTCTGCTCCATGATTCTTTCTTGTAAGGCGGAGAGTCAACAAACTGAATAAGGAAAGAGATCCCATTAAAGGAAATTCTTCATGCTCGAAGGGGGCCCTGTAAAGATGAAATAGCCAAGAACAGACAAACAGAAGGATGGAAGGACAAGGACAGTTGAGAAGAAAATGTACAAACAGGACGGCTGGCTGCACTGCTCTCGGTGATAACAAAAGAAAAAGGCACACTCAACATGGCGGCAGAGAAAAAGTCTCCCTCTGATAAGATATCTAAAGCCACTACCTGGGGCCTGGATGCCAGTTCTAGAGGAGAAAACAGGCAAACCTCTATGCCCTGACATTAAAGGCATCCATGTGTGGCTGAGCTTGGTGGCCTTCTTCCGAGTGCTGGTGGAAGAGTTTAGTAGTTAAGAACAATGTCTCTAAAATCAGACTACCTGGATTCAGATTCTAGACTGACCACCTGCTGCTTGTGCGAGTCTAGGCAAGTTAACCTTCTCCAGGCTTCAGTTTTCACAGATATCTAATGGGTACAATAATAAATACCTATTTCCATGAGGTATTGGGATGGCTAAATGAAATGATACATACAAAAACCTTAGAAATTTGCTCAATACTGAAGTATTCAATAAACTTTATTATTTATAATCTTCATTATATTTTTTAAAAATAATTATTTACTTAATTCCATTTGTTATTATTATTTTTTAATTTGACAAGAGATAGAGAAAGAGAGAAAGGAGAAGTGTGAAAGTAAGCCTCCAGGTCCAGAACACAAACCGCAGTCATCCATGTGTGAATTCAGTGACCCAACCACCATGCCACCTGCTGGTCCCCTTCATTATCTTTTTTAAAAGAATTATTTATTTATTACTATTTTTAAAATGTGCTATAGGGCTTGTGCACTCACCAGAGAGAGAGAGAAGGAAAGTGAGAAAGCAAACTGCCTAGTCAGGGACTCAAACCACAGTTGGCCATGTGTGAGTCCAGTGCCTTAACCACCATGTTACCTAAGAGAGCTATCTTCATTATCTTATTATTTCTTCATTTTCTTTCTCTGTATGTAATTCTTTGTCTTTATTTTCTTTCATAATATCTTCTTATATTCATTACCATCTTCTTCATAGTCTTCACTTCCTTCTTTCTTTCTGTCCTCTGCTTCCTCCTCCTCATATTATTATTACTTATTGGTTTGTTTCTACCCATCCAAGTCCCACCCATTGGATGTCTCACTCAGTTCTTTATAATAAGCATGGAAGCGATCAGGGAAAGCATCTCACTGGCTGTTCCATTTGTTAGAAATCCATCTGCATGGCTGACATGAAGCCAGAATTCCCACTTCTTACATTTCAGCCCCATTTTCTACATATGCTCTTTTGCATGAATACAAATCCATTTCAATCTGATTCCCTTTCTCTCAGCTCAGAAACCCCTTTGTGTTTCTACTTCTTTCTTGTTCCAAATATCTCTGGTTTGTGAACGGAGTGTCTAGGGGTAGGAAAGGAAGTCTGGGGTGCGGGGATAAGATTTTTCTGTCTCTGACATTTCTTTCAGATGAAGCCATTTGGAATGTGTGGTTTTCTTAAAAGGGACTAAGATATTATTTTAGGCTGGTGTTTTACCTGGCAATGGGGAACACATAGTAAAACTATAGCCCAGAAGTTGGTAAGCTTTTCTATAAAGGGTCAGAGAGTAAATATATTAGGCTTTGTGGGTTACATATGGTCTCGGCTGCTGCTTTCCCTTCCCTCCTCCTCATCCTCCTCTTCACAACCCTTTGCCAATATACGGTCATACAAATATGGCTGCCAGCCTGACTAGGCCCATCAGTCATAGTCTGACAACCACTGCTAGAGTCAGTCACGATTCATTTCCGAAATAACCTCTTACCAAGTTTGCAATTAGCTCAGTTTTTAAAGCACTGACAATGCAGTATAAAGTGAGGATCGACTGCCAAGTCACCCTGGTTTACTCTCTTGAGAGCCTTGGGCAACTCTCAGGTATTTCCGACAGGACTTCAACTGTGTGGTTTCTCTGTAGATGGCTGTCAAGCCTCTCACCCTGGCTGCCTTATCAGACTATGGATGTCTGTCTTCATGTGTCTCTTCGAGGCACAACAAATCCTACATCAAAGGCCCAAACTAACCAGAGTTCCTCCTTTAAATTAGACAAGTACAACGTGGCAATTGTTCTTTAGGTCACGGCTATGGCAATTGTGCATAAGCCTCAGAAAATCCATCTTTTCATTCACAAAGCTCATTAATTGTCTCTCATTGTCTCACTCTGGCTGAAGTCTTATTAGGGTAATGATTATTTTTAAAAAGACAAAAATTTTTTAATTGCCAGAGGTCATGTGTGTGTGTGTGTGCATGAGAGAGAGGACAGAGAAAGAGAGAGAGAGAGAGAGAGAGAGAGAAGAAGCGCCCTCCAACAGGACATAGTCATGCTGCAATCCTTCTCTTCCATTTCTCCATCCTGTTGGGATTTTGGTTATGCATGCAGATACACCTGGCTTGTTTTTCAAGACACTGGGGCCAGGATTTGAACCTTGCAGCAAGCCATGTGTGATCTGGCTCCCTTAACCAGCAGGCCACAGGGTAGCCCCAAAAGACAATTTATATAAAATTAAAAACCTACCCCTTGAACTTGAAGCTCCATCCCCAAGTAACTCACCTGGGCAATTTGGACGGTCACAGGTCCTTGATTCTGTTGCAGTGCATGCATAGCCACAAGACCGAGTCCGCTTCTGGTTGCCATTCCCACAGGTGACGCTGCAGACAGACCAGAGACTCCAGTCACCCTCACCGTCTGAGGAATCTGGAAGGGAGCCAGGGAGACCGTCATCATCCTCACCCATAGAGTCCTCAAATCTGCCTTGGGAGGCAGCCTGCCCATTGTCCTGTTCCTTCAGTCTCACTGTGAGAGGGGCCCAGAGGGCAGCTGGCATTCAAAGGCTTACAGCTGCCCTAGTGCCCATGATTAGGCTCTGCTTTGTGAAGGCAGAGGTTCTAGACCCTGTGGCTATGGTACACAGCCAAGACCTGACCCCTTAAGTGCCCAGTAAGTGTTAATTGAGAATTTGCAGAGCATGGGATCATGGAATCATAAGCGAGGCAGTTTCCAAAGATGACTGCTAAAATATTCTTCCCTCTCTGTACATACACCTATCCACAGAGAGAATCTACTTCCTCTTGGCTAGAATCTGGGCTGGACTTGACCTTAAGTAAGGCCTGACAGCTTCTGGTTTTTGCTTTGGGGAATCCAGTCACTATGAAAGAAGCCCAGGTTAAACCTGTGAATTATGGGACACCACATGGAAAGAGAGGAGTCCCCAAAAGGAACATGATGACACCAGACACGTGAGTGAAACCTTCTTTAACTTTCCAATTCTTCCTATAGATATTGAATGCTGCTGATGACATCAGGCATCAAGGAACTGCCCAGGGGCCCTATCTGAATCCCTGAGACACAGAATTATAAGAAAAAATTAACTGCTGTTATATAAAGCCATCACATTTGAGGTGGTTTATTATGTCACAATAGATAACTGACACATGAATGGTAAAACTAGAAATGGCCCCTTGAGTTTATTATTCAACATCCATCCAATGAATATTTTTCTAGCCCTTATTATGTGGCAGACACAATTGTGGATATATGAATTATAGCATTAAGTAAAACTTTCAGAGATCTCTGCCCTGGTACAACTAATATTTTAGTGAGAAAAAGGAAACAATAATCAACAAACACAAAGAATGAGTAACTCTTATGGTGTATTAGAAGTTGATCCATGGTGTGGAAAAATGCAAAGTAGACCAGGCTAGGGGTTCCTGGGAATGTGAGAGGTGTCGAGGAGTTTGAGGCTTTATCAAGATGGACTTTCTCTAATTAAAAGTAAAGACTTGGAATGGTTGGGTGACTCTTCCAAGGTCACCAGGTAAACAGAAAGGAAAGCTGGGGCTCTAGCACTAAGCTCTCATTCTCTAAAGTATGACTCTCTGTAGCACCTCCTCTCTGGAATACTTTTTGTTTGGTTTCTTTTCCTCTAGCCTTGGGGCCTCTGCTGGTACCAAGTGTGGAGCTACAGGCATGTGTCTTGCAGGGAAGGAGTACCCTCTGTTCCTAACGGGTCATGGTGATGGTTATTACATAGGCCAGGCAG
>NW_006159565.1:8696798-8721820 GCF_000334495.1 Tupaia belangeri chinensis
CAGGAATGCAGTGCACACATGTTTCTACCTGAGCCTGGGCCCGATGCCAGCCTCTCAGGCTGTTGTTTACATGGCGCAGAGTCAGAGTGGGGTGGGGTGCTTCATGCTTGTGTCCTCTTCTCTAACTCTGAGCAGAGAGTTTGCTCACACCTTACCTGTTCCCAGGGGCCCTATCCATTCCTATCCCCTCCCTTAAAAAGAATTTTTTCCAAACTGATTTTCTACTATGGAATGGTTTTCCAACCAAACAGCCAAGCAGATGTTTGAAACTCCTGCTTTGTGTTAGGGAATTTGGCCTCCTTCTTCTCTATCATCTCAACCCAGGACGACTGGAGAGAAACATTGCTTCTGGTGGGAGAAACCACCGAGGAAGGAACAGTGGTTACTCCCCCTGAGAATGTCAAGGTCTGTGATCTCTAGGTCCTCTTACTGAAAACACCAGAGATGTCTTAAACAACCACATAATTGCACATGTGTCATTGGGAACCTCCAGGTGCAGTGTGTAATATGCACATGTGTATACACTCAATCACACCCTGCACACAGCACCAAGGCCAGATTTTGTTAAAGGGAGCCAAACAAAAAAAAAAAAAAAGGGCCAGCTGGTGGCATAGTGGTTAAAGCAGCTGGATTGCCATCTGGCTGACCATGGTTCAAGTCCCAAACCTGGCAGCTTGCTTTCTCACTTTCCCTCTCTTGTTCTCTGTATTGCTGTGGTGAAATTAAAAAATAATATAAAAATTAATAAAGTAATTCTTTTAAAAAAGGGAAACAAAATAAAGTTGTAAGTAAAGATTATGTTTTTATACTCATAGAGAAAAGGAAGTAGGTAAGTTAGAAAAAACCTATTACATCACATAGATGGATCTCATGTCATCTGTAGCATGGGTACCATCTAGGAATTCCAAGTGGTGTCCTTCTTGGTTTTGCAAAAGCTAAGTGGCCCCAACCACCCAGAAATTTCTTACAGCCTTTCTTTTCCCTTACAGTAATGTAGAGAACTAATTTTGGGAAAAGGCATCCCTGAATTTTGAGGTTTTAATATTAAACATTAAACTGAAGTAGAAGGCTTATATGGAAATTGCTATGTGAGGAAATGTTATGTTTTGGTTTCTTGGAGCTAAATTATTGAATAATAATTACAATGAGGGTCTTCAAAAAGTTCATAGAAAATGTGTTTTATGAAAGAACTGCATGGGCTTCAAAAAATTTTTTTTTGCACCAAGATAAATCTATAATTATATTTTCCTATAAACCTTTTTGAATGTGAAAAATGGCACCCATTACCCTTCTCCCCGTATCTATCCTGTCTCTTACTGATTCCAGGCTGAGATATTTGACTTGCTTTGGCCAATGGGATAACAGTAATGACTAGGCAAGCGGAGGCTGGAACAGTGCTTACCTATCAGGGCTTGCCCTCTCTAGTTATAGGAATCTCTTTGATCAGGTGAGAGCACAGGCTAGCCTCCTGGGGGTAAGAAACCAGATGGAGAGAGGTCCAATCACCTCAGCACCTCAGCTGTCCAGTGGGGGCTCCATCATAGACCTAGACTACACAGCCCCAGTCAACCCAACCTAGACCCGAAGAATCCAGACAACACATAGATTCATGAGGGAATACCCTCTTGTTCTTTGACACTACTAAATTTTAGGGGAGGTTTCTTGAGCAGCAGAAGCTAACTATTACAAATACATCATGAAATCCTCCCTAAACGATACTCTGGAACCATCAAGTATTTATAATTCATGTTAGTAGCTTTCTCCACAAGTTTATTTTTTAAAGTGCTTAAAAACCCATGACCTTTCTGAAATTGTTTTATATGGGTCCCCCAAAATTAGGCATAGGACACTTCCGTGCCATGTGCCTACTCATTCATTTTAAGGCTAGCAATAAACGGAAACAACCTCCTCAGGAAGGGTGTGTGTGTCAGCTCACTACCCTGAAGCCTCAAAAACACAGGGGCCCAGATCAACTTACTGACAAAGACCTCCTCCTGGGGATTTCTATTATTTTAATGTGTTCAAAGGACAGAAAGACAACTTCTAATTGGGATAAAGCTTTGAGGGCAGTAGTTCTTCCTGCTATAATAAAATAAACCTGTTCTCATTTGCTCACCTACCAGGGAGCATCACTCAAAACAGAAAATGAATTTGAGCAGCAGCGATCAGCAAGATAACAACAATGACAGGAAAATACAGTTCCCGGGAACATTTATATGGTGCTTTGACAGTCTCTGTCTATGACATCAAAGAGGTCACGGCGGAAAGAAAACAACCATCTTGAGAATGAGCTTCCAAAGATGTGATTTGAAAATTTAGAGTAGTCATCAGATAGTTATGGGGAAATAGAGATCTGTGGGCCAGTTATAGCATTGGGGAAGCTAAAGCGACTTGCATGTCCCTCAGCTTGGCCACCAGCAACCTTGTGCCACTAATCCCAGACTAGAGTAGCTACCAATTATCAACGGCCTGCTCTAACCAGCTGCTTTGTCTGTACACACTGATATAACTCCTACAATAACCTTGCAAAGTAGGTGAAAACATTCCCCTTTTATGAATAAAGAGCCCAAGGCTCAGAGAGGTTGAAGCATTTGCCTAAGGTCGTACAGCTCCAACTCAAAAGAGCTCAGATTAGATCTGAGGTCTACCTGCTCCTGCTATATCCTGTTCTACATTCTGGTATTCCAGCAGATTCAACTGGCCTCTGTCCTTTAAGGTAGTCACTTATGTGGCCTTAATTCAACATTACAAGAAAAAAAACATCCAGAAAATAGCCCTGTGAAGTCTTCTATTAAAATAGGCCTATGGGGCCCAGGCAGAGGTGTAGTGGTAAAGCACAATGCTCTGCAAGGCAGTCCCACGTGGGAAGGTTTCTGGTTCAAGTCCAGAGGTCTCCCTGAGTATGCCAAACATGAGTGTGTTTGTGATCCATGGCAGGATGGAGGCTGGGGGTGGATTGTTGGGACCCTGTTGGAGGTGCTGTCTTTGTCTCTTTCTCTTTTATCTTCATACATCTTTCTTACTCATGCAAAAAAAAAAAAGGATAAACTTTAAAAAGCTATTCTGGGGATCAGCAGTTAGCATAATGGCTATGTTGCTAGACTCCTATGTAGTTGACCAGGGTTTGAGTCCTGTACTTGGTGACTTAAACTCACTAGGCATGTGTGTGCATGCCCAAGGTCTTAAGAGGAGGATAGAGGAAAAGAGATTGCAATGTGGCCATCCCCCTGGGGGTGATTTCTCACTTTCTGTCTCTCTGTCTCTGTCTTTCTGGTGAGTGCACGTGCCTTATAGCAAAAACCTCTAAAAAAAAAAAGCTATTCTGAATAATTTGGGGACTGGTACACTACTATTAAACAGAAGATAATTATTTGGATTCTCTCTTTTCCCTAGATACCTGAAGCATCTATGTCATGGTATTTAAAATGCAATATCTCAAAAACAGACTTTTCACAGGGAAGCTGACTTATACCATCATCACATGATATGTTTCCATTAGCACAAGCCATGATGTTAAGTGTTTGAACCCCACTCTCAGAAACAGTGTTCTGTGTGGGCTGGGCAAACACAAACCCTGTACAATGTCGGGCTGGCATTCAGGGAGCCTCTGGACTTGTCTTGTCCAACAGCACAGATCTTTTCCTCCCACTCATACCTTCACAACGTAAACATGGCATTTCTGGACCTACTCTACTAACTTAACTACTTGCTTTTCCCCAGAGAGGAAGAACAGTATGATGGGTAAGATGACAGACTCTGGAACCAGATTATCTGGGATGAATTCCAGGTCTTCACCCTCAGGTCAAGTTCCTTGATTTCTCTAGACTTTAGTTTTCCCATCTGTAAAATGGGGTATCTGCCTAGAGAACTGATTAAATGGGCAAATATACGTGAACTGCCTTGAAGAGGGCTAGCGTAGGATGAGTACAATAGAAAAGTTGGCAGCTATCCATATCCGTAGTCCTTCCTCTTGAACGTAGATAAATTGGACTTCCCCTGGGAAAGGTGACAGTTTCATAAGCCTCCTGGCTGGAAGGAATATGGTGTTCTCTTTCTGGTGCCCCAACATTTGATGTGTACCTCCTTCATGGTTCTATTGGGTTGTTGGAAAAGTCATGATGTATTTTTCCTATGGTTTTCTATGTAAAAATATGCCATGATTTTTCTGACAACCCAATATTTTGCTGTATCAGTTCATTTTCTCCCTTTGTCCACAGTTGAGTGAGACCTTCTTTAGGGAAGGACTAGTGTTGTGCTCATTTCTGTATTCCCAGCATCTAGCATAGTGTTGAATATAAAGCATGCTTTTGTTTAATAAATGCTGTTTACACGATGAATGATGGGGCTGGAAAGAAATGTCTTGTTGTTTGGGAAGTCACCTGGAAACATCTATTAATATGACAATATGAAAAAGTCTTCCAGAAGTTCACAGAAAATGGATATTCTGAAAAAACTATGCATGGATTTTAAAAAAAAATTTTTTTTGCACCAAAATAAACTCATACTTTAATTCAATCTTTCCACAAACATTTTGAAATTACCTCACATACAATTAGTCTTTCTGTTAAAAAATGAGGGAATAAGTGAGAGTGCAAATGGTACAAGATAGGTCATCTTCATTGCCTATTCTATGGTGCGCTGATGATGAAGCCACAAGAACATCATGATGATGGGTACATCAAGAAAACACAGCAAGTTCTTGACTGACTCTCCACTAAGACTGCCCAAGGCTTGCTGAATCTGTTTCTTTCTTGGACATACACCACACATTTCCTATTCTTCCCTTGCATCTCTGTGGGGCCACATGACCAAGATGGGAGAATAGAATTTAAGTACCCTCTAGGCTGTGGGTGTCGAGAGCATCTATGCCTTCTCTAGCCTCTTCTCTGTCCTTGGCTACCAGCAAGATACAGAGCATTCAGAGGAATAACTCTCAGGCCTCGGCAGTTGGTGAAGCTCCAAAATGAAAGCAGGCTGCATCTCTGAATGACCGAGGGCAGCTGATTTCTTTTACTGTTTCCCATCCCCAAAAGAACTTTTATTACCTTAAGTCACTGAATGTGGAAGTTGTTTGTTACCTCACCTATTCTATTCTAAAACTATAAGAAAATGGAATTCCCATCTTGGGGTCTTGAAATTGGGGGTAAGGTCCCTTACTTTGACAACCTGTGATATTTGTGTTTGTGGATTCCCAAGGGCGATTCCATTGCTACTAACAAAACTGACACAAGTGCATGGTCAAAGAGAGCAGTGATACACATCTCTTTCACTGAATTGATTTTCAATATGAGTTTTTACATTAAAAATAATAAAGAGGTTAATTTGGTAATTTCTTCGTTTTTAGAAATAAAACTAAAATTTGTTGGGGAAAAAAGGACTCTAAAGATCTCTAAAATATTCTCTCCAAAGATAATTGGTATGATTTTAAAATTATAGTCTTTCCAGAAGAATGTGGCTGCTGGTGCCTCCTTGGGGCTTCTGTGGAGCAGAGCCTTTATGAAGTACGCTTCACAGAAGACCAGAAGCCACATATTGTAAACTGGGTTTTGCTTGGCTCTGGGTTAGGCCTCATCATCCTCATTTATTCTCCCCACCAATTTTATACTGTGTGGTAGACTCACCATATTCTGGCTGCTCTTTGGTTTCAAAAGTCCGGTGGCCTGGGGCCGGACGGTCCCACCCCCTGGGGGGGTTGAGGAAGTTGCTGTCGTCTGAGGTACTGTCGTACTTGTAGTCCTGGTCCCCGCTGTTTGTCCTCGCCAAGGACAAGGACCTCTGCCACCAGGCCCGCCAGTCGGGGGATGGGACTGACCAACTGGGCTTATTCTCCGGATGCTGATCTTTATCTGCTTCAGAGTCAGGACCGTCGACCACCTCTATGGTGACCTGAAGAATTCAGAACAGGCCAGGGTCAATGTGGAGCTAACAGCCTCCAAGCTACATGACCCTTGGAAGAAAGTCTGAGAGAGCAGAGGGAAATGATGGCTGTATCCGTCATGAAGGAAAGCTGATGGCGATGCAGAAGGAAAAACATCCAGGGATTGCCCAAATAACTAGAGGGAATATGGTTTCCAGTTGGGAGGAGACAATTCATCCATCACTAGGGCCCCTGATTTACTGAGGAATAAATTTTGAGAAGACTTTATTCAAGGAGTAAACATATGCTATATGAGGGGACTTCAGAAAGTTCATGAAAATTGGGACCAGCAGATGGCATAATGGTTAGGTCACTGGACTCCTATGTAGTCGACCATGGTGCCAGTCCCACTGGGCGTGTGTGTGTGTGTGCCTGAGATCCTGCAAGGAGAATAGAGAAGGGGTCAGGGCATGATTATCTCCCCTAGGGAGTGATTTCTTGTTTTCTTTCTTTCTCTCCAGCAAGTATATGCACCCTATAGCAAAAATCTCTGTTTAAAAATAATTCATGAAAACGGATTTAAAGTATGAGTTTATTTTGGTGCAAAACATTTTGAAATCCATGCATAATTTTTTCATAATATGTATTTTACATAAACTGTTTAAAGACCCCTTGTATGTGTTTCTGAAGTGATATAAGAATAATCACAATAAAACACAACGCTTATTGAATATTACCTCTGTACCAGGCACAACTTAAATGTCCCAGCTATATGAATTTGTTTAATCCTCATAACAAGCCACCTCCTGTCCTTGTATATGTGTGCCACACTGTCTATCAAGAGGTATCAGCTATTTCCCATCTCTTTCCATCTGGTCTAGCCTGTGACACACTCTGTCCAGCAGAATGAATGGGAGAGACACTGTGACAGGTCTTAAGAGGTCCATTTTCATTCTCTTGGAAGGTTCCTACTGTTATGTAAGGAATTCCAGCCCAGATCCCTGCATGTGTGGAGATCACTTAAAGAGTGAGGCCATGTGGAAGAGAACCAACCAATGTCCACCCCCAAGGCCCCACTAGTATGAGTGGGAACATCTTTGATCATCTGGCCCCTGGTGGGCCTCTCCTGCCAAAACCACATGGAACAAAGACAAGCTGTCCCAGCTAAACCCTGCTCAATTCCTGACCTGCAGGGCCACAAACAACTTAATTGTTATTGCTTCAAGCTACTACATTTGGGCTGGTTGCTAGAGAGCAAAGGATGGGTTTTTACTTTCAGGGAAATTGGTGCACAGAGATGTTAAACTTGCCTAAGATCACAGAGCTAGAAAGTGGTAAACATGGGGAATCTGGCTTCAGAAGCCCTGCTCTTACCAATTGGCCACGCTGTGTCTCAAATAGTAATAGAGGTATTATTCCTTTGTGAGACTGAGGGAGTCAAGAGGCCACAGGCATGGAGGTGGGGCTGGATGCCACAGGGTGTGTAGAGAGAGGATAACAAGGTCCTTGAGACCAGGCTTTCCAAGCAAAGATTTTCACTCATCCCACAATCTAGACTCAGTCTGCACACTCCTCAACCAACCTCAGGGACAGAGAAGATGGTCCCAGGCCAAGGTTAGGACTTGCTCCTGGATTTATGTAGCCTAGTTTTGAAGTCTGTCATGAGGCTGGAAGCATGCGGCTTCTTGGCTCCAAGAGACAATCAACGTAGAGAAACTTGTTTTAAAAAAAAAAACATAATAAAAGACTCATTGGGTTCCTTTGGCCATCACATAGTTCTTGCAACACCCCCTGGATGAGTTATGTGCAAATGAATCAGAAACATGCACTCCAAGTAATCAGCGCAAGATGTATTGGGCAGATGCCTTTCCAGTTTTGCCCTAACCCGACATCTGAGAGACTTGCCGAGGTGCTCTGCCAAATTGCACTGGGGTGTGCCCATCCCTGAAACAAATAGCGCCTTCCTTTTGTGTTAGGGATGAGAAGGTTTGAATTCTGCTCACTTTGACATTCAGAGGAAGTTATCCAGCCAAAGGTAGGCCCAGGCCATGGTTTAGTGTGGTCTAGACACATGGTCAAGGTGGTGGCCTTCAAATCCAGTCACAGCCTGTGGCAGGCCAAGTGCATGTCTTTTCTGTTGGTGGGATGCCTAGAAGGGCACCACTAGCTTTATCCTCTGCCACCACAATTACCCCAATAGGCTTTCCTTGCATATTTATAAAAAATAAGGGAGGGTTTTAGTAATCCTCTCTTCCTTCAACAAAGGGGAGGGAAGAAAAAGAATACATTGTGCATTTTGTATGTTGCTGTGTGCTGGAATGGATGGTCACTAGAGAGTAATGGTAACTGGGACTCACACAAAACCTTGGAAGGAGAAGTGATGGAAGTATCACACAGCTTGGTGGTATACGATCAAGCTGGCTAGTGATGGGGCACTGCTCTGCCCATGGAGACATAATCTTTCTCTTCTGCAGCTCCATCTCCCTCTGCCTGCAGACAGAACAACTGAACTGCAACAATTGTCTGCAAGGCTATGAACAGTCTTGGAGGAAGGAGGCTGCCAAAAGCCAAGTAAGCCCACAATTATGGTAATGAAATCAGTCTCTGGGTAGGAGATAAGGGGGAATGTGCCCAACAGTCTTGGTATTCCATTTGTATTCTGACTGGAGTCAAAGAGATTGCTTAAACAAAACGTGCCCTGCAATTTCTCCAAGCTGGGAATAAAAACAATTTCATGTTTCAAACTATTACCGTCAATACGATTTTTCTTCCCCCAATCTGCTCCTCAGATCCAAACAAAATAGACTTGTTGCCTGGCCAGGCCATGAGTAGCAAAATATGAATTCACTCCAAAAACTATATCAATGACTAAATCTCAACAGCTTAGAGGTTTCTTTTTCTCCCTTTAATGGGTAGCCACTGCTCCAACTGAATTATACAAAACAAAACAAAACAAAAAACAAATAGATCTTAGGATCAGCCCCACCCCGAAGTTAACAATGTGGAAACCTCATGCTGATATCAAAAGAAAAAATCTAATCTGGAGCCTGAAATTTCATAGGCATCTAATTAAAAAGACTTAATGAGTAGAAGCAAGGATTTGTCAATTGGTGAAGATCAGTTATATATTTCTTGTTGTTCTCCACATTTATAGAACACTTCTATAAATATGTCTTGAACACTGATCAATGTGATGAGTTGTCGTGTGGGAGGGAGCACAGATTTCCAAGCTGATGAAGACTCAGTATCTTATGCTTTCTCATTCTTCATACACATAATTAAAGTATCTTAGTATATTTGTTTTCCACATCCCAAGTCAAGATAGTAAAAGAAAGGGAACTCTCAAAAAGTCCAAGTCTAACTTCTGGCAGAATCACTTCAGCTCCAAGAAGAGTCTAAAATAGGTGCCAATTTGGAGAATTCTTTCCAAAACTGGAAACGAAAATAAGATCCTATGTATCTTGATCACTTTTCCTTCTCTTGACAGTTAATACTTTCATTAGAAATGAAGGTATTTTTGCACTGAAAAACACTTTTCATAAAGAAAAGAACACAATTCTCAGTCTAACTAATAATACGTGAATACCTCTGGGAACACAGAAGTTTTGTTCTTCAAACTCAGGAGGGTCTTCTTACTTTGTGTAAGCCTGTGAGTTTGGGAGACTGGGTCGGGGTGGGCCAGTATTTCCTAGAGAAAAGTGATTTCCTCAAAAGTACAGAACATCTAGGGACCTGCTCCCAGCAAAGGTTTTATATCTAGACCTTGCATCCCTCTTTTTTTGTCAACTGGCATGAAAAGAACACAGAATATACCAGGAAGATATGAAATCCTTTCAAACACATGCTCTAGAGAAAGGCAACAGTGGCAACCCCAACTAACTGTAGTTACAGCTTTGAGACTTGCCATGTTACCTAAACACTATTGCCTGCCCTCGCAACATAGACCCAGTTTTTAGGTACAGAAACTGACTTGGAGAATTCAAGTTCTGAGGTAAACAGTAAGGAAACTGTAGAGCTGATTTCAGAACTTGGTCTTTTAATTCTGTTGCTTGTATACATGCTTTCTCTGTTGTCTTTATCCCTAGTATCACCATTGATGTCTACTACTTTTGGGAAGTCTACCATATATATGACCTCGTACCAAGTGCTTCATATAGATGAACTCATTTATTACTCCCAGACAACCATGCTTACATGAGGGGACTTCAAAAAGTATGTGAAAAAAGGAAATGAAAGTATGAGCTTATTTTGTTTTAATTTTTTAAAAAAATTTCTTCTACGAGCATAAAAGACACAGAGACAGAGACACAGTACTCCCAACAGGGTCTTCACACCATCCTCTACCCCTTGCCTCTGCCAGCCCCAGATCATAGACATGTGTGCCTCGAATACTCAAGGAGTTCTCTGGAAGTGAACCTGGAACCTTTTCATGTGGGTCTGCGTTACAGAATATCATATTCTGTTGTTGAGCCACTTTCCAACTCTCACATTTTTGAAATCCATGCATAGTTATTTCCATAATACACACTTTTCAACATTTTTGTTATTATTATTATTATTATTATTAGGCTTTTGCCACAGGGCACATACGCTTGTGGAGGACAATGTAGAAATAAAAACAGAGGGAAAGTGAGAAATCATCCCCAAGGGGAGATGGCCCTCTGCAATCCCTTCTCTATTCTCCACTCAGGATTTTGAGTATGCACACATACATATATGCTTGGCATTATTTTCAAGCCACTGGGTTCAGGACTTGAACCATGGCCATGTGGTAGTCTAGCATGTTAACCACCAGCCACCTGCTCTCCCCTTTCCATGAACCTTTACCCGACTCATGCATGTGGTATTATACTACATAGGTACTCATAGGTAACATTATCATTCCAATTTTACAGAAAGGAAACTGAGGCACAGAGAGGGCATGTAACTTGCATAGGGCTACAGAAGCCAAGTCTGGATGATGGAGCAGTGTTGTCAGATATCAAGCCCAGGTCAGTCTGACTCTACAGTTCTTATTATCTGCAGCGGTGCCCCATGTGAATCTGAGTGCTGTAGGCTTGTCCCCATAGGTGTGTGGGTCTGTTTCTTGGACACAGAATTTTCTTGGTTCTTACCCAGCCAGGCCTGCTATTCCAAAAGGTTTTTAGAGAAAAAGGAGGAGAGGAAATGAGAAGTAGAAGTGCATACAACATGCATAGCCCTGGCCAACTCATCTGATTTTATCTTGTGGTACTTGAGAGGCCTGTGGCCATGTAATTAAGTCTTGTGCAAGGAATAAGAAGGCCTTTACATAACTGTTTTTAAGTCCCTCTCAATGGAAGAAAAGAAATAAGTATATTGGCTGAAATGAAGGCTAATCTTAGCTTGATCCAGAAAAGAGAAATATTTGGTTGAGAATAGCTACCGTAGTAACAAATGGATTCAGTCAGCCTAATAATGAGTTTATTTTAGAGATTTCTGTCTTTGCTATCTGACCATCAGCTGCAGACCAAAAACCCAGCCAGACATACTAATGTTTAAATCTGACTTGTTTTTGGGGATCTACTTTCTATCTTGAATTTTTTTTTTTTTTTAACAAAATCCAACTTCTTGTATTTAATATGGAGATTCGGTTGGGGAGTTGGAGGTATTTCTATTTTGCCCATTGTTATTTGTCTTCCACTCACTTCCACAGCTTGAAGCCCATCTTAAAATGGGCAGTCCGATTTAATTGGGACAGAGGTTACCTAACTTATGGGGGCTAAGAATGCCCCACAGAGGCAGATGTTGGGGCTTTTTGAAGAATTTCCCACTCTAAAGATCAAGAGGCCCAAGAGGGAATGTGGTTCCTTGCACCTGCTTAGCAATGTCACCTTGGAAAGGTTCAGTCTGTTTCTGCAGGAGCCCTGAAGCACGGGAAATGCTTCCAGGGCTTGGAGGGAAGGAGAGTTCAGAAAGAGAGGTGTTGAATTCCTGTCCAATTCCCTGGCTTCAGCTAGATAACTAGATGGGGGTGGGGGACAAAAAGCAGGTTGCTAGGGAAGGGGGCAGATGAGGCCAGACGCCCTGGCAGCGGAAGCAGACCCACTGATGTGCCCTTCACCTGTCTTCACTCTGCTACCCAGGGAGAGAAAATGCTTTGACGAGGCCTACAGGACCAGCTGTACTGTTTGCTTGGCTGAATCGGGCCTGTGTCAAACCAGTGGATTTCAACAAAAGAACAGTGCTTTAAGGAATGGGTGAAGGCTGCCAACACGGAAACCATCACCCTTTTTTAAGAAAGTACCTTGTGTTTTAAAGGACCACCAGGGAACTAGTTTACTCAAGTGCAGCGGTGCATGGGGCTAGCTGTGTGTATGTGTGTGTGTGTGTGTGTGTGTGTGTGTGCATGTGTGCATGCTTTCAGCTACTTATAAGCAGACATAGGGCTGGGGCTCTCAGAGGCAGCAGCTGATTCATTCTTCCTTTGAACCACTTTCTGAGTGACCAATACTAAACTTTTGCGGTCTTCCAGAAACAGAAGGCCAGAAATGCAGCTCAATTTCCTTTGCTTTAGAGCCAACAAGTCATCATATCAATAAAATGTTGGCCATCCCATCCCTCTGTACTGCCTACAGAAGGTTATCAGGCACAAGGATTGGGCAAAGCATAAGCAGTCACCCCACTAGGGAGTGGGTAGAGAGGGGGTATTGGCCTAGTGTTTTGAAGTTTTTGACCTGAATGGTGTCCAGATTGGGGACATTAGTTTCAGATCCAATAACCCTGATATTTAGAGCCATGGGGGAAACCTTTGTTCTTGACAATTACAATGATATTTGCTGTTAACTCAAGAAAAAGAGAAAAAGATGAGGACTTCATAGAAATAACCCAATCCTCTAAAGCATTCAGGAAAGTACCATTTAGAAGTAAGTTTGTTCTTGGGACCAGCAGATGGTGTAACAGTTATGTCACTGGACTCTGAATGTATTTGACTGCGGTTCAAGTTCCAGACCCAGTGGCTTAAAACTTGCTGAGTGTGTGTGTGCATATGCACAAAATCTCAAGAAGAGAATGGAAGAGAAGGGACTGCAGCACAGCCATACCCCTGTGTGTGTGTGTGTGTGGAGGGGGGGTGGTGGTGATTTCTCGTGTTCTATCTCTCTGTCTCTCTGGTGAGTGCACACACCCTATAGCAAAAACCTCTCTCAAAAAAACGAAAAAACAAACAAACAAAAAAGGAAACAAAACAAGACCAAAACAAAAAAGTAAGTTTGTTCCTGTGATGGGTTAGAGCAATACAAAGTGAAAGCAATGCATTGATAATGACTTTCCATCTCGTTTAAGTTTACATGAGCAAGTGACTTGGGTTCTCAGAGGCAAGGAAGGCAGATCATTCCATTTGTACTCTCTCTGTCACCACACTTCTGTGACAGTTCACAGGGAAGTTGCATTTTAGAAAAGTCTAAGAGGTTTTGCCAGAGAGACTCACATGCTGTGAGCACCCACAGTCCAGTGTGGTACCTACCCCCCATCTTCTCCAGCTCACCATACATTTTTTTCTCTGCTCCCTCAGTTCACTCTAGTTCTTTCCACACCTGGTACCTCTGACAGTACCCTTCCTATCAGGAAGCCAAGTGGAACTGTTTCAAAGTGTTCTTTGCTTCTTAGTCTGTGAAAGGATACTGCTTATTATGTGGAAAAATGAATACCAAAAATGACATGATAATCTTGGCTGCTCTGTGGAGCTTGTAGCTCCTGCACAATCTGTCATGGGGCTGTCAAGAGGTCAGTACTACCTGGTTGCCATTTTCTTCTTTTGGAAGAGGAATCTGAATGTCCCCCTCTGTGGATGCCAACTGCCTGTTCACCATTGCTCTTCTCTAACATGTAGGCAATGTTTTAAAGAGACCCAAGTGGAGTCTGGATAAAGGATGAGCATTTCCAAATTAAGGGATTTATATGGGAGACAGAAAAGAGATCCTGAAAAACTCTGCCTAAAACTTGGTTCTTAGGGAGAACATGAAGCACTCAGTATTATTATTATTATTTTAATTGTGTCACAGGGCACATGTACTCACCAGAGAAAGACAGAGAGAGAAAAAAGGGAAGATAAGAAAGCCCCCACCCCCCATGGAGAATGGTCATGGCATAATCCCTTCTCCATCTCTCCCTCCTTTTAGGATTTTGGGCATGCATGCACACACACCTACCATGTTTCTCAAGGCACTGGGTCTCAGACTCCAACTGTGAAGTCAGCCATGTGGGATCTAGTTGCCATAACCACTGCACCACATGATGGCCCACCTAGTAACTTTTAAACAAAGGGAACACTCTCCTTGCAGCCTTCTATTCCCCTGCATCCAGGCATTTTCTCATAATTTTACACTAGTAATTATTAAATCTATTGTATTCCTAGACTTGGTCTTTAGCATTAAGTCTCACAATGGCATTTCTGCCTTTGGGAAACAAATATTAGCCACAGCAAGTTTAAGATTTTTTGGGGGATGACCTAAGCACCCTTGGGGTAAGGGTTGTCTGGTCCTGGAAGTAGCATCTACATCTATAAGCATTAGATGCAGGGGTGATAGCGAGCAGCACCAAGCAAGGACATGGAGACTGACCTGCCCTTTTTCTGCCAATCTCCACCTCCCCCAAGTGTATCGCCTGCTCTTTATCAGACAGCCATGTGCCTGTGCCTGGAGAGGAAGCACTGGAGCCAAAGGGCTGATTTTCCAATTCATCATTTAAAACAATACAAGACTCATCAGAAATATTATTTGGGCCATGCAGTGATTTCTGCACACGGGTTGTGAAAGAGTAGCTTCCAAACATTTTGTACTTGTGTACCAATTCCAGAGCTTTGTCCCTGTCTTTTCACTGATAGAGATCTGTACACCTTGGAACATAGTGCTTTTCCTCCTCTGTTTTCATGGCCCTTCTGGTGCTGTCTTACGTGGTAGCTGGTATCTTACCACTTTGTATTTTCTGGAGGGAACAGACCTTTCAAATCTTTATTTCCATTGCCTAAGGCAATATTTTATATACAGCAGGGTCTAGTTCATACATTCTAATTGCATTGCATACTTGGTAATATTCATCAGATGCTATGACACTGATATGATGACCAGAACAACTTTGGTTAAGGAAACCTGATCTAAAACTGTATCATTCAGAGAACATTGGTCTGGACAGGAGAGAAGTGGTTAACTTAATTAAGGATCAGTTGTTCCATGAAAAAGTTCAAGAACTTTCTTCCATGTAAGTTAATTGACATTTTGTTTAGAAGAAGAAGGAGGAGGAGGAAGAAGAAGATGTTTGGTGTAGAAGAAGAAGGAGGAGGAGGAGGAAGAAGAAGAGGAGAAGAAGAAGAATGAGAAGAAGAAAAAGAAGAAGATGAAGAAAGAGGAGGAGGAGGAGGAGGAGGAGGAGGAGGAGGAGGAATTGCTCCCATTACACAGGTGAAAAGGAACTGGAAAGCTGAAAATAAGAGGTATAGAAGCAGGCATAAGAAGATAGAAAATATCCAGGCAGGGGCTAGATTGCCCAGAGGAGTAAACCTCCCTTGGTCATCAAGAGGTCAGTCTTTGAGAAGAAACAGAGGGAATACAAGTGACACTCAGAATGAGGAGTTTGTCTCTGAAACATAGATTGGTGGGATGAGTATTCTTGGTATCCCAAGAGCCTGGATTTAAGGCATAGAACTATTATTTACTAGCCATATGACCTTGGGTAAACCTAATAGAAACTTCCCAAATGTTACATTTTTATAGCACTGAAGATCTCCTTTATGAGGATGTTGTGAGGGGCAAATCCCATCAACTTTGCCTGCAAAGTACACTGTACTATTTCAGGGTAGATGAGTGTGATTACTTTCAATCCCAGGAACCCTTTCTCTACCCTGCCATTTCTCTTTTCTTTCCAATCCCATCTTAGTGGAATATATTCCTTTCTTCCCTAGGAACTTGTGTGTTTTCATCTTCCTTCCTCTTCTCAATTTTTTTAAACCACTAATTTGCACTCTAATGCAACTGAAGCTTGTCATCTCTTGAAGAAATTTCTGGTTCCAAGGTGAGAGTGTCTTCCAGAATGTTAAAAAATCATGCCATAATTTGCCTAGTCTCCTCACATGTCAGATTGATCCTTTTCTATAGCTCCCATCTTTAATTAATTTCAGGACATACTACTTTGTTCTGTTCTGTTTTTACATTTCAATGTCTCTGACACCAGGATGTCTCTTGTAATCCTCAGCATATCATACTTTAACTAGCAGTGTTTTCTTTCTTAGAGTGGTTCATAAAATAATGGTGTATCTCATAATCGAGGGTATTGCACAGATAAAGTGTGACACTGAATATGTAAGTAACATGATAAGAAGGAGGATTCATCAGAGTTAAGAAAAATAACACAATAGTTTCCTTTGGAATCGGAAAACAATGATAGATGGTTTCATTTCTTCTACCTTGTAACTGTCAAGATTTACCTGAATATTTGGATTCTGCCCATTTATATCAGCTTTGGAAAGGTCTGGAAAGTTTGGAAGGTCAAGAAGAAAAGATGTAGGACCATCTCTTTGCAATGAAGGCTGCCCAGTCTCTTGTTGGAATCGCTGTCTGGGGAAGGGCTGGTGTGCAGCCTGGTGGTCTTGATGCTCCCCTGGTGCTTCTTTGGAGAGAGGAAAACTGGTTTCTAATGTAGAGTCACTTTCCACGTTGAGGTTATTCTAAACAAACAAAAAGCAAGAAAATAAATAGAATACTGTTTGTTTGTTTTTTGTTTTTTAGATGCCACTTGTTACAGTCAATTAAATTCAAGGGTAAGGGTGATTTCTGTGACTAGAATTAAGCCATCATGGTACTCCCAAATCATTTTGCTACCCTAGTAGTTTAGTTTCTCCATCTTTGCAAAGCCAAATCATCAGAAAACTTCTCTCAGAATGCTAGTTGGGAATTTTCTGAGGGTTGAGTTATTGGGCCATTTGTTAAGCATCAAAGCATGAAACATGTCATCTTAAAGGAGACTAGGTCATGAAAACTGGACCTAAATTAAGTTTTCATTCTCAGAAGGTCAACCAATTAACCACTCTGGCTTAGTTGCAGTCCTAGAGTGTAGGTTAATTTTTTCAGGTAGATCATGAAGCAAAGATCTGACGAAGCTGATAAAATATTTAATAAAGATAAACATGACTTATATTTATCCATTCACCTGTTTGTTCATCTATCCATCCATCCCTTTCTACCTTTGTCCATTCATCCATTTATCCAATCAGTCAAAGAATGCCAATTACATGCTAGGTACAGTTGATACAGCAATGATTCAGACAGACACAAGACTGTTCTTTTGGAGCACACATCCAGTTGGGGGAAATTAACAAGAAATGTATATAAATGTATACACACACACACACACACACATACTCAGATCAGAGAGTGGTGACTGCTAAGACAACAAAGATAGATGGGAATGATAGAAGGTGGCCAGGAAACACCTCTCTGAGAAGGAAACATTTCATGCAATATCTGAACAGTAGAAGGAGGCACTCCACAATGACCTGAGGGAAGGACATTCTAGCAAAGGGAACAGCAAATAAGACAGTCCTGGGGTGGTTATTCTGAGCAACAGAATGGCCAGAGAAGCTGATGTGGAGTGGAGGAAGAAAAAACCTCATGAGGTGAGAATAAAGAGATGAGTGTTGCTAAAAAACAAAACAAAAAACTTTTGTTCTGAAAAGTGCAAATTCATTGTTTTTCTCAGCTAGTGAAAAATGTCTCTATTTAGTTGTCACTGGGGGAAAATTTTCAAGTGATTGAAGAATGTAGAAGTTACTGGACTCCTTTCCCAAACCCGCCAGCCCTTCTCTCTGGTTCTCCCTAGACCTCTCACTAGAGGCTTCCTCCATCCCATCAGGGATGGCATTTTCATGTTTACTGGTGGAGAGAGACATGAAGATAGAATTTCACCAGCATTTGGGACAGTGGTTAATGTTCCTGTTATTCTTGGGCATGTTTGGGGGTTTGGGAGTGTATATTCCAGCATACTGTCTCCACACGCACTCCTTGCCCCCCGCCGCAGTGCCTCTGACCCAACGAAGGGGTTACATCTGCTATCAAAACACTCCTGACTCTGAGCACTCAAGGTCAAGAACTACCCCAGGATAAGACATACACAGCAGACACATGTCTGCTTAGAAAGCTAACTGGAAAGAATAATTTTTTTATATCTCTTTAAATGGGAATGAGGTTGAGGAATAAACCAAGATCACCTTTATAATTGTTCAAAGAGGACAGGAGGAGGACTGAGATGGAGAGCATGCCTGCCTTCTCCAAAACATGCAGTGATGGAGAGAAAAGCTGGCCGCTTCTCAGCATGTGTCTGCTTGTCTTTTCTTTTTGCTTAGGAAATGTGTCCAGGGGCAGTGTCTTTGTTCACCTTTCCCGCCACCTCTCTGCTGTGGTTTTTGTCTCTTGGCACATCTGTGTAGAGGGAGTTGCTCTGGCATTCTGAGGCATTGCTCAATGCAACAGAGGCCAAATGTATTATTCTTTGAGTACAGCAGAGAAAGAGAGAGACAGAGAACAAGAGAAAGATCACATGCTAAGCATGCTAAGTCTTTTCTCAATATAAGATCTCTTTGTTACACCTCGAAGGGAAGATAATGCAACTATTCCTTGCTTTTCTACCTAGATCCTCAACTCTAAAACTTCCCCAGTGGTATTAGGGATCATAATTTTATTCTCATGGAGAATTTCTTGCATAAGATTCAGGAATATAAGTCCCAGACGAGGACCAGGATTTGTGTCTCAATTGTTTTTGAGATCCTTGTAAACCAAGCCCTAACTTCATTGAAGTACCTCAGACCTACTGTCCCATGGATTAAAAATGAAAAATTTTCACCCTTTTGATGAAGTACTTTTCTGCTACTAAAATTTTTATTTTAGAAGAGGGAGGAAATATACTTTTGTTGTTATTTCACATTTTGCTTAGATGTCTGAAAAGCAGACTAAATCTGATTGATTTCTCAATCTGACTCTTTAATTTTTCTTGGTAGGAAATCCACCAGTGCCAAGTGGTCCTGGTGTAGCCTTAGACCAAGCAAACTGTTTCAACTCTCTATGGCTCAATGACCCCCATATAAAGCAGAGCAGGTGATGAGGCTCTTGTGCCCTCTCAGCAAGATGGTGAAGATAATGGGTTTGGTTGTGATTAATGATATGAAAAGAGGAGTGTAGAGTTAGGGCCATTGGCTGGCCAAGTCAGGCCACAAGCACTTCTGCCGGGAATACTCAGACACTGGGACTAAAGTATGTGTTGGCTTGGGTTATGCACACAATTGTGGCATTTCTCCATCTCTCCCCCACTGGCCTGCCCCCTAGACACAGGCTCCGTATTTGTAAAATATTTGGAATATGAAAAGCAATAAGGAAATACTAATTACAATCTCAGAATATCTGAATTATCCTTGCACTGCTTTCAAAACATATTTAACTGGAAATCTTGGCTCCCTGCCATGGCATGGCCCAAAGTGTTCAAAAACTGGAAGCTCTAGCAAAAGAGGAAGAGTGTCTAAGAATGACCTATGTAAAATGAAACTCCATTTTATTCGCTCAATAGCAAATTTTTGAACTAGCCATTATTTGATAACCTAAATTTTAAGTCTTGGGCAGATGACAGGATCTGAGAACAATAAAAAACAAACAAACAAACAAAAACTCAAAAAACCTTTTCTCAAAGGATCACACTGTGATCTCTCAGAGATCACAGCTGAAGACATCACTCTCACTATCACTGAGTTCACTTGAGTGTCCCACTTAAATTATCCTGGGGGGGGGGTCGGCGAATGGTGGTGGGACAGTAAAATGTGACACTCTGCAAAGCTGTCCCACATGCAAAGGCCCTAGGTTTGAGACTGGAGATCTCCCAGAGTATGCTGAGCATGGACTCTGGGCTCAGGAAAGCTGCAGGTGATCTCAGCCTGAGATCCCATTGGGGGTGCTCTCTCTCTGTCTCTGTCACTCAAGGTTGAAATAGATAATTAAACTTAAAAATGTATTCAAACAGAATGAAGTTTCTCTGGAAGGGTGATTCTCAAAGTGAAGATTTAAATACCAAGTCTGTAATTTGTTAAGATACTCTTCACTGAAGACAATAACTTAGAAGAGTCCCAGAACAGAAGAAAAGAAACACTGCCATTATTTCCAATTTGTAGTAGCAGTCATTTTAGCTGAATTAAGGTGACATGAGGGGGCTTAGTTCGGGAAGGTATTTCTTTATTCACAACCTGTCTTTGAGTTGATCTTTTTTTTTTTTTTTTTTGAGAGATTTTCACTGTAGGGTGCGTGCGCTCGCCAGACAGACGAGAGAGACATAGAGACAGAAAGCGAGAAATCACCCCCCAGGGGGGATGGTCATGCCGCAATCCCTTCTCCTCCATTCTCCTCTTGGGATCTTGGGCACGCACGCACATGCGCCTGGCGTGAGTTTTAAGCCACCGGGTCCGGGACAGGAACCATGGTCGACTACGTGGGAATCCAGCGACATAGCCATTACGCTAACTGCTGGTTCCCTCTTTGAGTTGATCTTTTAATCCATGAGTTAACATTGACAATGCTGCAGCACCTGCCCCTGTTCCCTCTTGTTACTCTAATTTTAGAACAGTGACTACCAAAAAAAGGAAAAAAAGTAAATCTATTATGTCATTTATCCCCATTTACCTACTGTGGCAGTGGTCTGTGTTGGTCAAATTATCCAGCAACTTCCTGTGCATGGCTCCTGTCCCCCATTATTTTACAACTTATTCTCATCTAAAATAGAAAGAGTAATAAAACACCATGTTCTCGCAGACTGGTATGTTGCTTTAGATGGCAGTGCGGCGACAAACACTACCATTATCTACCCAATATCCATTTCCCTATTTTTCTTACCCAAGTTTGTTCTACATGGCAATGGTCCTGGCTAAAACTACATCTCCCAGCACTTCTTGTAGATGGGGGTGGCCCTGAGATACAACACTGCCCAATGAGGGGTAAGTGGAATGTGCTGGATAAAACTGCTGAAAAGAAGGCAGATACTGTGTTGCCTTTTGCTTCCCTTTATCTCTTCCACTTTCTTCTGCCTGAAATGAACACACAAAGCAGGAAATGAAATGAGGCAGCTGGTGGACATGAGGATGAAGGCTGTACCATAAGGGTGGTTGACTGGAAAGGTGAAGAGAGCTGGTTGCTGATAGCATAGCAGTTCTGGAATGTCTTGTATTAATGCTAACATTAATATGGCACCAGGTGTAAAGGTCCCTCTTGTGATTTTCTTTTTCTTTCTTTTCAAAAATTTTTCAGAGAGTTTGTGTGTTTGAGAGAAAGAGAGAGAGAGAGAGAGAGAGAGAGAGAGAGAGAGAAAGAGAGAGAAGAAAAGGGATAAGCTCCTCCTGGTGGGGTGTGGACATGGCACAATCCCTTCTCTTTTATTTTTTCCATCCTGTTGGGATTTTGAGCATGAATGCATATGCACCCAATGTGTTGTTTAAACTGCCGTGTATGGAATTTGAACTGCAGTTGGCCATGTTGTATCTGGCTCCCTCAACCACCAGGCCATAAGGCCAGTCCCCCTCTTGTGATCCTAATTTTAGAGCAATAAAAAGTAAAAAGCCCTGTTTAGCTAAGTAAGTCTACGTTGAGTTTTTTATTCTTGGCAATTGAACACAATTTTCAACTGATAGACATTCTGACAGGGCATTTAATAAAACACCATGGTGAATGTCACAATGGCACCTTGACCTTGGGTAAAATGCTCTGCTAACTTTACTAATATCCCATTGAAATCTTCCTACACCCTCGGCATACATTTACACAAACTTATTGTTTCCACACCCACACACTACCTTTCTCAAATTGTTTGCTCACTGTATAATGTCATATTTCTTTTAAATACTACCACCAGATTTAAAAGAGTTTGTCTCCACTGAAAGGAACTAGAGCTCCTTGTACAAAAAGAGTCCAAGGCTGCAGCAGGGAAGTACAGATGAGTGTGCGATGCTTTGCTGGGTCAGGAAGCAAGGGCGCTTTCAATAAGAAATAAGGCTCTTGTGAAAGAATACAGGAGCTGGCTTGAAGAGCCCCCTTTCCTTACTGATTGGACAATTTGGATATCAAAAAAATTGTACTCAAGTGATGCACATCAAATCTATGAAAATCCATGAGCCTACAATGCTACTCACAAAAGAAGGCCAGAAAAATTATTGTATTCCTTACTTTGAAAATTGGTATTAAGGGACCAGCAGGTACTTTGGTGGTGAAGGCATTGTACTCCCACATGGTTGACCATGGTTTGAGTCCCAGATCTGGCAGCTTGAAAATCATGCCTGGTACATGTGCATGCATGCCAAAAATCCCAAGAGGAGACTGGAGAAGGGATCGTGGTGTGGCCATCCCCCCTGCAGGGTGATTTTTCACTTTCCCTCCCCCTCTCTCTAGAGAGCATATGTGCCTTATGGCAAAAACAAACAAAAAAAATCCAGAAAATTAGTATTAAAATGAAAGGTATTTCTGAGAAAGTAATGCTTGAGCTGGGATTAAAGGTTAAGCTGGTGAAGCAGATGAAAAGAACAGAGAAAAAAGAAAGGGCCTGGTTTGTAGCTGGGTGTCCCTATCAGAGCCATTCTGCTATCTTGGGATGAGATAGTGGAATTAAATAATGTAAACATTAGGCCCACCACCCAGAGTTCTCTGCCCACCAGCCTTTGGTTGGAGAGATTTCTATCATACGACATTGTGATTTCTACAAGGCTGCCAATTCCCTGGTGGCATCCTCTGGGTCATTAGGAGGCTTGCTAAAGCTATATGGTACTGGGATCCCTCATTAGCTGGTCTGAATACTCTTAGGACAGCCCTATGGAAAAGAGCCAAGAAGAGAAAATCTCCCATCTATAGGTTGGGTACAATTTCTGAGATGACAAACTCAGGTGCTTTAATTGTTCATGTGCTTTATACTGAATACCTCACTGGTTCAAAACGAAGGATGTCCAGCCATTGCATGGCTACAACTCCTAAATTGGGCTGTCCTTGTGACCACAGTGGATTACCACATCCACATCAAGGGTCAAAGTGGTCAGAATGACCACAGTCCTTTAGCTGGTCACTTGGCTTAGGCAGATGAGTAGAAGGAAAAGGGAAGGATGTTCTTTGGATAACCAGGTCATAGGGCAAATAGGCTGATCCCCTTGAAGGGGAAGGTCAAGTATAAAAATGGGAAATGGATCCACTTTTGGCAAAATAACAAACTGAGAACATCGTTGTCCCAGTCTGCCAATAGCCACCTGCCCTATGCTGCAAACACCAAGCAAAGGCTAGTGTGTGAAAAGTAGGGCTGATTTGACCACTCTGAGCCTCCAAAAGATACACAAACTGCTGGGTCTTCAGGAAAGTCATGATACATTATTACATAGAAAAACATGAAAAAATACGTCATGACTTCTCAGATGAGCCATAGTAACAAACTGTGGCTGTCTAGGTTAGTTTTAGTGCTTCTTCTTTTTTAGGGCTATGGTAACAACTCCTAGATTAACACAACCAGGCAGACTTCTTGGAGGCAGACTGGATGGCAACTTTCTGGAGGGCAAAGAACAGGCCCTATCTGCAATCTCCAGACCCCACAGCCCCCAATTCCAAAAGCTCAAGAGGCACCCAATAAGTACTAGTTGATGATAATGAGGGCTATGGGCCTAGTTAGATTTTGTTTTAATTAGGCTCAGACTACAGGCCTCATTACCCCTAATGTGGCTTTTATGTGGGAATCTAAAGGAAAAAAAAAAAAAAAAAAGAAGAAGAAGAAAACCAGGAATCTCCTATTGAAGATATTAAAGAAGATATTATTAGAAATGCGTTTGGTCTCATAGACTTTGAACAACAAACAACAAAGATTATAATTAACGTCACTGCAGCCTCTCTCCTTAAAACATACTAACAATATAGCTAATTAGCAATATGTCCTCATTTGGGTTTGGACATCTGCATATTATTATCGACAGCACTCATTTCTTTTTTCCAGATTAAAGGAAGCCATACTGCACCCAGGCATATGGCTACGCTTCTTCCACATGAAAACATTCTGTTTTCTTCCACCCACGATAAACACATTCGGGGTTTTATCTGTACCGGGCATCGATTTTGTCTGGAACACTTCCACACATCTAAAAATAAGTTTGAGAATGCCACTGGTGGTATTTCAAAGGGAAGAGCAAAAGTTTCCCCATTTGGGGAGATAAAGAATAAAAGGGCACATTGATTATCTTTACACATGATTGAGGAGCAAGTGTTCTTAGGATGGGAAAACCAGGAGAACGAATAAAATAAGTTTCAGGCTGTGAAATCTGCTTTCTCTGGGGCCATACTCATTCTTAATGCTCAGAGAGATGGGACGGAGACCATCATCACAGGAGTGGCAGCAGGAGGTGGTGGCGGCTTATTCTGTGAAGTGTTGGAAAAAGGCAACTAGGACCCAGCCAGGAGCAAGTGTGCCCCGTGAATACATGGATAGTAAGGTTGGCCAGGTTCTGTCCTCACTTTCTGTGTGATGGTAATCATTCCCCTTTAGGCAGCAAGAACAAAGCAAATATCAATGACCCTATTTTATAGAAAAGTAAGAAAATGCATTGTTCCTTTTGGACTCATTCTTGGCATAGAGGAAATGGCCAGACATGTGCTTCAATCTTTGCTGGGGAACCCTGAAGACAGCCCTGGGAGTTAATGACAAAGGCACATCATGATTCAAGAATGCAGGAGTGTCACCATCCCCGTTAGGAAGGGAGCCTTCTATTGAAAGTCTGACTAATAGCTGAGGAATCTCTCGGCAGACTGTATCATAACAATATTTACTTTAGGGTTTGGAAGTGACCTTGCTTATGATCTCAGGAAAAACTTAAGAAGAGATGAAGAATGGTCAGCTCATTGCACATGTGCAGGGAGTTGGCTCTGTAGGAAAGGGGGCCAGCAGTGTGGCCTGTCTGGCCCTGTTCTGCTTCCTAGCTGAAGGCTCTTAAGTCTAGCTGACAAAATGGAAGTCAACACTTCACTGATTTGTCTGAAATACTTCTGGAAGCTACTTTGATCTTGAAAATGTGTGGGTTATGGGTGATTTTTCAAGTTGTGCTTTCTCCATTGCTGGAAAAAAAAAAAAAAAAAAAAAAAAAGGGGGGGATATTTTTAAAAACCACCCTTTT
>NW_006159565.1:8721926-8728932 GCF_000334495.1 Tupaia belangeri chinensis
AAAAAAAAAAAAAAAAAAAAAAGCAGGGGGGTAATTTTCCAAGACCCATTCCTTTATGTTCTGTTAGGCTAAAAAATGAACTAAAAAAATGAAGCACAAATTATTCTTTCAAGTCAAAGAAAACATGTACAAAGTAGACTATAAGAATCGAGAGCCAATTTGGCCAGAAAAACCTCCACCCATCACCTAAATATCTCTTCAAATGGAAGGAGATGGAAAAATTTTATTTTCCAGAATCCTTGTCAGAGGAATGGTTTTCTAGAAAGAATATTTTCATAACTTCCTTTGAATATGAGGCAGAGCTTCAGATTGAGTTAAAGGCAAGGCTGAGAGAAGTATCTGAATTTAAAGTCAGAACTAACTTGTTTAGGATTATCAAGGACAGGCCATAGTTGGCCACCAGGGGGTTTGGTCTTCCCTTCTCAGCACCTTAGAGCTCAGAATCTTCTTAAGTCAAGTTTTGAGCAAATATTCCATGAGTATGGATTATTAATGTTTTTTTTCAAGTTGTGCTTTCTTCATTGCTAGCAAAGAAAACAGAGTATAACTATTAATATTTAAGGCCCATTTTACAGGACTTACTGGGTTGTCAAAAAAGTCATGAGGTGTTTTTCTATGCAAAAATTCATCATGACTTTTCTGACAACCCAATAATTTGAAGAGGCACCAAATTATTGGTTTGTTTATTAGGTCCAACTATCTGTTGTAGACTGGTTTGAAAAAATGTTCACCAATTCTTCCTCTCTCTAAATTCCATGTCTTGGGTAGTTGCCACCCGTAGTATCTTTGAGCTTGGCCATGCTACTTACTGTGGCCAAAGGGACACCAGTTAGCAGAGACTTGAAAAGTGCATGTGCATTGGAGCAAGCCTATTTGTATTGCCCTTTGCAATCCACTTTGTGAAGAAGCTGGATTGTTGAGTGGAGAGAGACATGTGGAACAGAGACAAGCTACCTTCCACCAACAGACTGCCAATGACCAGTCACTGGGGTGGAGTCTATCTTAACACCATCCAGCCCCAGCTGGAGCAGCTCAGATTAGAAGAGCCATCACGCTGATCCAGGTAATCATGAGAAATAATAAATGTTTGTGGCTAGAAGATTCAGACTGATTTGTTAAACAGCAAAATACAAATGATCCAGGACCTCAGTTCTTTCTTCTGTAAAATAGCCATGGCAAGATAGGATGGGGACCACAGGAAACCTCTTAGTGCGTTCAGTTCTGATATTCTTGGAATGGAATTTTCCAGAGATACTTGTTTGAAGAAATTATTTTGCAGCACTTAAGAAACAGAGAGAAGCCTTATTTCAAAGGCTGAAAGCATAAAAATTGAAGATGAGGAGATAAACAAACATATGAGGGTTCTAAAGGCATAACATGTATTAGGTTGTCAGAAAAGTCATGATGTGTTTTTTCTATGCAAAATATGTGTCATGACTTTCCAGACAACCCAACAGATACAACTTGGACATCTTCTTTCTCCTATCTTTTTACTTGTTATCTCAATGCAGGGTGAAATCTGTTGGAAAATTCCAACCCCCTGCCTACGATTCCCCTCATTTACATATGCTTCTTTGTTAAGAGCAATATTGCAAAGATTTTGAGGTGACACTGCCTGGCACTTCCACAATGCACCTGTACAGCTCTGTGGGCTGCCAGAAACTAGTAATTCTCATTTATTAGGGAGTCTCTATTGACACTATAACATAATGTAGACCTATCACAGACTGAACATGACCTGAGGTGAAGAGAAAACCAGTACTGCCTCCAGTACCGGTTCCCTTTCCAACTTGCCTGTATAGACTGTTCTTATTTGGGCTGCTGCTCTATTCTCCTCCAGGGAAATGGTTTGATCCTTGCTTAAAAACTAGCTGTTGATACAATTGCAGGCCCTTGACTTAGCATGGCTAACGTTTCTTTATAAGTGATGGGTATACTGTACTCATGGGTCATGGATTCGTTCAATGAGCACTTCCAGGGTGTTGATTATGTGCCACACATGGTGCTGAGGTGAGACAGTTCCGATAGCACATGACTTGTTAGGAGAAATTATCCAAAATTTAGAAATGAAACTAAAGATGACTAAGAGTTTATTGGGTCATACTGGGGTACAGTATGACAGGCTTGTCCAAGATTATCTAATTCTCTAGAGAATGTATCTTTGTTTGGCTCACTATTTACTATTTATTGATTGTGGTCCATGCTAACTTGTAGATTTTCACTCTGTAGAAAAGATTTATTTTTCTTTTTTTTTTGCCTAGGAGAAACAGTAACTCAATGCTTACTGTTTTATGGAATTATAGGACATTAGCATTAGTTTGTTTTTAACTTACAGACTTATTTAATCATGATTTTCTCAACTAATTTTTCAAATATCTGTTCCTTAAATACTCTGAGCTGGCATTAGCATCTCCCTAGTTCTCTCATTAATATATTAATTAAGTTTTTGACATATGTTGGGTCTATAGTTGTATGAGAGTCATATTTTTTTGATAATATGAAAATTATATTGGGATAGCATTTTATCTTTAAGGAGCTCAGATTACAGAGAGGAAGTTAAGAAATGCTTATATGCATATAAAATACAAGGCAGAAAGTGGAAAATTCTTAAGTGAAAACTTTCAATTTAAGAGAATAAAATTATCCAGATTCTTAACTATGGCTCTACAACTCACCATCTATTGACTCTTTATTCATTTTTATTTCTTCCATGTGTAGGAAAGACAGAATGGCAGCACTCCATTATCCATTCCCAGACTCAGCCAGTCCTGGGCATGAGCGTGGACATGCCTGCCATTTTCATGGAGGACTCCAAGACACAAGCCCAGAACCTTCCCATGCAGGTCAATCTTGAAGAGTGTGGTATTATCTCTGCACCACTGTCTGGTCCCATACTGATTTTTTAACATCACCAAATTATGATTTCTCATCTCCTCTAAAAAGACTATCTGGATACTGTTCTAACACACTAATAAGCCAAAATAAGTATGAAGAGCCATGGCTTGTGAGCAGGATATTTTTTGGGTTTCTCCTCATCTGAGGGACCCATGGAAAGGGCAGAAGGCCAAGTACCAGAGGGTACCCAACCTACTTCCAACCAAGTACCTCCCTGCCTTTCTACAATTTCCTTCTCTGATCCTAGAGAAACAAAGCACCTCCCAGGTTTGTTCTCACCAAAGATAATTCTCCCATTAGCACTCAGTTAGTTGTGGTCCAAGAAAAGAGAACCACAAGCTTCTCAAAGGCTTTCTTTTGGGAGGTGGTTATGGGTGGGGTGTGTGCAACAGAGAACATGTCTCTATGTGTAGTACTCTTGTCAGTATAAACACTGTAATATTAGAATGTATCCTTCTGAATCTGAGCAGAAAATGAATGGTACTCTCAAGCTAAGGAGAAGCTAAAGAGAGCTTAAAAGAGGAGTGATTTGTGCATTTCTGGGCAAAATGGCCAGAAACTACTGCAGATGTTCTAGTACACAAGGGTCAGTAAGACCAGGGGAGACCTTATACACCCTGGGAGAGGTTACTGTTACCCAGATAGAAAGAGAGAGCTGTGTGTGTGTGTGTGTGTGTGTGTGTGTGTGTGTGTAGGGATGAGAGCTGGTGAGAGCTGGTGGCTTACCAAACAGTACAACTTCCCTCTTTTTTTTTTCTCTTATCTTCTGCCATGTTTAACCTTGGCCAATCTGAACTGGAAGCCAGGGAGCAAGAAAGGCTATTGATTTAATTTATGAACATCAGGTGCCCAAGGCTTAGAATGGTGGGGGTGAAAATGGACCTAGAGAGGTAAACAGAAAATTTTGGACACCCAGGACATATTTTGTTTGTTTGTTTGTTTGTCTGAGAGGTTTTTCACAATAGGGCACGTGCATTCGCCAGACAGACAGAGAGAGACAGAGAGACAGAAAGCGAGAAATCACCCCCCAGAGGGGATGGCCACGCCACAATCCCTTCTCCTCCATTCTCCTCTCAGGATCTTGGGCACGCACGCACATGTGCCCGGTGTGGGTTTTAAGCCACCGGGTTCGGGACGCGAACCGCGGTCGACTACGTGGGAGTCCAGCAACATAGCCATTACACTAACTGCTGGTTCCCAGACACCGAGGACATATTAAAAAAATAATAGCGGGAACCAGCAGTTAGCGTAATGGCTATGTCTCTGGACTCCCACATAGTCGACTGCGGTTCGTGTCCCGGACCCGGTGGCTTAAAACTCACGCCGGGCGCGTGTGCGTGCGTGCCCAAGATCCCGAGAGGAGAATGGAGGAGAAGGGATTGCGGCGTGGCCATCCCCCCTGGGGGGTGATTTCTCGCTTTCTGTCTCTATGTCTCTCTCTGTCTGGCGAGCGCACGCGCCCTACAGTGAAAATCTCTCCAAAAAAAAAAAATAGCTATCACCTATTCCTGGTAGTGTACATTAAATCCAATCTTCACACATCATCCATTCTACAGATAAGAAAACTGAGTCTAAAAAGCCCCTACCTGGTAAGTTGTCTTCAAGGTCTTTTTCCTTCATTGTGACATGCTGTCCTAATTTCTTTCCTGGAAATGTTGTTTGGAATAAGAGGGTCTTCAGTTGCTTTGAATTCTCCATCCTCCCCTAAATATAGCTCCTGTCCAATGTAATAATTTGAATGGGACTGGCTCAAGAATATTGGTCTTTAGCACACCATTGACTTACTCCTCAACTCTGCTGCACTCTTTGTAGAGATGATGAGGATGAAAGAAAACAGATGATGACTAACTCACTAGGGAAGGTGGTATGGATGAATGGCAAACAGCACTTCATGCGAACATGAGAGCTATTTAGTGTGCCAGAGAGAACTGGATAAGGATATTTAGTAATGGCCATTTAGTAATGGCAGGTCCCAAACATGGATTGCTTAGAATATAGCAATGGAGGTCATTGCATTCTTCCTTGGAACTTTAAAAGTGACATGGGTAGGGATAACTGTGGCTCAGCTGTGAAACACAACACTCTGAGAGGCTGAGCCACAGGGAAGGTTTCAGTTTTTTATCCAGAGACTTCCCCGAGTACACTGAGCATGGGCATGCCCCTGATGTAGGACTGGCTGAGGCTGGGAGTGGACCGTGACATAAAGGCCCTGTTGGGGGTGCTGACTCTGTCTGTCTCTCTTTCTGTTTCTCATTCATGGAAGAAATAAATAAATGTAAATTAAAAATAATGAAAATGGCAGGGGCCCAAATGCCCATTGTGGTAGAACGTATGAGTGAAATTAATACATAAATGTTCTTAGGATGAAATACCATATTGAGTAAGAATGAACAAATTAAAACCACACCTAAAAATATCGATGATTTTCACAAATATACTATTGACCAAAGGAAGCCAAATGCAAAAGAACATAGCACTTATGATTCTATCCATGGGAAGTTCAAATGCAGGCAAAAACATAAGTGTAAAGAAAACAAGAAGAGAATCAGAAGGAATGGCAATTGGCAAGGTCATAAACACTTCAGAGAAGCCTCACCTATCTGCTATTATTTTTAGTACAATAACAGGTACAGGAAAATGGAGTATTTGAAAAATGAGGGACTGCACATTGGGCATGCTATTTCACTGTGGCTCAGTTTTCTCACCTATAAAATGAGTTGCTTCTTTGCGGTAAAAATGCTTCTTCTTCTTCTTCTTCTTCTTCTTCTTCTTCTTCTTCCTCTTCTTCCTCTTCTTCCTCTTCTTCTTCTTCTTCCTCTTCTTCCTCTTCTTCCTCTTCTTCCTCTTCTTCCTCTTCTCCCTCTTTTCTTCCTCTTCTTCTTCCTCCTCCTCCTCCTCCTCTTCTTCTTCTTCTTTTTCCCTCTGTTCCTCCTCTCATTAGCCTGTCCTAGTTCTCACTCTTACTATTTTTCCTCTTCCCCTCAGGTCAAGCTACTGTTTTCACTACCTCCTTTACTTGAATTTTCAAATGCCTTTTCTATGCCAGACTCATCCAAATACTTTTTTCAGACATAATTTCAAGCAATTGCTTCCCAAAGCTCCCTCCCCACTACATGGGTACAGTTATCACCACCCTCATTGTACAGTTGAGAAAACTGCAGTCTAGAATCCTACCAAAGTTGCTCAGCTCATAAAGGGTCCAGTGCAGGCTTTTCACAACCACGTGAAGGGATTGACTCTGAGGAGCTGAAGGTTTTCAAGTTGGACCAGCAGAGATGCAGGAGGGAGCCCGTGCTGACTGAAGCTGTTGCAGAGGGCAAACACCTCTCTCAACAACCTCCCTGTAAAGAGCATGATCAGAAAGCTGAGAAAGAACCTCAGCTACCAGCTGCCTTTCTAGAAAGGCTCACCTTCATGGAAGGGGTGGTCAGAGTTTAGCCATTTGTTTTAAAGCTATTTTCTTCTCTACAACTCCCTATTAAAATGCATCTAGTTCTGAGAACAGTCCCATCAGACGGGACTGAAAAGAGTAGGGAACAAGCTATGTTTGGGGATCTAACTCCCTGTTTTAACAGAACACAATCCAGAAAACCATTGAGCTGGAGAATGACCCACAAGCCTAGACCTAGAAGGTAGGTTTCTGAGTCCAGCCTGGTACTGATCCACTGGCTGTTTCTAGGGCACTGCCTGGTGGCCCTCTGGTTTTCCATGACTGAATCACACAAAGTTAGTCTTTCCTTCTTTACAATTGCAGTCACACCAAATAAATCTGGACCTCACTATGTAGCCTTTGAATGAATGAAAGCACGAATAGATGAATGAACAGGATTTCAAAGCCTGAGAGGCATGGATACAATTGCCCCTCTGTGGTTTCACTTAGGACCACCACGTATATTGTTCAATTTGCATGTATCACAAAGGCTTCTGGTAAGGGGTTCCAGAAGTTCCGTCATTTGTTTTAAAGTCATATTCATCTCTAGGGGCTGAGGTTTAGACTAAAGAAAGGGATGTATGTTGTCTTCCCAGAGGGAGTGCCTTGTAATTCATACAGAAACCTAACAGGTGCTCATTACACTTCTTTCTGTATGTTCCTACAAAGCCTCTCTTTCCC
>NW_006159565.1:8729282-8735911 GCF_000334495.1 Tupaia belangeri chinensis
CTATGCATACTTTAACACCCCATTTAGATATCACCTCCTCTGTGACATCTTCCCTAACCTTCTGGGGACTTAATCCCTCCTTGTCCTACATGATTTCTCTACCTTTTGCATACTTATTTTATTGTATTTATGTGCAGTATTAGACGTTTTTTAATTTTTGTCCAGTTTCTGGCTGAACAGACATACAAATAGTGACTGAATTATAAACTCAGCTGCACAAAGGAGTAAATTATATTAGGCATGTTCACATCCCCAAGTCCCTTTATAACTGTTAACCACAAAAAGAGCATTTTGTCCATTTCTCAAATTCCTTTGGCAATGTCTTAGTTCAGGACACCAGCGTCAATCCTTTTTCTGTCTTTCAAGCCTCAGCTTAAATGTCACCTCCAGAGAGAGGCAAGACTCCTCTGCTCATCTTATATAAGCAGTATTCTCTGAGGCTCCTTCATGGTATTTATTACAAGCTGGAATTATTGTTTAAGGGCTTCTTTGTTGTAGGTCCCCACCAGGATGCCAGCTCCTTAAAGGAGGGACTGTGTTCTGTCACTTCTAAACCTCGAGCACTTGGGCTAGAACCTGAAACATAGTAGGGCCTCACAACATACTCTGAATGAATGGATGGGCCTAGAAATACACAAATGGATGGATGAATGGAGAGACAAACAGGATTTTGAAGCCAGGTAGGCATGGGCATTTGACTCACCCTCTCTCCCTGGGGTCCAGGGAAGTACGAGGATGAAGAGAAGCTTAGCCACAGGTGGAAAAAGTCTCCTGGCTCAGTTCTTGGCATGGCCCCACTTCCGTGGTGACCCCAAGTCCCAGCACAGCATGCCATGGCAGGCATCTGCCCCTGAGTGATGGATTAAGCAGCTACTGGCTCTTACCTTTGCCCAGAGAGAGGACATAGAGACTAAGCTGGAGGTCCCAATGGCCACTGCCACCTGTCTGTGACTGGTCTACACCCAGCAAGTGTGCCAAGGAGCAGCCTGGTGGAGTGAGAGGCCAGGAGATATTTGTGGAGTAGAGACAAGGAGATGCAAAAGTTGAGGCACAGCTATTTTCCTCTCTGGAATTCACCTCTGCTTCTGAACATGTTTTGGATCTGCTTGCTTTTCTTCAAAGTCAAATACAAAGTCAAGAATTTATATGTATATATAGCTATACACAGGTTTGTTTATATAGACACATTTATAAGTATATGTATATAAGTGTATATTAATGAAGATACATATTTGCATACATAGAATATGTATGAGGATGTGTGCGGGACTTAAAAAAGTTTGTGAGAAAATAGAATTAAAGTATGAGTTTATTTTGGTGTAAAATACTTAAAAACCCATGCAGAGTTTTTTTTTGTCTTTTTTCCCTTATTGCCAAAGGGCACATATGTTTGCCAGATAGAAAGAGAGACAGAGATAAAGGCACCTCCACAATGGAGCATGGTCACAATGCAGTTCTCTTCCCTCCATTTCTCCTTCCTGTTAGGATTTTGGGCAGGGAGTCACACCTGCCCAGCATATTTTCAAGTTGTTGGGGCTGGGATTTGAGTCATAGTCAATCATGTGGGATCGGGCTTTCAATGAAGGTACTTAACCACTGCACCAAGGAGCTGGCCCCAGAGTTTTAGTCATAATATACACTTTCTATGGATTTTTGGAGGCCTCTTATACATGCACATATATAAATATATACATTTACATACATACAGATATGGATGCTTTCATTTTAATTTTTGCTTTCATTTTTTAATAATTATAAGATATCCAAAGTAGCCCCATTGTTTCCTAACCAAGCTTACAGAAAAGCTGACAATAATGCCATATGATCACTTTCAGTCAGTTGTTCTTAAAACGTGGTCCCCAGGCCAGCTGTGTCAGTGTCACCTGGAATGAGTTAAAATGCTGATGTTCAGGCCTCTCCCTGCCCTGTGGAATCAAAGTCTCCAGGGTGGGCCTAGCCCTCTGTGCTTTAACCACCTTCTGGTGGTTCTGCTGCAGGCTCACACCTGGCAACCTCTGCTTAGCCAGGAGAAGAGGAAAAGGTTGCTGACTGATCAAGAAGGAACTGTTATTCCAAGGCTCACTTTAGCAAAGGGAATTGATTTCCAGAAAGTGAAGGGTTCTCAAATAGTTGGTAAGCTCTTATCTTGAGAAAATGCAATCAGATAAACAGCAGATGAGTTCTAAGGCATCCAGTCCTTCCTGGGGAGACTCTCCCTTAATAATAAGAACATCCTTATAGGAAGGGTAGAGCTTTCCATTCCCCAGGTCACCAGGTGAAGACAGCTGCCTGCTGAGACAGGTCACTTACAGATCAACATGCAAGTGAAAAGACAAAGACCCCAAAGGTGGAGGGTGAACTACACAGCTGCTTTTCCCAGTGTCAATATGGCCTAGCCTTGCCAGGCTTGCTTAGGCAGCAAATACTGCAAGTGGGGCAGCAAAGGGTCTCCAGTGGAATTTTCCCTTTCTGTGCAGTGGGCTCCAAATTAGTCCCACAGGTCCATGAGGAAGGACAGGCACAGGTCCACACTGGCTACTAAACTGGATAAACTCTTCTAACTCAGAGGTCTGGGAAAAGATTAAGCGAGACCTGAGAAGGAACCCAGAGGCCCCAGGAAGGCCTGAGACGCAAAGTGATCTATCAATACATGGGGACTTTTAAAAGCTTGTGAAAAATTTGGAATTAAAGCATCTGTTTACTTTGGTGCAAAAAACTTGAAATTCATGCATAATATGCATTCTCCACAAACTTTCTGGAGACACCTCATATATTAGAGAATTGGGAAGAAAGGGAATGGGAGACAGAGAAGTTGGAGAAACAGTTTGCGTCAGGTGTCTCTGATGCCAGGTGACTTTATCATGGTTTGCAGATTGCTCTTTAAACTTGAGAGTTCCTGGCCACCGAATCCCCACACAACAAACCCATCAGGAAGGATAAATGTCAGACCAACATCTAACTTGTGGTTTTTCAGGAGATTAAAGCAATGAGGTTGAAGAAGTAACACCAGTTTGTTCCCAATGTATACACAGCAGCTGCTCTCAAAGTCAAAGGTCTCTTACTCCAAAGAAAAGAGTAAATCCCTGAACAGCACTTTCTTCAGCAACTCCTCTGTCTACCTGCTCCTTATTCTTCCAGGGAGATCTTTCAGAAACAAGGCCTCATAGGTCCATTCGCAGCCGTTTGTCTGAAGGCTCCATAGACAGGACAAGGATCAAATCCCACCACCCCCAAAAAAGTGCATTTTTCAAACAAATTACCTAGGTCCCACTGGAAAGGCTCAGGTAGCAACCAAAGTTCTACTTTTCGCCAGGAAATTTAGACCTCGCCCTGTGAAAATGCCATTTTCTTGCTTCAGCTGAGTCTCCCACTTACTTCCCAAGTCTGCAGATAGAAAGACTGACTTTTGAGATAGAGCCAAACCAATTTTTAACTGAAGTCCTGGGTGTTCAGTTACTAAGAGCCCAACTCTCAGCATCAAACCCTACTCCTCTCCAGTGATCTACAGAAAAGTCCCACGGTAAGCAGAACGTCCTCCAGCATGGCGTATTACACATATGAATGGCTTCTTTCAAAACTTTGGCTTCTGAAAGCAGGCTTGGGAAGGTCAGAGGACTGAGTTTGTTACAAGTGGCTTTGCTTGCTATCTGACCAAAGAATGTATGTTTCTAGCTTTTCAAAGGAGAAAATCTTAGAATCCCTACCTCCTGATCCTCTGGTCTCCTCACTTTGTTTCAAGCCAGATCATGATTTTGGGCCTTGAACTGGACTAATCAAGGATCCTCCTTTGGAATTCTGACCCTCCTCCCACCCTTCTCCCCCCCCCCCCAGGGGAGGTGGAGTTTCTCCCATTCCAGGTCTTGAACAAAGATTCCACGACGTGTGTTTGATCTCGTCACGCTCCATTTTCATTAGTCCTTCACACTCTCCATCACTTGGAAAAATACAAACAGCATGGTTCAGTTTTAAGGTTAAGAACTGACAGTCTCTATAAACATTTTTACAATAAAAGCTGACTTATCCACTGCCAGAACTCAGTGTCTGTGGAAGGAGGGGTGAGATGGGATGGAGGCAGGGAGAGGGAAGTAGAAAACTTCAACGTGGGAACAAAACAAGTGCTGCCTGTTCAACTTCTGGGTGAAAGATGTCCTGGGGGCTCTATGGGCAAAGAGAATAACTGGGTTGATCTACTTTCGAATAATTAAAGTATTATAGGGAAGGATAAGGAAACCCAGGGAGAAGAACGGCTCAGGTATAAACTCCTGGCTTATGGAAAATACAAAGCAACCAATAGCCATAAATTATGAAATTTATAGGCTATGGATTATTATTAAAACTGGTCTATAGAGAGGTTGAAGAATCATGCTCGGGATTTTTTTAGAATTATTTATGATTATTATTTTTAAAATTTGCTATAGTGAATGTGTGTTCACCAGAGCAGAGAGAAAAAGAGAGAGGGAAAGTAAGAAAGCAAGCCACCTGGTTCAGGACTTGAACCACAATTGACCATATGAGAATTCAGCATCTAACCACCATGCCACCTGCTGGACTCTCTCAGGATATTTTTATTAGGGATTAATAGTGTAAATTTGATGAGGGAAAGGAACTCAAGCCACATTCCATCTTAAATCACTCAAAATATTTAAGAGCTGAAATCACCTAATTGGCTAGGATTCATTATGATGACATGTGGGTGATGAACTGCATGATCTATATTCATTTACTCATTCAACAAGTAATTGCCAGGAGCCTATTACTTTGTTCTGAGCACTGAGCATGTAATGGGGAGCTGAGGCAGACAAGATCCTTTCCTTGTGGACTTAGGGTTTATGGTAGGGTTTCCCAAAGTTGGCTGTTCAGCCTGATGCTCTGGTTATACCTCAAATTGTTTAAAGCAGAGTGTCTGGGGCAAGAGTCAGGCATCAATACATTTTCTTTTCCCTTTATGCCATAGGGCATATGTAATCACCAGAATGAGACTGAGAGAGGATGGGAGAGGAATAAAGCACTCCCCTCCTTCCATGAGGCTTGGTCACACTAAAATTCCTTCTCCATTTCTTCATACTATTGAGATTTGGGTGTGTATGCACATACACCTAGCACATTTTACAATCTGCTGGGGCTGTGGTTCTAACCTTGGTCAGCCATATGGGATCTGACTCCTTTAACTATTAGCTTATGGGGCTGGCCTTTATTTAATTAGTTTTTTTACAAAAAAAAAATAAATAAAAGCTTTAATCCGTTATACAGCCTGTACACACATGTGTGAGAGAGTAAGAGAGAAAGAGAGGAGAACCCTCCACAGGGTCTGGTAACAATGCAATCCCCTTTCTCCAATCCTCTAGCTTGTAAGACTGTGGACACTTTGTATTTGTGCCTGGCGTATTTCAGGCTGACTGGGTCAGGGATTCAAACCATGGTTGCTATGTGGCTTCTAGCACTGTAGTTTGGCAAGCTATCACCTCTAATACCACAGGTAGGCTAAGGCACTGGTACTTTTAAAAGATCCCGTAGAGAGGGACCAGCAGTTGGTGTAATGACTATGTCATGGGACTTCCATATAGTTGACCACGGTTCGAATCCCAGACCCGGTGGCTTAAACTCATGCCAGGCGTGTATGTGTACATGCATGCCCAAGATCCTGAGAGGAGAATGGAGAAGGGATTGCGGTGTGGCCATCCCCCCTGGGAGGTGATTTCTCTCTTTCTGTCTCTCTTTCTGGTGAGTGCATGCGCACTATAGCAAAAACCTCTCAAAAAAAAAAAAAAACCTGTAGAGATTCCAATGTGCATCAAAATTTGGAACCCATTTAGAGTTCTCACCTGTGTTGCCATAACCTCTCTAATCAGTGAGCACTGAGGCCTCAACCACAACTCACCCACTGAGGCCTCACCCACCTTTACCAACTCCTTTCCTCCTTTGCTTTCTAAAATACCATCTGTTCACAAGGACTTCATTCTAAAGTCTGGAGTACATGTGAAATTCTCAAGCTTATCTTCTCTGAGCCCTATTAAGGGAGTTTCCTGACTCATATCCTTGAAAGCTGGTAGGTAGACCTCTTTATCCCAAACCCTAAGTCTAGACAGTACCCAGCACCCGATCTGATAATGGTATGAAAGATGTGAAACTCAGACCACCCCAGAAACTCTAAGCCTCCTGGCTTCCATATCTATAAGGTTATTTCATGGCATGAATCCTGGGAGCAGATTGCCAGCAGGTTTAAATCTTCAGATTTCTTTGTGAAGGTAAAAAAAGAGAAGGTACTTGATAGCCCCTTCGGTCTGTTCTCTGAGCCTTTATATCTAATTCCCCTTTAAGTCATCAATGGAAACCCATTATACACTTTCTTGGGCTTACTCTTGGATTTTCATCAATTTAGAAAGAAAACATTATATTCAGCCTCTTTCTGGAAGGCCCAAGAATTTTCAAAAATGAGAATAAAGAAAAAGAGAAACTAAAAAAGGAGTGTGCTTTGAAGTTGCAATGAGCATGCCAGAAAATAAAAAAGAAGGATCCTGAGAAAAATATTTCAGGAGAAGTACTTCCCTTTGCTTCCTATTGTATGTTCTGAGGGTGAAGTGGTCCCCACTCAAACCACCAGAGCCTGCCAGTTGGCCAAGCCAGCCGCA
>NW_006159565.1:8736219-8763203 GCF_000334495.1 Tupaia belangeri chinensis
AAACCTCTCAAAAAAAAAAAAAACCTGTAGAGATTCCAATGTGCATCAAAATTTGGAACCCATTTAGAGTTCTCACCTGTGTTGCCATAACCTCTCTAATCAGTGAGCACTGAGGCCTCAACCACAACTCACCCACTGAGGCCTCACCCACCTTTACCAACTCCTTTCCTCCTTTGCTTTCTAAAATACCATCTGTTCACAAGGACTTCATTCTAAAGTCTGGAGTACATGTGAAATTCTCAAGCTTATCTTCTCTGAGCCCTATTAAGGGAGTTTCCTGACTCATATCCTTGAAAGCTGGTAGGTAGACCTCTTTATCCCAAACCCTAAGTCTAGACAGTACCCAGCACCCGATCTGATAATGGTATGAAAGATGTGAAACTCAGACCACCCCAGAAACTCTAAGCCTCCTGGCTTCCATATCTATAAGGTTATTTCATGGCATGAATCCTGGGAGCAGATTGCCAGCAGGTTTAAATCTTCAGATTTCTTTGTGAAGGTAAAAAAAGAGAAGGTACTTGATAGCCCCTTCGGTCTGTTCTCTGAGCCTTTATATCTAATTCCCCTTTAAGTCATCAATGGAAACCCATTATACACTTTCTTGGGCTTACTCTTGGATTTTCATCAATTTAGAAAGAAAACATTATATTCAGCCTCTTTCTGGAAGGCCCAAGAATTTTCAAAAATGAGAATAAAGAAAAAGAGAAACTAAAAAAGGAGTGTGCTTTGAAGTTGCAATGAGCATGCCAGAAAATAAAAAAGAAGGATCCTGAGAAAAATATTTCAGGAGAAGTACTTCCCTTTGCTTCCTATTGTATGTTCTGAGGGTGAAGTGGTCCCCACTCAAACCACCAGAGCCTGCCAGTTGGCCAAGCCAGCGGCATTCCACTACAGAGATTAAAACCAACTTTATGATTGTGGTGCAAATAATAAAGAGCCTGGCAGGGTTTCCTTCCAAAATGAAAGCTCATTTATTTTCCGAGATGTATAATTTGGTTGTAAATGTTTCCTTTGGGCCAAAACATCCCAGATTGGGTTTTTTCCTGGAACACATCACTACTTTGCTGGAGAAGAATGGACTCCGTGTGGTCCCGCTGCGTCCGTCCACCCGGGGCATGGAGGGGTTCAAGTTGGTCTGCCCTTGCTTCGCAGTCTGGCTACAGCCTGGCAGAACCAGGGGCAGGGAGGCAGGAGGTGCTGAGCCTGGACTGGCTGCACCACACCCTAGCCCTGATCCATCCGTGAAATGGGGAGGCTCGCCCTTGAGCTGAGCTTCACTCGGGCCTGCTTTTAGTACCTCCCAGTGGTGGGGAGAGTGGAGGGACATTAGGAGGCCTGTGCACTGTGAGATTTGGCTTTTCTTCCAGATCTTTGTGTCCTTATTTTATTTATCTTCTTAAAAATCATCCTGAAAAAATCCACCCTGCAATGACTAATATTTGGATAAAGGCAAAGCCAGATTCTTTTCAGGGCTCCTGGCTGACCACACTCCTTGGGGCCAGAATTTGGCCCATGATGTTTAGCCAATCTCACCCAAATATAGACAGCTTTTTCTCCTATTAAAGCAGCTTAAGACATAACAGATCTTTCTACTATTTTCACTTTTAGCAACTCCCTTACATTACATACTTTCACCTTGATTCCCATTTGCATCTTAGTGTTCTAAGTCAGTGCTAGGTTTTACAAATAAAATTTATTTATTCCACTCCTTTCTTTCCTCCCTAAACAGTGGGACATACAGAACAGGGAAACATCTGGTGGGATCAAGAGAATGGCATCAAAAGTAATCATGCCTGGGGGCCAAGTGACACAACTGGATCCATGTGGGAAAGGTCCTGGGTTCATGTCCTAGGGCCTCCCTGATCACAAAGGAGACTCCTCCCTGTGATTTGGGTTAACAGAAGCTGGGGGTGGATCACAGTGTGAAGACCCTGCTGGGGTCTCTCCCTTTCCCATGGAAGGAAAAAAACCTTAGAAAAAAGTCATCATGTTCCAATACTTCAGGATATGTGAGTTGTCATTCTTCCATTGGGCATGGGGTGAAGGACAGGGAAGAAATGTACTTAAAAGGTAAACAAAATTAGTGCAGTTCACCTGGTGCACATGAGAACAGTTGTTAGTGTTAGTGCAGTTGGGGCCAGCAGGTGGCACAGTGGTTTTAATGGTGGACTCCCATATGGTTGACTGCAGTTTGAGTCCTGGGCCTGGTGGCTTGAAAAGCACGCCAGGTTGCATGTGCGTACATGTCCAAAATCTTGAGAGGAGAAGGGATTGTGGTGTGGCCATAAACTCTGGGTGGGGAGTGATTTCTCACTTTCTGTCTCTCTGACAAGTGCATGTAACCTATAGCAAAAAATCTCTCTCAAAGGTAAAGTGTGGCCGGGTGTCTTGGGTGGGGACGGGATTAGTTCAATGGGCCCTGGCTCAAGAACTGCAGTTCAATGTTCTCATTTATTATGAAGTCACCTGGTGGAAATGATGAAGCAAGCTTTTGCTAAACCCAAGAGTCCCTTGAGATTGACTCCAAAGCAGTATGTCTGAGAAAATGTTGCAGTTTCTTATGGAATGGAGACATTTCACCACTAAGGTGAATGGTCCACTAACTTATTGAAATTAATTCCAAATTTTCCAGTTAATCATGGCCTCTCTCAGGCAATTTATACACCAGCTACATGGTTCACACTCAGATTTTTTTTTTTTTCCTATTTTATCCTACAGGGAGAAACAGAGGGATAGACACAGAGAGAGGAAAACACCTCCTCCATGGGGAATAGTTTTGCCATAATCCCTTCTCCTCCATTTCTCCCTCCTTTTGGGATTTTGGGCATGCATGCACACATGCCAGTGTGTTTTTCAAGCAGCTGGGTCCAGGACTCAAACCACTTTGTTGGCCACATGGGATCCAGCTGCCTTAACCACCAAGTCAAACAGCATGGAGCTGGCCCTGTGCTCGGCTTTTTAGATGATCACCTGCTGCTAGATATATGATTCCGAATTAAGATGGGGCCATAGGAAGTGTCCTTAAAGGAGACCAGGGAAGAAAGGTGCGAGAAGAAAGTGTTCTGACAATTGTGTACAAAGAAATGTACTCATATGAATTGGGGGGCCACAGCCTCAGTCTGCAAGGAGCCCACTGTTCTATCTAATTCCTCCAGCACGTTCGCTATTGCCGTCACCCACACAGACCACCTGGAACTTGGAAAAGCAGGTTGACGCTGCATCTGGAGACCACAGTGCTGAGACATGATGAACAAGTCATAGAGGAAATCCTGATTTTCCTCTGTATCAGACACACAAAGCAAGGGATTCTGACCACTCCTGCTGCATGAATGTCCCCTTTGCACTGTGGTTAGAGTATTTTATTCTAGGACACACACATCATACTGAGATAAAAGAGAAACCGTGATCCGACTTCTTTTTGAAAACCGTAATTCTTTCCTACTTCACTACCTTATGTCAATACATCTGAGCCTGCAGGGCTGTAAGGCACTTCCTGTCGCGGTCAAGTTTCATCTCCTTTATGAAGCTTTCAATACGTCTTGCAGTTCCCAGGTGCAAACTTCTTGGCGGAAAGTCATTTTGAATTCAGCATATTGCCTACAAAGTCTGGACAATGGCTTTTGAGAAATAATTATTCCTCAAGCCTAAGTCTTCTTTTTAAGTGACTTCTTTTACCTACTATACATACACATGCTCACACACACACACACACACACACACACACACACACAAGCCACTTTGCAGACAGAAGTGCCTGTGGTTCCAGCTACTCAGGAGACAAAAGGATCTTGACACAGTAAGGCTATGTCTAAAAACCACTTACACACACACACCTATGTGCATGCACACAAATGTAAATAAATAAAATTTTAAAAAGTGAGTTGGGACAATAAGAGATGTGCTGATATTCACAAAATAGCATTTCCTTGTGTTGTTTTACAATTTTTTTGTAAGTTGAAAAGGTTAATTCACAAAGGCACAAGAAATGATAGACCCACACCTTCTCCCACTTTTGAAGATTTTTTTTATCTGTCCCATTCCCTTCTCCCCTGTGAAATGGTTAAAAAAAAATCAAAGAGAAACTTTATTACAATGCAGGCATTTTAAAATGATGCTTGAATTGTTCTATTAAAAACCAGGTCAAATTAGGTAACTTGACATTTAAAAGGTGGGGGGGTGAAGCAGGCATAAATGGAGAACCCTAAATCAGTCACTTCCTTCTTCTAGGCCAGAATATTAGGGGTTTGGAAGAAACATACAAACTTGGAAATTTAGTCAGGGCTCTGCCACTGCCCATGGTCTAGTAAATAGGTAAACTTTCTGGATCTCAGTTCTCTCATTTATAAGGTGACACTAAGATTATCTGTTTCATCTTCCTAAATGTGGTGCAGGTACCTTGGAAAGCACGATGCTCCCTGGCATTCCAGACTTCCTCAAACACTTGCCATATACAAGAGGCTGTGCTACCTACCCTGGGTATAATAGAGAAGTAGGCTCCTGTTCCTGCTCACAAAACCCTACCCCTATTTTGACAAATAGAGTGGGGAGTGGGGATGTTGGTACCCAGATAGGAAGAAGAGTACAGGAATCACTTAGTTAATATACAGTGCTATTAGACCCAGAAAAGAGCTCATTTCCACCTTGGCAGTCCACAGAAAAGCTTCTGTGGTTTGTCCAGAATTTCTGCAGTTAGAAAGGAGGAGTAGGAGGGCATTCTTAGCTAAGGGAATGACTCAAGTAGAGATGCTAGAGGCTTGGGAAGGGCATGAGGAATAATAAGTCTAATATGTCTGCAAATGTGACCTACAAAATGAAGTTAAGGAAAGGATGATTAATCCCAGAATGCCTCAATACCTGTTTTGAGGCAAGGAATGAGGAACAATTAGGAGTTCTTGAGTGGGAAAGTGCAACAATTTAGAAGAAGGAACCAGGTATTATATTTGAATGGGCAAGAGGGGAGATAGTCTAGAAATTAAAATAAGGAAATATGGAAAAGTAAGAACCCAAGTAAAGACACCAGAAAGTACAGGGGAACCTTCACCATTGGGAGAAATGAGGACCGGCAGGTGCCCCGTACATGAGAAGAAGAGTATGGTCAGCAGCTTCTGACATCGACCTCAACAGTCTCATCTTCTGATATTCAGAGCCTCCTGTAATTACTCCCTTCCAACCCTTTTGAGTGTGGGATGGAGTAGGTGACCGACTTGTAACAAATAGAATACAACAAAAGTGATGGGATGTCACTGAGATTAGGTTACATGTTGCTCATACTCTCACTGTCTGGCTCTGTGCACTCATTGGTCCTGAAGAAGCTAGATGCTACCTTGTGGGCTTGTTTGCCTCTATGGAGAGGTCACATGGCAAGGAACTGAGGGCTCCTTCTAGCCAACAGTCCATAAGAAACTGAATCTCATCGTGACCAAGTGAATCAGGTTGAAAACTTGTCTTCCTCCAATCACCCCTTAGATGGCTGTGGCCCTGTCCGATACCTTAGCTATAGCCTGAGGAAGATCATAGGCCAGAGGCATCCAGATAACTGTCTGAATTCCTGATGGACAAGTGTTCTGAGGTAAGAACAGTGTGCTCTTTTAACTTGCTAAATTATGGGATACTTTGTTACATGGCAATAGATAACTAATACAAGAAGGAAAATATTTAACTGCCATGAGAAGGGCAGCGAACAAATGCCAATTGATATTCAAGTTCCCGATTCATGGTCCCAAGTAGTGCCTATTCTTTCTTCTAGACTGTTGATTTTAGGAAGTTTTCATAAAAAGAAACCTCTCCACCACTCTTGTCTTTCTCTGTTTCCTAGAGTTGATTAAAGAAACATGACTTGATTTTCAATTTCAAACAACTCAGGGGGGCATTCCAATAGAAAACTGGCAGGAAATTAATACCATATACACCAGGCATGGCAGATGCTTCCAAATCTGACACTTAGGTGAAACCCACCTTTCCTTTTTATATATTTAGTTGCTTTTGGTTTTGCATGGAAAGTTTGTTTCTAGAGAAATAAAAAGGAGGGAATATCCTCTCAATAGAAAATGGATCATTCCACAAATGGATTAGAAACACCAAAATACCTGAATTATACTTAACAAGAAACTTGGTTAAAGTTTTTTTTTTTTTTTTTTTTGAGATGTTTTTGCTATAGGGCGTGTGCACTCGCCAGAAAGACAGAGAGACAGAGAGACGGAAAGTGAGAAATCACCGCGCAGGGAGGATGGCCATGCCTCAATCCCTTCTCCTCCATTCTCTTCTTGGGATCCTGGGCATTCACGCATATGCGCCTGGTGTGAGTTTAAGCCACCTGGTCTGGGACTTGAACCGCTGTCGACTACATGGGAGTTCAGCAACATAGCCACTGTGCCAACTGCTGGTCTCGACTAAGGAATTTTTAAGAAACCATATTATCTCTTCATTTATGTTTGAATTATAGAGTTATATAGTAAAGCTAATGCTACACCTGTGAACTGATGAATAAAACCTTCATACTAAATCTCTTTAATATGTTTTTATATGCAATGTGAGTGCTTGTAATTAAATTCTTCTCAACAGTCATATGGCTGTGAGAAAAACAAATTACAAAACTGCTTTACCACATGACTTGTAGGACTTTAGGATACATAATGTCCAAATAAATAACCACAGTTTGTTTTCATTAGGTTAGGTTGGATTATTTCATGTGACATAGTCCTTAGTAGTGGTTAGCAGATCCTCCATATTTAGCTGACATCTCTTTGAGACCTGTGGGCATCTTAGCCATGAGAGATTTCTCCACCACCCACATGCAAACCAGTGAGCTCTGGCTGTCTTTTTATTTTTTATTTTTTTTCCTAATTTTTAATTAAAAAAAAAGTTTGTTTATTTCTTACATAAGAAAGAGAGAGAGAGAGAGAGAGAAAACCCATAACAGAATCCTGATTCTGCAATCCACACCATCCTCAGCCAACCCTGGACATGCCCAGTGTACTCAGGCAGGTCTCCAGATGCAAACTCAGAACCTTCTCATGTGATTTGGCCTCACGGAGCACTGTGTTCTATTGTTGTATCACTGACCGGTGTCCTGGCTCAATATTCTATACCAATCACTTTCTGTTACCCTTTTTGGTGATTTCAGCAATCATGTAGATGACATCTCTAGCTCCTTGAACTCCTCACCTACTGCAACATTTTCCTGTAATGCATCTCAGCTACTCTCTGCCTCAGACCTTGAGTCAGCAAACCCTTCCTAGTTTTTTAGCTCATTTCTATAGTTTTCACTTCTTGAGATCTCCAATCTACTACCATTTCTAGCCATCCTTCAGCTTTTTCTTGTTTTAACTTTCTTTTTAAAAATATTTATTTAATTAATTCCACTTGTTATTATTTTTTAATTGTACCAAAGACAGAGAGAAAGGGAAAGCAAAAAAGCAAGTTACCAAGTCCAGGACTCATACCACAGTTGGCCATGTAGGAGTTCAGTGCCTTAACCACCAGGCCACCTGTCAGCCCCGGTCCCCTTTCCTTCTTATTCAGCTGGTGTTTCCACATAATAATCATTCCCTTGCAATTCCCCCTCCCCCACCTCCTTGCCTTCTTGTTTGCTGATCCATTCAACTGGAAAAACACTTACTTCTGTTGAACCAAATCATGCAACTTTTCTAGGTTAGTATGGGAAAAATACAATCACCCTATTTGACAAAATTGCTTTAATTTAATTCACATTCTCAAACCTTAAATGAATTCTCAGCGTTGTTCCAATATCTAGCTGCCCTCTGTTCTCAGACTTGCACCTCCAGTGTCCAGGACAACTATTTCCTATCTTCCCTCTTCAAGCCTGCTTCTCAGGCTCTTGGCCCTCTTCTCATCACTTTACTAATGGAACAGGAGCCATTGAATAATATTAATCGTTCCTATTCTCACCACTGTCTCCACACTCCTATCTGCATAGCCCATCTTCTTCTACTTCCCAACTATAAAATGAATGAGCTTTCTTGCTTCTATCAAAGGCCAACTCTCACTTCTACACGCATGTCTTCTTGAAGAATTTTCTCTTGGGACCAGCAGTTGGAGTAATGGCTATGTCGCTGGACTCCCATGTAGTCGACCGCAATTCGAGTCGCGGACCTGGTGGCTTAAACTCACTCCGGGCACGTGCATGTGCGTGCCCATGATTCCGAGAGGAGAATGGAGGAGAAGGGATTGCAGCATGGCCATCCCCCCTGGGGGTGATTTCTTGCTTTCTGTCTCTGTCTATCTCTGTCTTACTGGTGAGCTCACATGCCCTATAGCAAAAACCTCTCCCCCTCAAAAAATAAAAGAATTTTCTCTTTAGTCTTCCTTTGTCAATATTCTATCATGAATTTTACCCTTTGTACTAGATCATTCTCATCAGTATCAAAAATGCCCTGATGTCTCTGATCTCAAATGAACCAAAAGCTCCCCCTTGACCTTCATTGTTCCTATGTTGCCCCTTCATAGTAAAACTTCCCTGATCTATATGTTCTATTTCTGCTTCTTTACCTCCTATTTTCTCCTTTACCCAGTAGCCACTGGCGTCTGGTGCTACAACGCCTCTGAAACTACTCTTATTAAGGCCACTGTCAACCATCATATTGCCCAGTTGAACAGGTACTTCTCTGTCTTCATGTTTTGCTGGTCAGAAGCATTAGGTAGGAATCCTCTTTCCTTAAGATATTCTTCTCCCTAGTTTCTGTGACATGACAACTCTTGGTTCTCATCCCACTACTTTGGGTATGACACCACAGTCTCAACTCCTGGTCTATATACTCAGCTCCCAGCTCATTATCTTCCTTTAGACGTTCCATAGGCATCTCGTATTCCACATGTTCAGTATAAATCCACTGACATATACTCCTCCTAGTGAAACAGGAAGCCATCTTTGACACTTCTTCCTAATTCTGAAATCTGATCCATAAGCACATTCCATTGGCTCTCTCTCGGAGGTGTGTCTTATGTCCATCTACTACTTTCTACCTTGGACTATTGGGTCATCAGAAAAGTCATGACACATCTTTACGTAGAAAAATAGGTCACACTTTTTCCAAGGACCCAGTAGAGCCTCCCAACTTTTACCTTGATTGTTATCAATATTTCTAACATATTGTATTTTTTCCTTCCTTTTCCACAAATCAGACAGAGCCACCATCCAAAATTCAATGGCTCCTTCCTCACCAATTTCAGAACAGCCATATTCTTTATCATGACCTATAAATACCCTATCCTTTCCTACAAGCTCATGCATTTTATCTCTTACACATTGTCCTATAGTCTCTTTTCTGTCCCTTAGTCAAGCCAAAGTTCTTTCTACCCAAAGGATTTTTGTGATTACATTGGTGTGACCTGCTCTTCCCACGTTTTTTTGCAGAGTTGTCCATTTCATATTCCCTACCTTAGGATTCAAGTGTCACTTTTTCAGTCAGTACATCCTTGATGACTGTCTTTTAGTGGGTACCCACACGCTATTCTCTCTTTGCTCCATGTTTATGGCCTGAAAAGCGCATATCACAATCTATAATAATTACACTCCATATGAATTATTTCCAGTCTCCCCTTCTAGAACATAAGCTTATCCTCTACTGACTCTCCTATGTTTAGCACAATGCCTGCACATAAAAACTATTGATATGTCAGTGCTGAATCAAGGAATGGAATTGTCATGTGCTGACTATGTGTTTTGACAGGACTCTAAACTTATATGTACATTACAGTATTTCACCTGACTGCAACCTGGCTGTCTCGGAAATAAAATAGACACAATTCTTGTTCATTTAAAATTATCTTTCAGTTCCTGTAGCAACCCAATGCCAATCCAATGCTGCACAGCCCAGGTGCTTTAGATGTATGTTTGCTCCAATTCTCTTCAACTAAGCAGGACCATGAAAACTCTTTAAAAATGTTCAGATATGAAGGGTCACAGGGCATTGTGAAAGAGGACTTGCCTGGGATTCATTCAACTTGAATTTTGTTACTGGCTCTAAGATGCATGAATGGTATGTTCTGGGTAAATAGCTTCATTTCTGCAGGTTTTGAATTATTTATCAATGAAATGAACAGTTGAGCTCAGCTTTGTTTCTAGCAACAAAATTCTAGGATTTGGTGAATGTCTGCAACATGTCTCATCATGGTGGTGGTTGGTTGGAGCAGCTCAGATGGATCTTGGTTTAAGCAAGCAAGTAGAGTATCATCTGGGCCTGCAGCAACTCCTGTGCATGTAAGTGCCTGTCATCTGTTCATCTGTCCTGGTGGCAAAAAAGGCACTTAGATGGTTAGGAGTAAGACACAGAATTTTCTGGGAGGATAGCCACAGCAATTCTACCAGCATCCACCTTAGTGCAACATCCAAGTAAAAGCCTTCTTCAGATCTCAAGGGGAGCCCACAGATGGCCCCCTGATGTTGCTCTGGGCTGAACACTTGGGGTTTTGTGGGTGCTGAGTTTTTCTTTGAAAGGCTAGCTGTGTAGCCTACACTAGCTCCTCCTATCTGGGCAAGCTCCATCTTCCTGGCAGGTTTCCACCACACTTCTATTTACACCGCATCCTAAGTGGCATGAAAAACAAACCCAAAGGAACAACAGATGCACATAGGAGCCCTGAAAGAAAAGTAAACTGAGTTAATGGTTTGAGCAACCTTGGAGCAACCACTCTGAGACCCGAAGAAAAGATGCAGACCCTCATAATTAGATATCCTCTGGTAGCTCTCTGAAGCTGTGATTCTATCTTCTTGTTTTCCTCTCTGCCCACATTAGGAAAGTGGGAATCCAGCTCTTCTTCTTCTTGATTCCACAGCCCACATGTTTTCTTTATTTTGAGCTATATTATTTGGTAATCAAATTAGCTGGGTCTGGTTCAGCCCACTTTCCTTTTCTTCCTTTGTATCCCCATTTATGAGCAAACTTAAGACCAGGGACATTGATGCTTAGTTTTGAGTTATCTCAGACCTTAATATAGGGCCTGGTCTTGGAGAATAAGTAGTGTGTGCTTCAGAACAATGAGGCTTGTTGGGAGAACCTTGCACAGAAAAGCCATTTGCTTCAGATACCTTCCTTAGAGCCTGATTCTCATTTCTACCTGCTGCTCAATATTCACGGTCACTCTCTGTGTGATTCCACAGTCTTGTCAAGTATTTCCAGTTTTTTCCAGTTGGGAATATTCCCCAGATTTATCTCATTTTATAGTGTCTTTTGAATTGAGTGTTTTGACTCTATCAAAATCTCAGCAAGAGATTCAGTTGTCTTACATGGTTTGAGCATCTTCTTGAATGTGCCAGGAAGGGAGCATAAATGAAAAGATCTAACTCAGTGCCTGAGCCTTTTCCCAGCAAAGCAGGGAGAGCTGAACCTTTTCAGTAATAAAGGATTAAACAGAAGTAGATAACTTAACCACTAAAATTTTTTATCCCTGTGGGTTGTTTAAACTGCTATAATAAGTAATTATATGTTGAAAGGGTCATTCTAGATTGTTTAGTTTTGAACAGGCTGATAATTTTGATTGTAGAAGCTTCTTTCTCTACCGTCTGGGTCAGTCTCCATTTTAAGCCAAAGACATTCTTTATGTTATAAATAATTTTACTTTTTTCCTCTTGGAAAGTTAGTAACACTCTATTTTTTGGTAGGCAGAAAAACAACTCTGTTCTTTTCTAACCCAGTTCTTGTAACTGCAAATGCTAATAACTGTATGAAAGTTTCATGCCAGGATTATGTGGAGAGATGGCCACGTGAATACCAGGGGACTGCATGCAACTGATCCATGAATTTAGTTTGGCCTCAACCTTTAATAAACGTTTACTCCCCTGAAAGGCAGCTCCAAAAAAGTTAACGAGTAATAGGATATAAACTTTGCCATTTTGCCTGATTTTGGTGAGTAAGCTCTTTGGTTTGAAGGAGAGCTCCTCTCATTAATAATTTTCCAAGAACTGGCAAAGCCTAAGGAAAAGATTGATACATAAAAATGTAACTCAATTAGTCCAAAAGAGTTATCATGTCAAGTAGATGGCTCTCAGGACAGTGGCTGGACTTCTGGGAATGTGTGGGCATACGTAACCACAGTGATTTTTATTAAATGGAATGTCCATCTCACAGCACTCTCAAAGGTATTCTTTTTTATTTGAAGTCATTGCTTCTCTTTATTGTACACGATGTCCTATAAAGAAGATATATGTCTACAATTGAGCTTTGAAAGAGGACCATGGGGCCAGTTCCATTTAAAGGGAATGAAGTCAAGCAGTAAATTTGCTGGTCACTCTTTTCATATGGACTATATCTTCGCCAGCGGTTGGTCTTTGATGTCATAACAATAGCACTGGGCCCTGGAGGCAGAGGAGCACCCCCATAACACCAAAATTAGTCTGCATTCATTACATATTGGAGAACAGAGGCAGGGTAGCACACATCAGGAGGCCCAGAGAATGAGCTTTTGGGCTGCAGGCTACCTTTCCTAGAGAAAAGCAGCCATCTCTTCTACACTATTTACCCCACCTGTTGCATTTTTACTGTATGTTGAAGTGTGATATTTATAAAGAAATATGGATATTTATAATCATACACCTCAATGAGATTTCACTAATTGAGGATACCTGTATAACCAACACCCAGATTAAGAGACTCATTGCCAGGATCCCAGATGCCCACACCCCCCTCAGTACTCCTTTTAATCACTTCCTTGACAAGAGTAGCCAGTATCCTCTCACCAACAGCATAGCTTTGTTTTTCCTGGTTTTGAACGTTACATGAACAGAATTATCCATCACGTACTCTTCTGTGATGGATTCTTTCTCTCAGTGTTACATTTGTGAAATTGGACATGTTGTTGTAGCTGTCATTTGTTCATTCCTAGCGTGTATACTTACTGCCTTGTTATCCATTCTACTGTTGATGAGCCCTTGAAACATTTCCACGCCAGGGTTTTATTTTTTATTTTCCTTTTGTTTTTCTGTGCTAGAGGGCAGATGTACTCACCAGAGAAAGAAAGACAGAGAAAGAGGAGAAAGCACCTCCCATGGGGGTGGTCATGCCACAATCTCTTCTATTCAATCTCTCCCTCTTTTTGGGATTTTGGGCATGCACACACATGTGCCTAGCATGCTTCTCAAGCCATTGAGTATGTGACTCAAACCACTCAGTCGGCCATGTGGGATCAAGCCTGAGTTGGGGATATTTTAACCATGTAGGGTCTTCAAAAGGTTATGGAAAATGCATATTTTAAAAATTATGGATATATCTCAAAAAACTTTTTGTACCAAAATAAACTCATATTTTTTTCATGAACTTTTTGAAGCCCTCTTGTTATGCACATTGTGTTTTCAGGTCTTTGAGCACATAGATGAATACATTTCTGTTGGGCATATAGCCCCGGCTAGACATATAGAAGTATGTCTGTATTCCATGTTAGTAGTTATTTGGAAAAACAGTTTTCTAAAATGTTCAATTTATATTCCCACTAGTTTCCTTCACTTTCTCACCAACACTTGTTATCTTCAGGATTGTTTTTGTATTTTTTTTTTATCCTTTTGCCATTCTGGTGGTATGATGTAGTGATTTCACATTTTTAGTGGTCACACATATTTTTTAAAGTTATTTTTCTGAAGCCAGGTGATGGTGCAGCAATAACACAACTGGACCATGTGGAAAGGTCTGGGTTCATGTCTTAGAGCCTCCTTGTGCAAGTTGGGCAGGGTTGGCTGAGGCTGGTGGTAGATCATGGCATGAGACTCTGTAGGCAGTGCTTCTCTCTCTCCTCCTGACTCTTAATCACTCTCATCAGAGAAATAGGTAAATAAACTTTTTTTAAAAGGTTATCTTCTTCTTCTTTTTTGTTTTAGCTATCTGCCTATTTAGTGTTCAATTCTGTGGCCCTTGCCAAATAAGTGGTATTAAGACAGCTGTAATGAGAATGGTCTCAACTCAACATTTAGGGTGCAAAAGGAGAAGAGCGAGGACATTGTAAAATACACCCGAAGTGTGAAGGGATTGAAGAGGGTATGTACAATAAACTAGAGACACAGTCTCTCAAAACCAAGCAAAACAAAGGATAAATTCCATCAGAGATACACAGCAGTCCAGCAACATGGAAAGTATAACAGAAAAAGATCTAGAACCCTAGTGGCCCACAAGCCTACTCAATACTAGTAACATCATGCCATAACTAAAAAAGGAAACGGGACATGACTCAAGTGGGGAAAACATCTTTAAAACCTGACCACTTGTTACCCAGAAAACCATCAGGAGATGGACTTTGTGACACATTAAGGAAAAGGAAAATCTGAGTAATCATAAAGATGACATTCTTCTGGCCAGCAACAGTAATTAAAAAGTAGAATACACAACTCACAAAAGCTTGTGGAACTCCTGTCTCCAGGCATGTCCTGTTTCTCTTGTTATGTCTGGGAAAGGAAGGTAGGGAAGGGTGCCCCTTCATCAGGGAAAGTGGTTGCAGGCTTAAATCGTTAAAGCCCCATGAGTGATGAATAACATATTTGTGGGCACAGTTCCATTCCTACCATGTAGCACATGATTTTTAAGCCATGAAGGGGCGACCATTCAGAAGGAAGATGGAAAGAGATGGATGTGTGTATCTGAACTCAGAAATAATATTTTGTGGGGCAGAATCCTGTGCTGACAGAGCAACCTGCAGGGTGGTACCTGGGAGCTTTCTCTGGCTCTGATTTCTCAAGGGCAGGGCCCTCTGTGCCTCCCCCTCCCCCTCAGCTTGACTTCAGCTCCTGAGCCAGACTGGTCAGCTACACAAAAAAGCCCTCATAGATGGCTGTGTCCCACTGGAAATGACATCCCTTGGGCATCTTCTTCCTCAGATGTTGTTGTGTGGTGGGCAGGGAAAGGAGGGGGATGCTGTTTAACCAGGAAGCCAGCTGCCCCCAGCCTCTTCTCTCGAGCTGCCCCTGCTCTTTCCTTTCCTTCTTCCACATGGGAGAAGAAACCAAGAACAGCCTTCTTAGAAGCATCACTGATTGGCAGAAGTGCCTTTGCAGTGGAAGGCAGCTTCCTGGAGCCAGCCAGGACTGCAGTTGTTCGGTGGTATATTTCCCTCCACAAGGAGAGTGCGGAACAATCACATTTGAACTTTGATTTGCTGACATTACTCTGCCTCTGTTTCTTCACTGCAAGGTGGGGATAATTCTCATTTGTCTATTATGAGGATTAAAGAAGAAAACATATGAGAGGGGGCTCCCCCAAATTTGTGGAAGATGTGTGTTACAAAAAAAAAACCACTATAACTAACCTATGCAAGGATTTCAAATTTTTTTGCATTGAAATATACTTGTATTTTTTTTTTGAGAGTTTTTTTTTTTTTTTTTTTTTTTGTTTTTTTTTTTTTGGAGTTTTTTTTTGTTTTTTTTTTTTTTTTTTTTTTTTTTGCCATAGGGCCCGTGAGCTCACTAGACAGACAGAGAGAGACAGAGAAACAGAAAACGAGAAATCACCCCCCGGGGGGATGGCCATGCCACAATCCCTTCTCCTCTATTCTCTTTTTGGGATCTTGGGCATGCACACACACGCACCTGGCGTGAGTTTTAAGCCATTGGGTCAGGGACGCGAACCACGGTCAACTACATGGGAGTCCAGCGACATAGCCATTACTCTAACTGCTGGTCCCATAAATATATTTGTAGTTTAATTTCATTTTTTTTTACAAACTTTTTGAAGTTCTTTTGTATATCAAGGTCATATAGTACAGTTTGGCACAGAATAAGTGCTCCCTGATACCTTTGTATCATCACCGTCATCGCCATTATTATCACCAGTTTTGAAGCTGAAGTTCAGAGTCTTATAGAATCCTTCCCCCAAGACGTCTAAGCCTTAATAAGGAAAATTCAATCTAGAAAACTGAAGTGACTTGCTTAAGGTCATGCAGTTCCATAATGTTAACACCCACGAGTTAAAATGTGACTGTGTGCCACAGACAATCCTTACCACATTATAACCTCTCAGTGATGTGGTTATTATTATCCCGATGTACTGACTGGAACACAAAGGCACAGAGCAGTGTAAAACTCTTACCTAAGGGCACACAGTTAAGTGAGAAGCAGAACTGGAATTGAAACAACTCCAAAGCCCATGGCCACTCTTTGGCCACTGTTGGATCTTCTGACTTGCTTTGTGTGATGAGATGTTAACAGGTGTGACCCAGGTGTGACTCGAGAAAATAGTGGCAGCTTGTGCATGTGGGTCTATCTTTGCTCTTCCACACTTTTTTGTCACCATGAGAGAAATGCATGGCAGGTAGCCTGCTGGTCACAGAGAACGGAGAATACATGGAGAAAACCCTGACCTACACCATGGTCTGGAGCTGCACTGTTAAGATTTGAACCCTAGCCAACCCACTGACCCATGAGTGTGACAGTACATTCTTATTGTTGCAGTCCACTAAATCTTGGGCTAGTTCGTCCTGCTGTATTATTAAACAATAGCTGAATATAGGACCCATATTTAGTGCTTTCTGGAACTTGCAACCTACAAGTATGCATCTAGCCTAGTGCCTCCCAAACATGTGAGTAATCTAGTGAATTTGATAGATTATGATTCAGTAGTTCTGAGGGAGGCCTCAGACTTGTATTTTCTTTTTTTGGAAAGATTTTCGCTATAGGGTGTGTGCACTTGCCAGAGAGACAGAGAGACAGAAAGACAGGAAGCAAGAGATCATCTCCCAGGGGGCATGGCCACGCCATAGTCCCATCTCCTCCATTCTCTTCTTGGGATCTTGGGCATGCATGCACATGTGCCTGGTGTGAATTTTAAGAAACCAGGTCTGGGACTCAAACTGCAGTAGACTATGTGGGAGTCCAGTGACATAACCATCATACCATCTGCTGATCCCAAGGCTTGAATTTTCTTACAGGTTTCCAGGAGATGCTAACACTGCTGGTCTATAGACCACATTCTGGATGCAAGAGCCAAGAAATCATTCTGAGCTTCTTGTCCATGTATCTGGGCTATGACTGTACCTGGTGAACACTGGGGCAGTGGATGGGTCACCTTGTGAATAAGGGAAGGTCAGGCCTTGCACTCATAATGAGAATCCTGAGTAAGAGACCAATAACCTGTAAGCCACTAATGTCTGGCATGGCCACAAGGTCAGAATTTCCTCAGCCCGTTTCCTGGGCTAAGAAATAGAAACAGTTAATGGGATCTCTTTTTTTTTTTTTTTTTCCTAAATTTCTTGTTCTTTTTACTTCCTGGAATTTAAAGGTTACCAGCAATATACCTGGCTTCCAATTCATTTTGGGCTCATAACCCATACCAGATTGCTAAGTCATGAATGTAATTGAGGCCTGAGGCAGGAGATACACAATCTATTTCTGGTTTGCTTAACTTCTAATCAGGAAGGGACTATAGACAAGAAGACTGTAGGAGTGGTTGGCAGCAGCATGGAGAGAACTACTCTTCTTCCAGAACACTTCTACCCTATTTTCTTGTCCAGCACCTAATTTTCACTCCCCGCCTTCCACTGTGGCCACTAGCACTTAGACAGTTGAGTTCCATGAGATTTTTGTACTTTGGGCATTCTGAAGAGAAATTCTTTCTAAAGAAACAGTATCTTTTCTCCTTTCCTTTCCTTGTTGTTTTTATAATATACTATAGATGACACTTTTTTTTTTTGGAGATTTTTGCTATAGGGCACATGCACTTGCCAGGAAGAAGAGAGAGACAGAGAGACAGAAAGCGAGAAATCACCCCCCCCCCAGGGGGATGGCCACACCACAATCCCTTCTCCTCCATTCTCCTCTCGGGATCTTGGGCAAGCACGCACACGTGCCCAGAGTGAGTTTAAGCCACCAGGTGTGGGACTCGAACCGCAGTCGACTACATGGGAGTCCAAACATAGCCATTATGCTAACTGCTGGTCCCAGCACACATTTGATTTTTAAGATAGTATCTTGCCATGTCATGATCTTCTTGCCTTAGCCTCCCAAGTAGTTGGGGTCACAGGTGCCTGCCATTGAATCTATCTTTCAGGGTGGGCCAGAAATCGAACCTGGGCCTCCCACATGGCCTCAGCTGGCTGACCAGCCATGTCAATGAGCTCACGCTACTGAGGTTGGATCTTGCACACCTGTTTTATCTGTTGGAACATATCATACTGGGATTCAACTTCTAAATTTTGTGAAGTTTTCCAAGGGTATCCCTGAGTAGTTGTAGTAGTTGTATATCCTAAATACATTATGTAAATACATTAATAAGATGGCCACATTTTTTTTCTTTTTAGATTTTGCTATAGGATGTGTGTACTCACCAGAGAAAGACAGACAGAGGGAGAGGGAAGGTGAGAAATCAAACCTCAGAGAATACAGACATGCCACAATCCCTTCTCCTCCATTCTCCTCTCAGGGTTTTAGGCATGCATGCACATATTCTCGGTGTGTTTTTTAAGTCACTGGGTCCAAGACTTGAACCATGGAGTCAACCATGTGGGATCCAGGGCCTTAACCACTATGCCACCTGCTGGCCTACCACAATTTCTTAATAAGCTAAATGTACCACAACCGTACCCAACCATTTTGCCCCTAAAGTACTCACCCAATTGTTATGAAAGCATACAGTAACATAACAACTCATACCCAAATGTTCCTGTCATCTTAATTTCAATAGTTCCCAAGCAGTAAATAATATCATTTAATGGGTAAATAGATGAGCATATTATTGTAGGCTCATACAACGTAATACTAATTAGCAATAAAAATGAACCAATTGTCTATGTACAAACCAACATGAGTGGATCTTGAAATCGATTTGATGAACGAAGAAGTGATATCATGCAACATTGTGCCTTCAGTACAAGTCTACTTATAACAAAGTCCGGAAATGCAAAACTAATCTATAGGAACAGAAGGAGATCAGTGGCTTCCTAGAGATTTTGAGATCACAAAGGAACCCAGGGAAACTTTGGGATATGAGAGATTTATTAATCATCTTTGTTATGGGATGATTTCCTAGGTGTCATTATCATCAAGTTGTTCATTTTAAATATGCAATTTGTTATACCTCAGTAAAGCTGTGTTTTAAAAAAAATAAGATGACTGTCACTCCCCACCCCCATCATTTTCTCCAAAGGGTGCCTGTGAGTGAAGGCACATTTCCTATTTGTGTCTTTGTCATTAACATAAATATTCTATCGGATGCCTAGGGAGTAAGTTAACACCTGTGTGGGCCATGGTATCATGTCCAACTTCCTTGTATCCTTCATAGAGTTTCCAGCCATACCTTGTTATTTTTGAAAATAGATTATGTGGTGTCCAGCAGGAAGTGGCCTGGCTTCCTGCATTTAAAGTCTGCTTGTCTTTTTTCAGGCCACTGTGCTGTTGACTATCTGGGCATTGGAGACCCCCAAACTTTAATTGTGTTAGGTTAAGCAATAACTTATATGTGAAGATAGAACTCGTCTTCTCCATGAGCCTGCAGTACTACCTTTCCCAGAGAGAATGGGGGTGTTGTTCTTTAATGTGGGTACGACAACCACAGGGAGTGCTTTCTGTAAGAAGACTTGGTTTACTAAAATGTGTGGGGTCAGGCTAACAGGAAGAAGGGGTAGTTAATCTGGTGTTTTTACTTCTACTCAGTTTACAGAAATAACTTTCCAGTGACATGTGCTGATCGGTGTTGGGGAGTTGATGCTCAGCTATAGCTATCAAGGTACTTTGTCCTCTGCCTTTTCCAGGTATTAGATGACAATCTCGTACACCTCTGAGGACTCCCCATTGTCACTCATCCTCCAACCTGAAATAGTAACCAACTACAGGATAAGATTCACAGGAGGAAAAGGAACAGTGGTATTTTAAGCATGAGGAATCTGTGGGCTTTGCCTAGGTCTGACCCTTCCCATTCTTACAACTTTGGAATTGCCCTTTTCTCATCTGCTCTGGAAGGACATGGGGTAGATGGATTCTGCTGCTACAGCAGCACATCCCTAACAGACCTCATCCTTGTTAATGACAACAACAAGCAGCAGATGAGGCATGCAAACGCTGTACTGCACCTCTCTGGAGACCTTCTATACTGTCCCTAACTAGAGAATTGGTCATTTTCGCTATGGCTAATGGTTTGAATTCTCTCAGAAGCAGAACCTGTGACATGGAACTAGTGAATTTTTTTTGGAGAGGTTTTTGCTATAGGGCACGTGGGCTCGCCAGAAAGACAGAGAGAGACAGAGAGACAGAAAGCGAGAAATCACCCTCAGGGGGGATGACCATGCTGCAGTCCCTTCTCCATTCTCCTCTTGGGATCTTGGGCATGCACACACACGTGCCTGGTGTGAGTTTAAGCTGCTAGGTCTGGGACTCGAACCACAGACAACTACATGGGAGTCCAACAACATAGCCATTACACTAACTGCTGGTCCTGAACTAGTAATTTTTTTGAGAGATGACTCTGGTAGGGGAAGGGAAGTAGGAAAGGGAAAGATCAATAAGGATAGATTATCAAGCCAGTAACTATCGTGGGCAGTGAGTGTTTAGTCCTAAGAGGAACACTGGGCACCTAGCATGTTGGTTTATTAGCAATTGTACTCAATGCAGGCTCTTCACTGATATGCCACGGAAGAAAATAAATTAAGTTTTATAAATTTTATGTTTATGGCTTCTTATGACATTCTTATGGAAGGGATTATATGAGGTTTAAATAAGATACAAAATATGGGACCAGAAGATGGTGTAATGATTATGTCACTGGACTCTCACATAGTCAACTACAGTTTGAGTCCCAGACCTGATGGCTTAAAATTCACTCCAGACATGTGTGCATATATGCCTAAAATCGTAAGAGGAGAATGGAAGAGAAGAGACTGCAGTGTGGCCATTTCCCCTTGGGGGTGATTTCTTGCTTTCTGTCTTTCTGTCTCTGTTTCTCTGGCAAGCGCAAGCACCCTATGGCAAAAGTCTCTCTTAAAAAAAAAAAAGATGCAAAATGAGATCTCTTTTTTCAATAACACACTCCCTTGCTGTTTCTTTGAATTCACTGCATATAATTCAGGTATTAAACTGGTGCCCCTATCTCATCCCTTAAATAATCTCCTGTCTTTTGGGAGATAAGTAGAAACAGAGGGACACCCTTAGCTGTCACTGAAGCTGTCATTGCCATCCTTTTCATTTCAAATCATAAAATCTTGAGCCAACAGTTGCAAAAGAAAGATGTTCTCAGAAGATAAGAAGCAATAGAGCCATAGAAAGCACTAATATGTTGTAAAATAAGACCAATAAAGACACATTAAAGAAACTAAAATAATAAAATTTGGAGAAGATGGAGAAATTATTATGTAATACTCTTCAAGGCCTCCATGAGAAGTTTCTAGAAAAGAAAGGAGATCATGAACACTGGAATGAAAAAAAGTGAAATTCAATGTAGCATAAACAATTTAAAGGGTACATCAGAGGAAAAATGGTTTAATATTGAGAATTGTCAAAAAAATACTTTTATAGCATAAAGATGTTTGGAGGATTTTTCCTTCAGAGGCTCTAAAACCAAAACAGACTCTTTACTGAACAGATAGTTCTCGTGTCATCTAAGGATGTCCTCCAACCTCACAGATGTATGTCCTTTAGAACAGGGCTAGAAGAGGATGAATGAAGGAGCTGCAAAAATAGTAAAAGCTTCTTTAAGGTTTATAAAAAGAAAAATAAAATTTAGAAAATTTAGTTTCTCAGTTCAAGATGGCCAGCTGAGCATATGTATTTACTCCTTTTTTCTTCTAAATTCTATTGGGAAGGCAGAAAAAATATTAAAGTCAATCCACATTATAAGTGGAAAGCGGAGAAAAAGGCCATCTATTACAGAAGGAAAAATTTATGGTAGAAATGAAAGAAATTGCAAACAACTGAAAATGGAACACTACGGAGTTGAGAAAATGAGAGACTTCAAAAAAATAAAAAAGTGAGTTTCCCTAAAATAATTCCCATAATAGTATCAAGAACAGAAATTATGTCAATTTCACTATTTGATACTTATAAGAAATGAAAATGTTATGTCCAAAGGGGTTGTACAAGAATACTAACGTAGTTTTATTCATAGTATACAAAGCATCAGGAACAAGGCAAATATCCATTGATGGAGGAATGTCTAAACAAATTATAGTATAGTCATATAATGAAATATCACTCAGCAATAAAAACGAGAAATCTGATATACATAACATAAATAAATCTTAAAAATAGTATGATGAGTGAAAGAAGCTAGGTGCTCAGAAAAATGCTTACAGTACAATCCCATTTATTTGAGGACTGGAACAGACAAAACTAATCTGTAGTAATGGAAGCAACATACTGGTTGTCTGTGAGAGGAGTGATTTCCCTATTAAGGTGCACTAGAATACCTTCTGGGAGGATGGGGGGAAATGCTCTGTACTTTATTTTTGGTGATGGTTATACAGGAATATACAACTGTCAAAATGGAACTGAACCCTTAAGACTCACTGATTTTACTGTATGTAAAATATGATTAAAACTAAAACTTCAAGAGCAGGGGGGGGGAGGGAGGGAGAGAAGGGAGACTGTAATGGGGGTAAAGTTATATGGGTAGATATAATTGCCAAAAATGGAACTGAACCCTTAAGAGATACCCATTTTATTGTATGTAAATTATATAACATTTAAAAAACTGTAAGGGACCAGCAGGTGGTATAGTGGTTAAGGCAGTGAACTCCCACATGGCTGACTGTGGTTCAAATCCTGGACTTGATGGCTTGAAAATTGTGCCAGGTGCATGTTTATGTATTCCCAAAATCCTAAGTGGAGAATGGAGGAGAAGGGAGTGTAGCATGACCATTCCCCAGATGGTGATTTCTCACTTCCTATCTCTCTATTTCTCTGTCTCTCTCCAGTGATCACATGCACCCTATAACAGTAGATAAAACAAAACAAAACAAGACAAAAAAACTTTAAAAATGAAGACAGAGAGGGGAGAGAAGGAAAAAAAGGATACAAGGGAAGGGAATAGAAAGGAAGTGAAAGGAGAAGAGAAGAGGTGAGAAGAAGCAAAAAGAGTGAGGTAAGGCTATAGAAATTGAGAAAAAAAGCGACTGAGTTCAAGAAACTAATAAAGAATCAAAGAGCTATTTCATTCAGTTCTGGGTTTCAGAATGGCTGAGTATGATATTTACATCTGATATTTATTGTGAGATTCCAATGATGAAATACTCCTAAACTGGAAATTGGGTTTTAAAAAGTTGGAAAATTGAGTCAGTACATAAAACACACTTTTAAAACACAGAAACAGAAATAAAAATATGAGATGGAAGATTTAAATTGCACTATTAGTTTCAAACTCCAATAGGAGTTTCAGAAGGAGCGTAAAGGGCTATTGGAAATAAGAAGAGAAATAACTAAAGCAATTTTCTCAGACTGCAGACACATTTAGGGTCTCATATTGAAAAGGTCTACCATGTGTGAACAGACTAATAGCTAACGTCCTGTATCTAAATACAAGCTGACAAAATGTCTGAACTTTATGAAGAAAAAGAAAAACCTTAGAAGGTTCAAGTTAAAAAAAAAAAAGTCACCTACACAGAAATGGCACTAGACGTTTCATCTGAAACATGAGACAGCATAATAAAGTTAAATTATATCTTCAAAATTCTGAGGGAGAAACAAGATATAACACTATAAACTGACAAATTAGCATTTAATTATGAGAACCAAATAAAAATTTGTCTAAAACATAGGTTCTTAGACATTTTCTAAATGATAAAGTCTCTCTGAAAGATTTTTTTTCAGAATGTATTTCAACAAAATAAAGGATAAAAATATGAGATCCAAGAAGTAATAGCAGATAAACAAACAGGTAAATCTTATAGTTAAGGCTAACTGTTGAAAGTGCAACAAAACTAGTAAAATTGATATGTATAATAAAAGGAAAGAAATGAGTGAAAGACAGGGAAAAAAACAAGGAAAAATTAATAATATAGCACTAACAAATCAGAAAATATGATTAAAATTTCAAAAAGAGAAGACTGCCAAGACAGAGAAAAAGCATGTCAAAATTTTGCTGTCATTAGGTTTAGATTAAATGTACAGATTAATTCTTGGCATTGATAGAACAGTGTAAGTTCAAATGTTTTTGTTAAAATGTTAAAAGTAATAGAACTCATTACTTTTAAAACTTGAGGGAAAATTAATGAAATAATATTCAAATGCTTATTAAATATTTAAATGTCAAGGTCTGTTAAAGCACTTAGTATATATTCAATCCTTCAATCCTTACAATAACACTAGAAAATGGTTGTTATATATCTGTTTTGTAGATGAGGAAATCCAGACATAGAACCACTAACTCTCCTACCAAGGGTCACACAGATAATTTGAGAAGAAGGGGAACAGAAAAAATTGGATGTCTGAAAGCAATAGGTAAAATAAAAAAACAAAACAAAACACCCTTCTTCAAGAGACAGCCAGCTCCATGGCTCCTGAGATCTAGCCATTTGGGGAGAAAGGAAGATGTCCCACTGATAACTGGGCCTCCAGCATCCAAAACTCGCGTGAACAGCCCTTCTTCAAGAGACAGCCAGCTCCATGGCTCCTGAGATCTAGCCATTTGGGGAGAAAGGAAGATGTCCCACTGATAACTGGGCCTCCAGCATCCAAAACTCGCGTGAACAGCCCTTCTTCAAGAGACAGCCAGCTCCATGGCTCCTGAGATCTAGCCATTTGGGGAGAAAGGAAGATGTCCCACTGATAACTGGGCCTCCAGCATCCAAAACTCGCGTGAACAGCCCTTCTTCAAGAGACAGCCAGCTCCATGGCTCCTGAGATCTAGCCATTTGGGGAGAAAGGAAGATGTCCCACTGATAACTGGGCCTCCAGCATCCAAAACTCGCGTGAACAGCCCTTCTTCAAGAGACAGCCAGCTCCATGGCTCCTGAGATCTAGCCATTTGGGGAGAAAGGAAGATGTCCCACTGATAACTGGGCCTCCAGCATCCAAAACTCGCGTGAACAGCCCTTCTTCAAGAGACAGCCAGCTCCATGGCTCCTGAGATCTAGCCATTTGGGGAGAAAGGAAGATGTCCCACTGATAACTGGGCCTCCAGCATCCAAAACTCGCGTGAACAGCCCTTCTTCAAGAGACAGCCAGCTCCATGGCTCCTGAGATCTAGCCATTTGGGGAGAAAGGAAGATGTCCCACTGATAACTGGGCCTCCAGCATCCAAAACTCGCGTGAACAGCCCTTCTTCAAGAGACAGCCAGCTCCATGGCTCCTGAGATCTAGCCATTTGGGGAGAAAGGAAGATGTCCCACTGATAACTGGGCCTCCAGCATCCAAAACTCGCGTGAACAGCCCTTCTTCAAGAGACAGCCAGCTCCATGGCTCCTGAGATCTAGCCATTTGGGGAGAAAGGAAGATGTCCCACTGATAACTGGGCCTCCAGCATCCAAAACTCGCGTGAACAGCCCTTCTTCAAGAGACAGCCAGCTCCATGGCTCCTGAGATCTAGCCATTTGGGGAGAAAGGAAGATGTCCCACTGATAACTGGGCCTCCAGCATCCAAAACTCGCGTGAACAGCCCTTCTTCAAGAGACAGCCAGCTCCATGGCTCCTGAGATCTAGCCATTTGGGGAGAAAGGAAGATGTCCCACTGATAACTGGGCCTCCAGCATCCAAAACTCGCGTGAACAGCCCTTCTTCAAGAGACAGCCAGCTCCATGGCTCCTGAGATCTAGCCATTTGGGGAGAAAGGAAGATGTCCCACTGATAACTGGGCCTCCAGCATCCAAAACTCGCGTGAACAGCCCTTCTTCAAGAGACAGCCAGCTCCATGGCTCCTGAGATCTAGCCATTTGGGGAGAAAGGAAGATGTCCCACTGATAACTGGGCCTCCAGCATCCAAAACTCGCGTGAACAGCCCTTCTTCAAGAGACAGCCAGCTCCATGGCTCCTGAGATCTAGCCATTTGGGGAGAAAGGAAGATGTCCCACTGATAACTGGGCCTCCAGCATCCAAAACTCGCGTGAACAGCCCTTCTTCAAGAGACAGCCAGCTCCATGGCTCCTGAGATCTAGCCATTTGGGGAGAAAGGAAGATGTCCCACTGATAACTGGGCCTCCAGCATCCAAAACTCGCGTGAACAGCCCTTCTTCAAGAGACAGCCAGCTCCATGGCTCCTGAGATCTAGCCATTTGGGGAGAAAGGAAGATGTCCCACTGATAACTGGGCCTCCAGCATCCAAAACTCGCGTGAACAGCCCTTCTTCAAGAGACAGCCAGCTCCATGGCTCCTGAGATCTAGCCATTTGGGGAGAAAGGAAGATGTCCCACTGATAACTGGGCCTCCAGCATCCAAAACTCGCGTGAACAGCCCTTCTTCAAGAGACAGCCAGCTCCATGGCTCCTGAGATCTAGCCATTTGGGGAGAAAGGAAGATGTCCCACTGATAACTGGGCCTCCAGCATCCAAAACTCGCGTGAACAGCCCTTCTTCAAGAGACAGCCAGCTCCATGGCTCCTGAGATCTAGCCATTTGGGGAGAAAGGAAGATGTCCCACTGATAACTGGGCCTCCAGCATCCAAAACTCGCGTGAACAGCCCTTCTTCAAGAGACAGCCAGCTCCATGGCTCCTGAGATCTAGCCATTTGGGGAGAAAGGAAGATGTCCCACTGATAACTGGGCCTCCAGCATCCAAAACTCGCGTGAACAGCCCTTCTTCAAGAGACAGCCATAGATGGGAAACCACATTTAGAATGTTGTGATGATGCTCAGGGAATGAATGTAAATTAATAAAAAAAATTTCAGAAGAAAAAAAAAAGGCATTAGAAATACCTATTTGATGACTGCAGTTAAGCTATATAGCCCTAGTTAGGTGCTACTTTATAGTATGTTCATTCTATTCACTGAGGTTTATGCCTAAAGTCAGACTTGTGTTCATGGATATGTACATATCAGCTGTGCTTGCTGTTGAAAATATTTAGGTTTATTAAGATATTTAGTGAAACAATAAAATGGGGGAGGCATAGAAAGCAACAATAGATACCAGACACAGTGTG
>NW_006159565.1:8763336-8767786 GCF_000334495.1 Tupaia belangeri chinensis
CCAGGCGCGTGTGTATGCGTGCCCAAGATCCCAAGAGGAGAATGGAGGAGAAGGGATTGCGGCGTGGCCATACTCCCTGGGGGGGTGATTTCTCGCTTTCTGTCTCTCTGTCTGTCTGGCGAGTGCACACGCCCAAACAAAAAAAAACCCAAAAAACCAAAAAACAAAAAGTAGCCAAAAAAAAAGCCTTCAAATTTATAAAATCACAATAAATATAAGTGAGTTAAATTCATTGATACATGAAAAAGAAATTTAGCTATAGGTTATTAATAGGTGACTTTGTGGGTCTTATAGCTATATACATAAAATTTTGCATACCACAAAGAATATGAAATCATGAAATATTTGTAAAATATCCTGGTATACTGGTGCTATGTATAAACTTGACCCCGATAAAATTGAAACTCAGTTTTTTTTCTTATTACTTAAAGTTTTATATTAAAAAATAATGAGATTTCCAATTCTTCCCCTGAGACAGTAAGGATACCACTACTGAAATATATAATGCTAGCTGTTATGCCTACACTGAAGAAAATTTAATAATATATTCTTAAATGTAGCATTCCTAGATTCCAGAAACAACAAATTGGAGAATCTAGCAGAAAATAAAACCCTGTTCTCAAAAGCAATCAAATCTAGAAAATAGCATGTAAAACAAAACATGGGGGAAAAATAGTGAAGAAAACCACAAAAAATTACTCCAGAGATAGGTACTTATAACATGTTCTCAATAGAAGAATTAAAAACAACAGTTCCATCTGGTAATATGGTGGTTAAGGAGGCGGAATTCCACATGGCCAGGTGCACAGTTCAAGTCCTGAACCCAGCAGCCTATAGGACAAACCAGGAGCATGGGCATACTTGTGCAAAATTCCAAAAGTAGGAAGAAATAGAGGAGAAGGGGTTGAGTCATGACTGGCTCTAATCAGGATCTTTACTTTACTTCCTTCTCTGTCTCTCTGTCTCTTTCCAGCAAAAGACTAAAAATCTGTTTAAGTTCATGATTCTAAACTTGACTGAGATTTAGTAGAAAGGCATTTCTTTGAATTTCAGATTAAGGAAGATACTATTGTTAGTAGTATTGCCCATGGAGTCTATATTTTGGGATGGTCTATCTTCCAGATTGTTTTATAGACATAGACGAGAATTAAGTGTGTAATGAATATGACACAAACATATTTCAAGGAGGAGATGATGTTTAATTCAAAAGCAAAAAAACCTAGACATATCCATACATTTTTATGCAGCTATTGCAAACAACTGTGTGATTTCTTATTATTTTAAAACACTGAAAATAGTACGAAGGCTAAAATCATTTTCATGAATCCATGAACCAACAGAGATAGTGTGCTCAAAGAGTTTAACCGCCATCTCATCATAGAGTACCTACAGTATGGAGACAATCATTTAAGGAGTCAAAAATGCATCCCACGGTAACAATACAAAAAAAAGTTATATAGTTTTTATATATTTGTGTATGTATGTGTATATATATGTATGAATATTTATATATACCTATATGTGTTCATATTTGGCACAATACAACTGTCAAATACATTTGAAAATGTATATTGTTAAAAAGTTTTTCCTCTCTTGTAGCTATCATGATGACTCTACCAAAAACTTTAAATACGAGTACATTTCAAACATTTTTACACATAAAATAACAAAAACAAATTAAGGAGCTTTTAGTTGTGTAACGTTGGGCAAGTTACCTAAACTTGGTTTCTCCATTTGAAGCAAAGACGATAGTGCCTAATTCACAGGATTTGGAGGAAGATGAAGATAATAAACATAAAGTGTTAAGAACAGTGCCTGCCACATAAATGGTCCTTGACAAATTTTGGCTAATATTGTTGCTATTCTTACTACTGTTCTATTGGGTATCCTTGATATGTTCATACTACTAAATTTTGAATATAAGCAGATCTCTTTTTAAATGACCTTAAGTATACCATAATTTAGGTAAATAATCTCAAAGTTATGCATGTCTAAGTAAGCCAACCTCATATTTTAGAATGCAATAAGCGGGTATAACAACAAAAATAATGTATAAGGAGTAATTAATGTTCTGATTACAAAGAAGGATTTTAGTAGCTTAGGGCATTATAAGAAACATTGACGACATTTAAGACTTGAGTTTAAAATCTCCAGAAAGATAGAAAGATAGAAAGAATACAGTCTCTACAGTTTTGTCTTCAAATACACCTGCTACTAGCAAATTTACTTTCCAGGACCTGAAAACCAGAGACTAATAAATGTCTTTTGCAGGCCTTCTCACTTGGCAGAACACATTTTCCCCATTTGAATCATAATATCTTTGGAGAATTAGAGGGCCAAATAAATAACTTTGGTCAGGAAGAATATAAAATTTTTGTAATAACAAATTACAAAGGAAACTAAAATTAAGCACTAAACTGTTAAACTCATTGTTGCATTTGGATAAGCATGTGTGTGGAGTTGGCAGTAAAACTGAACACTATTAGAAGATAAGGTGAATCTGGTGGATTCATGATTACTTGGGAGCAAAGATATTTCTAGGGGCATTCCTCTTTTTTAAACCACTTATTTCTTTTGCCCTCTTGGGGCCTTTTTCAGCCAAAGCCCCTTTTGAGAATTTAATTCACTTCCCTTTTAGAGTTTCCACTTCCACCAGCTGCTTCTCTCATCACCTTACTGTTCAGGCGGAAAAGGCCAAGCTCAGGTTATTCTAATGATAGCAAACACCTCATAAAGCAATCTGCCAAATTTACTTTTCCACAGAACATCATTTTTATGACTTTTCATGAGCCCATGAGGAAAGAAGGCATCATGTTCAAAATATAATTTTCAGAAATATTGAAGATATGAAGAATTCTTCCTATGGTGCCAGACTAATAGCATGTCCCACAGTCCATGGGATTATGAAGCTTCAATATTCCCACAGGAATTCCATCAGCCTTGTCACTGTTAGGACAACTTTAGAAATGTCCCACATTTTAAAAGAACTTTAAGCTTTTTAAAGTGCATAACCTTTTCCATTCCTGGTTTTGTATTTGTGTACAAGGATCACCTTGCATTCATGTGTAACACCCTGGCAGAGATAAAACACGGTGTAATTAATAAGAACCTGGAGTGTGTGAACTTTGTGCATTTCTTAACTCTCTTACCTCAGTTTCTGCATGTGCAAAAGGCGAGTCTTAACCAGCACCATATCTCAGAGGACAATGATTAAATCAAATGAGTTAACTTCTGGTAAACACTTAAAACGGTAGGACACAGTAAGTACTATGGAAGTGTTCAAGTGAATTCTTTCTGTAACAATGAAGTGTCCCCCAACAGACTATATACATAATGAAGTGGCAGAAGCAATGATTATAAAGCTCTTTGGGATCAATTCACAATGCTTATCTCTCCGTTATAGTTTTAGAGGGGCTGGATTAAGGAGATTTTAGGAGCCAGAGAATTCCACTGCTTCCTGCCCGCTTCTTCCTGTACACCTAAGTTTACAGTTGTCATATTCCTAGAAGCAAGGAAAAGCGCTTTCCAAGGTAGCTGCAGGAAACCCCTGTCTGGGAAACTTTTATTCACAAACCAATACTCACGTTGTGTTGCGTCTGATCGCTCAGTTTGCCATCCCTAGTCCAGAAGCCCATTCCGAGAGCAGCCCTGGAAGGGGCAGATTCTGGAAACAATACTTTGCTACAAGTTTAAAAGTCCCAGAGCAAACCGTGACAGGTGTCTTGGTCCGCGCCTCCTCCGTGGAGAGGGGAGGGCACTTGGGGACCTCTAGCGAGACAGGGGAGGAGGCAGGAGGCTTGAGAACCGCAAGGGCGAGGTGGGGGGGGTCTGGCTATTCTCCTCGAGAAATTATGTCCTGGTTATCTGGCATTGCTTTCTAAAGGGGTAGACTGGTCGAGTTTTTTTTCTGCCAAACATAGCTTGGGGATATTATCCAAAAGGTCTCCTTGCGTGTCCCTCTACCCCACCCCGGCCCCGCCTCGAGTATCACTGGCTACACCTGCAAGCAAACGCATACTCCTCTTATCCCGAGCCGCGCACTCCAGTTCCAGACCTGGGACAGATCAGGAGAAGCGCATCCTGCAGACCTCAGAGACAGCCTCCTCCGGGCATATACCTCTGCTCTGCTCCTGCCTGAACCGAGTAGATCCAGCAAAACTGCTGCCCTTAGGTGGGGCGGAGGCCCCGCCTCCTCACATCTGTCAGGTTCTAGCTCCGCACCCCGCCACCACCCTGGTCCCGTCGCGGTGCACGTCCCTCTCCGGCGGTGCACTCACCTGCAGCTGGGCCCGGCTGGAGTTGCCGGCAGCCGCGTCGGGCCCGTTGGCAGCTCCCGAACCGCGCAGCACCGTGATGTGCAGCGTGAGCAGCAGCAGCCCCAGCAGCAGTAGCAGCTCTGCCGCCCGGCGCACCATCCTCTTGAGGCGCGCGGCCTTAGGAACCGGGGCGG
>NW_006159565.1:8768396-8783866 GCF_000334495.1 Tupaia belangeri chinensis
CCTCCGGTGTTTGCGTCCTCCTGCCTGGCTGTGCCAGCTGCGCGCCGACGAGGTTGCGGTGGCAAACGTGGGCAGAAAGCTCACTGAGGCCGGGGCTGGGGGTGCGTGGCGGCGGGGTGCCCGGGAGAGTTTAGAAACCTTTATTGGCAAAGTGGAACTGGAGCTGTGATGGAGAACGGAGAGGGCGCCGGACAAGCCAGGTGTCTGCCTGTGACTGTGCACCCCGCCTGAAGCAGACGGGGATGGGGGCAGTGGCAAGGGGTCGTTCCGGAAGGGTCTGCACACTTGCTGGTGGATGCTGGACAGGCTAGCCTCTGGGCACCTCTGCTAGCGCGTCGGTGGCGCGCGTTGAGCCTGGGAAGGGAAGTGAGTCGGAGTCGCTGGGTGCCTGTCTACTCAAGCGCGCAGGTGTCTCGGAAGGAAGGTGCTGGCGCTGGGTGCCGGCCGCACAGTGCTCAGCACGCAGTTGAGGCTCTGGGAGCGAATCTCAGCTCTAGCAGTCGCGACTCTGGAGGGTTCATCCTGGGGGCGCCGCACCGGGAGGGGAAGTGAATGCTACCGAAACGCAGTCGCAGCTCCTGGGCCACCCCCTCATGACCGCGCTGCAGCCTCGGGCTCCAGCGCGCCGCTCATGCCTTGCAGGAGGCAGCTGGCGAAGGGCAGAGTTCGGGATGGAGTTGAGGGCGCCGAGTCCTGGCTTCCGATGCACGAGCTAACTGGGTCCGGCGAAGGGCTCAGGTCGCCACAGTGGCCCCGCGCGTTTCCCTCCCTGTTGATCTTGCTCTGGCTCCCGCCTTCCGAAGTGGCTCGGAGTGGCGAGCGCGCTGCTTTGCTGCGCCCTTTTATACGGTATTCCTTCCGCCTCCCACCCCTTTTTCCTCTCTGCCTCCTCCCCTGGGCCGACCCAGCCCGCCCCTCCCGTGAGCCCAGCCCCAGTCTAGTCGTTCGCACGCATCCATTTTACACATTTCCACGCCCATCCCATATCCCGGACCCCAGTGCTCCAGGAAGGATCCTCAAGATTCCTCTTTGGTGAATGAAATGATATAAACCAAACTTCCTTGCCGACTCGCCGTCCCCCCTGCCTTTTCTGCTTCACTTCTTGGAGTCCTTTAAACTGCTGTAAAATTCTTAATCCCACTACCTTCTGAGTTCTCACCTTTACACAAGGCACTTCTGCCAAGTTGTACCCAAATTAAGGCAAGAAGCTCTTTGACCATTCCGAAAATTTCTCAGTCAACATGGCGTTTTGCAGAATTTATATAGTGGTGGTTAAGGTATGGCGCGCTGGTTGGGTTTTTAAGTGTGGGAGGGTCTGGTAGGGGGACGAAGGGCTCACTGCCCCCTTGAAGGTCTTTATAATTCTAACCAGTCCCAGCGTCTTATTAATAAGTTAGCAGCTGTTTTCAGAGCACGCGATCTCTTTTCCACTTAAGTATTTTTTTGGGGAGAGGGCCTGGGCAGGGAAGTGCTTGCTTTGGATTTTCAAACGTTCCTTCTGTCAGGCATCTTATTGTGATCTCCCGGCTCTAAAATGCCAATAATTGTCAACTGGAGCACTGGGGGATAATTTGAAACAATAAACCGACCCTGGTTCAGATGTGAGATCAAAGAGGATCCCAGCAGCTTTCAAATCCCACGAGGATCCTCCTGTGTGTTTTCTAATTAGAATCATTTAGGAGGGGGGTGGGGAGAAGGCAGGAGAATCCGTGCAGGGATGGAATATATAAATTAAGATGGCAAACTGGGACCCTGTAGTCAAGGAGAGCTTAAGGATGATTCGAAGCTCCAACGGTGCCAGATCGCGAGGGGAGGCGCGCAAGGACAAGTGACTTTCGCGTTGCCAGAGGCAGGCTGTTCTAAATTAGCCTCCAAGCGCGGCTGTGTCCTGCCTTTTCCTCATGCTCAATCCCCACATGAGAGCCTGAACTGCTTCTCCTCTCATCTCAAAGTACCATTTGGGGATCCTAAGGAAAATAACTTAAAAACAAACAAACAAAAAAAACCTCTGGAAAGAAATCTGGCAATGAATGTAAAATCTCATAAAATTGTAAATGGGGAATTTGGAGATCAAAGTCTGTGAAAATGTTGTAAAAATTGTAGATTGAATTTTGGGGCAGATGTCTTTATTCAATGTTGAACAAATGTATGAATGAATCTTATTAAAATCCCTTCACGCTGGGAGATCCAGATTCCAGGTGAGTTTGCCATCTACTAAGCACACATAGCTAGTATTGATAAATATCCCCACTCTGTGAATAAAACTGACAAATAAGGTGGCCAGCAATGCTCTGCTCCTGAGGAGTCAGAGAACCTGGTTTATTACTTTTGTGGAAAAAGAGTCATGACTTTCACAACCTAAACAAATTCAGTTTCAGGCACGTTTATGAAACTATACCAACAGCTGGTCAAAGTTTTTAAAATGCTGCCTCCTTCTTCAGAGTTCTCCGAGTACCTTATTCCTATCATTCTCATTGATCTTGCTAGGCCTGAGTAGAATGTATCTATTTGTATGGGCGCTTTCTTACCAGACCTGGATGAGGATATTCCTTGTGACAGAACACTTCAAAGCATCTACTCTCCCAGTACGTTTTTTTCCCTGGGTTGCCAGCTAGAGGACATTTTTCAGCCACATTTGGATCTAGGTGGATCTGTGGAGAGCTGTGTTACTTCCATATCTGGCTGTAAAAGACCTTGAGTGATTACCTATCTGCACTCACTCCTTTCAATATGGCAAAGGACTTTGAAGTCCAAGGAGCCCAAATCCGAGAGAGTTATTAGACCAGGAATATCTACAGTTTTAACCTTGTGCAAGCGAGAAATAAAATTTTATTCAAAGACATAATTTGGGAGATACTTGCTCAGCAGTTAATATGAGGAGTCTTCCAAGTTTTTTGCATCAAATAAACTTGTATTTAATTCTATATTTCATGAACTTTTGAAGCCCCCTGGTGTGACCCACTCTGGCAAGTACAGTCTGGACAGCTGTGTCATCATAATTCTATTTTTAGAACTGTCCACAATGTCTTTCAAAGAGTAGTTGCTCAATCTGTGTTTTCTAAAATGAGTATAACAAATCTGGTATTTATTTAGACCCTAAATGATGAACTGACTTTCCTTAGAATGCTCTTAATATATGTGTCTTAAGTATGAGTTTTGCTAACTCTTCTGCCTCCTGACTATACTATTCTTTCATAGATTTTTGCCTTTTATCATTAGTCCCATATATTATAGGCAGTCTTAATGTAACTAAAATATTTATAGAAAGGAGAGAAACCAACAAACCAGAACACCTATATTTAATGTCATTAAAGAGAATCGTGTGTATTATGGTCAACAGTTTTCGTTTTTTAATAAAGACTGGTGCAAAATAGCAAAGAAGAGTTTTAGTATAATTTGTATGAAAAGTTTTAAATATATACAAAGATAAAGAGAATAATATAAGGAATCCCAACATACCTAGCACCCAGCTTAAATAAAACTTGGCTAATCTGATCTCATCTATAGCCTCATGAACTTCCTCTCAGTTATTTTGAAGCAAGTCCAATACTTCACACCATTTCACTTATATCTCATAAAGTTAAAAACTCCAAATTCATTCTTTGTCTTCTTTTCCTAGACGCTGCTTGCACTCACCAAAGAGACAGGGAAAGTGAGAAAGCACTCCTCACTGGGCAAGGTCGTACTCCTATCCCTTCATTTCTCTCTCCTTTTGGGATGTTGGGCATGTACATGCATTCTCCTCGTGTGTTTCTCAGGCTGCCAGGTCTGGAACTTGAATACACAATGTTGGTTATGTAGGATCCAGTTGACCCAACCACCAGGCCATGGAGCAGGCCCCTAAAATAATTTTTTTACACATGTGCATATTGTATGTGAGCTTTAAGACAGAAGTGAGAAGTCACACCCAGGGACTTGCTTTCTGAGTGTAAGAATGATGACCCTTTCAGGATTGTCATGGAGATTATTCTTAGTACACCAAAACCTTTTCTTCTTCTTAGGTATACCAGTAAACTACCTAAAACCCTATGAATTTAGGTATAGCAGTATGACAGAGTTCCAGCAAATAGAATGAGGGTGGACATGATGTGTGCTGCTTCTATATCCACCTTGTAAACATCTGTGCACAATTGATCCTCTTTGCCTTGTCTGGTGGCAAGGCTGTTACTTCCCAGGGCAACCATGCAGTAACTATCAGCCTGGGTCCTAGAGAAGAGCACCTACCTCACCTTTACCCCTGCACTTACACACGCTGACTGGGCTGTGTAATTGAGAATTAAGCGTTATTGTTGTTGTTGTTTTTCATGTGTTAAGCCATTAAAATTTCAAGGAGCTTGCATTGTCCTAACTAATACTGGGGCAATGCTCTGAGTGTGAGGATTGGCTGACATGTTCTGTGCAGGGCTAAATACCAGGAATTATTATTATTTTTTTTGTCTTTGTGAGTAGTGGAACCCCTTTTGCAATTATTCCACTCTGCTATTGCAATGGAAAAGCAGAAAACAGGTGAAAGAATGGGGTGAGTTGTGTTTAAGAAAACTTTGTATATGTGAATATGGGCAACTGGACCACATGATTTTTTTTTTTTTTTGAGAGAGAGATTTTTGCTATAGAGCGTGTGCATTCACCAGAAAGTGAGAAATCACCCCTGTCTGTGTGTGTGTGGGAGGGTTGGCCATGCAATCCCTTCTCCTCCACTCTTGGGAACTTGGGAACGCATGCACACGCACCCGGTGTGAGTTTAAGCCACTGGGTCCAGGACTCGAACTGCAGTCGACTACACGGGAGTCCAGTGACATAGCCATTTTGCCAGCTGCTGGTCCTGGACCACATGATTTAATTTTCTAATCTCTGTTTTAAGAAACTGACATACATCATGGCCTTACCTTAAAAGCCATTATGAGGGAATTGAAGCAAAGTAGAGTTAAATGAACTCTAGTTACAAGCCATGTAACCTAAGCAAGTCATTTTACCTTTTTGAGTCTCAGTTTCTCATCTGTAGATGGGAGCTAAGAATGTCTACCATAGGGCTGTTATGAAGTTCAAGTATCATTCCACACGTAGCTAGCTCCAGTCTCCATGGCTAATAAATAAAGGACTTCATATTCTGTACACAAGGATGGGAAGCTTGTCTCCTTTATTTCACAATTCACATAGTAGATGCTTCATCAATCCTTCAATGAATGCAACTTCTAGGAAATCTGCTGAAAATTACAGCTCAAACAAACCTTAAAAGCCTTAGAGGTAAACTTCAAGCCCTCTAGGAAACACAAACAAAAAGCCCAGTGTGTTGTCCCATTAGTCTTTCCTTTGAACTACGAAGGGGTCACAGTGCTCAGAAGTGAGAAAATCACCACTGTTGGAGGCACTCCCAGGGTCTCCAACCTGTGAAAGCAGCTGCTGGGCTTGTGGGACACCTGGACCTCCAGAACATTCTGCTTCCTGATGCTCCAACATACACAAAATATGTGAAGTCACGGAACACCTGGGATATCTCTCCCTTTTACCCTAAAGCTTATTAATAAATGTGCAAAGCACTTAAGAGGCCACTGTGTGTGGCTTTCGCAAGAGGTCAAGAAACTGCATTCAAGAGGGAACATCCTCCTTTCTGGAATAAGGGTGGAGTGGTGAAATGTGATGGAGCTCTTGAAATGGTTGATGATGATTCTTCCTTATGTGGCAGTCTCCATGACCACATTTCCAGCATGATACTAAAGTGTGATATTCTGGGGCCACGTGGTGGCACAGTCGTAGCAGCCAGACCCACATGGGAGAGTCGCGGGTTCATATCTTAGGACCTCCTGTACACACCAGTCTACCCATAAGCTAGGCTAGCTGAGATGGGAGGTAGAGTGAGTGTGAAGATATTATTGAGGGTAACTGAACCCCATCATTCCACTTTATCTCATGGAAGAAATAAGTAAACTCTGAAAAAAAAAAAAAAAGAATATTCTGTTCTTCCATTGACCTCTTCTGCAAATAGGTAGACCCTTGTAGCTCTCCTAAGAGACCCCTTTATTATTTTTGCTTCGTTGTAATTATTCCTGTGCAGCATAATAAAATCTCAGGGATACGTTACAGGTAAAAGGGAAAAGCGCTGCTTTATTACACGGTTATATGTCTATATCGTGGGAGTTAGTTTTGTATTTCTGACAAATAGTTTCTAAGCAGGAAGAAAGCCAACTATTTGGTCAGAATTTAATCTTGAAGTCTAGATGTTGGAAGGGTCCCATAGACTTCATTTGCTTCCTCTCGAGGAAATGGAGGCCCAGGGAATTAAATGAACACCTCAGTATTGCACAGGGACTTGCTGGCAGCATCAGGATAAGAACCCCAGTTTTCTAACTTTAAGACCAATGCACTTCCTATTTTTCAAAGTAAAATTCCCAAAGTTAAAGTATGGGATACATATGAAAAAGAGTACCATGTACCAGGTGGAGAGCTGAATGGAATTTTTACAGCTCAGATTGACAAATAAAATACTATATCAGCATCTTAGAAGTAAATTACTAAAATTTTATCAGTATTCTTGCATCTATCACATACATTTAATCTGCCTTTTTTTTTAATTGAGAGAGTTTTTTTTATAGGGCACATACACTTGCCAGAGAGAGGGAGAGAAACAGAGAGACAGAAAGCAAGAAATGCCCCCCCCCCCCCCGGGAGGATGGCCATGCCACAATCCCTTGTCCTCCATTCTCCTCTCAGGATTTTGGGCATGCAGGCATATGCACCCTGTGTGAGTTTCAAGCTGCCGGGTCTTGGGACTTGAGCTGTGGTTGACTATGTGAGAGTCCAGTGATGTAACCATGCCATCTGGTAGTCTCTGATCTGCCTTTAAAAAATCAGTGTAAGTTGAATTTTTTGAGTTAAACTCTTGTATTTGGCTTCTTGTGATATTTTCTGTCTCCATAACTTTGTGCTTTGAAAAATTCCAAAACTATGAAAAAGTTGCAAGTCTGATTAAATGAACACCCTTAGATCCTTGTGATATACCGTTAAAAAGTGACCATGGTATTTTCCCCCCTATTGTGTCCAGGCAACTTATAAAGTGACTTTGTAGCTTCTCCCATTACAAGGTAGAGGCCTTAGCATTTACTTTGACTAACAAAATATTGCAGAAACAATGTTTTATTAGTTCTGCAGTTAGTCCTCAAGAAGTCTTACATGCTTCTCTCTTTCTCCCTTTCTCTCATCTCTCTTATCTTTCTGTGTGTCTCTGTGTGAGAATTTTACCAATTCCAAGTGAATAATTCAGAATTAGCCTGCTGGAAGGGGCCTACTCAATCCTGTTGCCCCAGCCAATACCAGCTTATCCCCAGAAGCAGAGCTGCCCAGTTATTCTGTGTCTGATCACAGACACCGAAGAGAACACAGGTGAGATCAGATGAACCACCAGGACTAGCCTAGCCTAAATAAAATTGTGAGTTAAATAAATAGTAGTGGTTGTATATGGGGTAGTTCATCCCACAGTAAAACTACTGAACACTACACTTTGACCTCAAATTCTCCAGTAGGTATTTCCTAACCATAGTACATCCTCTCACATTATCAAAATATAATTACCATACTCAGGACATTTACGAATAATAGCAATACAATAATATTTAATTTACAATCCACATTCAAATTTTTCCAACTGTTCTTAAAATGTCCTTTATAGATTTTATTTTTCTATCCAGGATTTGGGTGAGAATCACTCTTTGCATTTAATGGTTATTGTCGTGTCCATCACCTTCAGTCTTCAATACTTTACATCTCTTCCTCCTCCTCCCCCTTTTCTTTAGGTTTTTCATGCCATTAATCTTTTTTTTTTTTTTTTTTTTTTTTTTTTAAGTCTGTCATAGGGCTTGTGTGCTCTGGAGAAAGACAGAGAGACAGGGAAAGTGAGAAAACATCCACCTCCCTCAAAGGAATGGCTATGCCACAATCCCTTTTCCTCCGTTCCCCTCTACGTATTTGGGCACACATACACACCTGGTGTGTTTTTCAAGCCACAGAATCCGAGACTCAGACTGTGCCAGTGGGCCATGTGGGGGATCCAGCAGCCTTAATCACTATGCCACCAGCTGGCCTCATTAACATTTTAACAATGTCTAAGACAGTTCCTTTTTCAGAATGACCTTCAGTTTCTACTTGCATGATGAGTTCTCTGAGTCTTAATGTGAGATTTTGCAGTGTGGGCAGGAATACTCTCTGGGCAATGTTACGTTCTTAATGTGTCACACCCTAACGCTCATGGTGACAACTTGCCCAGTTGTTTGTGCATCTATTTCAAAATACAGAGACCCTGAGTCTTTTTAAAATGAGAATGATTCCAGGTTAAATGGGAAGAGTCTCTGACTGAGAGCATGTTGCTTCATTGTGGAAAGACAAAACGTGAGTTCGTCTCATTTCCTGGGAATCTACCTGACTTGGTTCCAAATTGTTTGTCAGCATTGTTCAGCTCTCTAGAGGCAATGGGCTGTGACCATGTTAGAGAGTGACTATCCTCAGGGTGACCTTAACAAATCAGTTATTTTGTTTGCTTTAATCAAAAGCCATTATCAACTTATTCTTCATAGCTTAACCTCAAATTTCTTTTTTATTTGTTTATTGATTTTTAGAGAGCAAGTCAGAATTGGTGTGAAAAAGAGAAGTAAATTTGTTCTTAATCAAAATCATCTTTCATGATTTAAAAATAATAAATACCTTAGTTTTATGATTCTTTGAAAAAAAAGAATCTAAATATACCTTAGGAAAGTTCAAAAGGGTTCAGTCATAATCTAAGAGCCTGGAAATATTAACTCCTTTATAATAATTAAAGAAGAGTTGAAATAATTTTTCAACTGCTCCACGTGTGGTTTTTTTGGAAAGAAAGCTAAAACACGTTGATTTGCATTTGGGGTGAATTTAATCCTATTCTTCAGCAGAGAAAGATCAAATTGACACCTCTAAGATGCCACATCAGAGATGTCTCCACTCAAAATAGCTTTGTGACTGGTTCTAATGTCTTTTCTAATAAACACAAGACCTCGCCACCAATGCCCGTGGCCAGGATTTCACCATGATTGAGGGTGCAGGGCCCCATTTGTGAGCCAGATGTGTCTAAACTGAAATCCGAAGATTCTCACTTGTAAACTCTAAACAGGATGATGAAAGTTAGATGAGAAATAGCCTTGTGGAGGAATAAGCATGAAAGAGCTGTTTACACATTTTTGGAGCTCAAATTTGGGATAGTTGTTATTTTCTAAAGGTCGGGATTTTCCTTTATTTACCTGGTGTCTAACTTGGTTCTGAAACTATAGTTCAGTAAATAGTTGCTGGCTTTTATCCGTAATAAATGACAGACAAAAAGTATGGTGTTTTGGAGTAAAGATTTTATTTGTCAGGGTCACAAAAGCCAAATAATTCTTTTAAGGAATGTTTTGGTTATTCACAAAGATAGAGACATATACTCTCACAGTTCGTGTGTCTATGTGTGTGTTCATGTAAACAACATGTGATAATGATGTCAGGGATGACAATATTAAAATATTTTCTATGCTTCAATTAGTCAGGGAAAGTAACATTTATTAATATAACAATGCCCCAAAGCTCATTTCCTTAACACAATAAAAGTTGATTTCTTGCTTATGCCAGGGTATAAGAGGACTTCAGAAAGTTTGTGGAAAAATGGAATTAGAGTGTGAGTTTATTTTGTTACTACTTTCTAAATCTTGTATAGTGTTTTTTAAAAGAATTATTTTATTTAACTTTATTTATTTATTTACTTATTTTTAAATGTGACCAGAGAGGGACAGAGCACATGAGGGTAAGAGAGAGAGAGAGGGAACATGAGAAAGTAAGTCATCAGGTCCAGGACTTGAACCACAGTTGACCATGTGGGAGTCCAGCACTCTTAACCACCATGCCACCTGCTGGCCCCCATAGTATTTTCACGATGCACTTTTTTTTTTTTTTTTTTGGTGAATTTTTTGAAGATACTCTTGTACTTTCAATACTTTAGTATCCAAGGACAGTTTTCTTTTGGTTAATGGACACAGATTCCTTCCATTTAGTGGCTATATATTTTCTAGAACATTCATCCAGTAGATAAGGGAAGAAAAAGTATATGGAGAAGTGTTTGGGATGCTTTAAGGGTCAGTTCACATTTCATTGGCCAGAATGTAGTCACATGACCCTACCCAACTGCAGGGACAGCTGGGAAATAACGTATTTCTGTGTGTTTAAGAGGTAAAGAAAATGGGTGTGTTCAATGCATGGTGCTATTTCTGCACAGAATTATTTCTGCCAAAACACCCATCATTTTTACCGGTATGTGTGAACAAAAGCTTATAGTGTCAAGAACAAACTGGGAGTCAGCAAATGTTTTACACAAAGTGCTGGAGAGTAAACATTTTCAGTCTTGTGAGTCAAGCAGAAAACTTAAGGACATTACACATGTACTTACAGAGCTATTTAAAAGGTGATCATTTAAAATTATGGGGCCAGCAGGTAGTGTGGCAGTTAAGGTGTTGTACTCCCATGTAGACAGTCGTAGTTCAAGTCCTGGACTGCTGGCTTGAAAATCACGCCAGTGCATGTGCGAGCATGCCCAAAATCCTGAGAGGAGAGGACAGTGGAAGAGAAGGGTTTGTGATAGAACCATTACTCGCTGGGGAATGGTTTCTCAATTTTCCTTTCACTGTCTCTTTCTATCTATTTCTGGTGAGCACAGGTACAAAAGCCTGAAAATAAATAAATAAAAATGTAAAAACCATTCTTAGCTCATGGACTATACAAAAAGAAACAGTGGGTGGGCTTTGGCTCGTAGATCAGCAGTCCTCAACCTTTCTGGCACCAGGGACTGGCCTCATGGAAGACTGTCCCTCCATGGATGGGGGAAAGGGGATTGGTCCTGGGATGACTCAAGCACACTACTCTGGGCACACCATGTCTACCATCTTGCAATATATAGTGAAACAATCACAAAGTGATAGGGTTCATGTTCCCGTAAGAATTCAGTATGGTTACTGATCTGACAAGAGGTGGAGCCCAGGTGGCAATGCCAATGATGGGGAATGGCTGCAAACACAAAGTCTCATCTACTTGCTCACCACCCACTCTCCTCTGTGTACCAGGCAGATGGTACATGGCCTGGGGGTTGGGAGACCCTGCTATATGCCATAGCTTCTTGATCCTTGGACTAGAGAAGTTCCAAAAGGAAATGTACAGTGCTGCAGGATTTTCTGTTTCTCAGATTCCTTCCAAGACTGCACTGTGCTTGACTTTCAAATGACTGTTGATGACAAACTATATAAGAATAATGATTTAATTGAAGTTATGAAGAATATGTAGAATAAAACAACAGATACATTCTCAGAAGACAAGCCTTAAAATAAAATATTTACTATAAACTGAATGGGGAACAGGAAAACTTAGGTTGTGTTTCAAAATGTGACAAACCTATGTGACATTATACAAGGATTTATTCTGCAATATAACCCATAATTATATCATGTTGTTTAATATATTTTCGGCACTTCACTTAAAACGACACTAATTATTGAGATTCAGGTTTTGTTATCTCAGCTAAGCATTCAGTGGTTGCCTTTCTCCTTGTTCCTCTTTCTTTCACAATTTCTTTCCCTTTGATCGTGCACAATCAAATAATAATATTAATGACAAACTAGAATTTTTAAACAGTCTGGCAGATCTATACAGGAAGGGTGTCTGCTTGGCCTGACCATGTCAATCCTGACTCATTAGGTGATAAGGTGAGGGGTGAGATTTTATATATTGTTCAGGTTACATAAATACAGGAAATCAAAAGAAGCATTGCAAAAAGTGGCTTGTAATATAAGATTTTACTAATGAATAGAAGATTTCTGTTACTTTTAGTATTTATCTTCAGTATTTTTGTGATTATAAAATAATACATTTTACTTGACAATATGGGAATTATAAGAAAGTTGATGTTATACATATTTAAATCACTCTAAGATGATTACTGTTTTTTATTTTTTTGCAGAGGTTTTTGCTATAGGGTACATGCACTCACCAGACAGACAGAGAAAGACAGACAGAAAGCGAGAAATCACCCCCCAAGGGGGATGGACACGTCTCAATCCCTTCTCCTCCATTCTCCTCTTGGGATCTTGGGCACACACGCACACGCACCTGGCATGAATTTTAAGCCACCAAGTCTAGGACGCGAACCGTGGTCAACTACATGGGAGTCCAGCAACATAGCCATTACACTAACTGCTGGTCCCTAAGATGATTACTGTTAACCTGGTGGTATAGTTCTTTTCTGTTTATAGAAACACATAAACACATGTATATGTGCATATATACACACACTAAACACATACAGCTACATGCATACACCAATATACATAGACTACATACATATTTAGAGGTTTTTACATAGTTTAGGAACATAACTGAAACCACATTGCATATTAAAAATCTTAAAATCAGTCCTTTAATGGTTGCAACATATTCTTTTATATGAAGATAGCATAATTTACTTAGCTTAACCTCTACTTCTGGACACACATGTTGTATAAAATTTCCTTCATTAAAATACCATTAAGAAGTATATACGCAAGAAAATGAATGCTTATATATCAACAAAGAGATGTGGAAGAATATTCATAGCAGCTTTAGGGTACATGCACTCACCAGACAGACAGAGAAAGACAGACAGAAAGCGAGAAATCACCCCCCAAGGGGGATGGACACGTCTCAATCCCTTCTCCTCCATTCTCCTCTTGGGATCTTGGGCACACACGCACACGCACCTGGCATGAATTTTAAGCCACCAAGTCTAGGACGCGAACCGTGGTCAACTACATGGGAGTCCAGCAACATAGCCATTACACTAACTGCTGGTCCCTAAGATGATTACTGTTAACCTGGTGGTATAGTTCTTTTCTGTTTATAGAAACACATAAACACATGTATATGTGCATATATACACACACTAAACACATACAGCTACATGCATACACCAATATACATAGACTACATACATATTTAGAGGTTTTTACATAGTTTAGGAACATAACTGAAACCACATTGCATATTAAAAATCTTAAAATCAGTCCTTTAATGGTTGCAACATATTCTTTTATATGAAGATAGCATAATTTACTTAGCTTAACCTCTACTTCTGGACACACATGTTGTATAAAATTTCCTTCATTAAAATACCATTAAGAAGTATATACGCAAGAAAATGAATGCTTATATATCAACAAAGAGATGTGGAAGAATATTCATAGCAGCTTTACTCCTAATAGTCCACAGCTGGAAACAATCCAAATGTATATCAATTTTAGAATGGATAAACACATTTCCATATATCTATACAATGGAATATTAATCATCAATGGAAAAGAACTAATGGTCGATGACTACATGTAATAGTAGAGATTATTTTTTTAAAGAATACTTTTACTTAACCATATTTATTTATTTATTTGTTTATTTTTAATTTTGACCTGAGAGGGAGAGAGAGAGAGAGAGAGAGAGAGAGAGAGAGAGAGAGAGAGAGAAAATGAGAAATCAAGCTGCCAGGTCTAGGACTCAAACTGCTGTCAGCCATGTAGGAGTCCAGCACCCTTAACCACCATGCCACCTGCTGGCCCCAACAATATAGACGATTCTTACAGACATAATATTTAATGGGAAAAAAAGAGCTACAAAAGAACATATTCTGTATAATTTCACTTATACTAAATTCAAGAATAGGGACAGCTAATCTAAAGTCATGAGAAATCAGAACACTGTCTTTGGGGGGGGGGAGGTTGTAGACTGGAAGGGGCAGAAGGAAACCTTCAGATACTCTAAGTACTTTATAACAGACCTGGGTGCTGTTGTACACATATGTAAAAGTGAATCCAGCTAAACAGTTCAGATATACACTTTGTGCACTTGATTTTATGTAAACTGACCCTCAATAAACAGGAATAAGAATAAGAATACTCCTTGAGGGACCAGCAGATGGCATAATGCTTACATCATTGAAATCCCACGTTGTCGACCATGGTTCAAGTCCTGGACTTGGCAACCTAAAATTCGAACCGGGTACATGTGTGTGCATGCCCAAGATCCTGAGAGGAGAATGGAGGAGAAGGAATTGCAGTGTGGCCATCCCCCGGAGGTTGATTTCTCACTTTCAGTCCTATAGCACACATCCCTCTCTCTCTCAAAAAAGAAAAAAAAAAAGTACTCCTTAATATATCTTATTTTTAAAAGAAGAAATAATTAAAAAAAATTTTTTTTTTGCTAGAGGGTGCACATTCACCCAAGAGAGAGAGGTAGCAGAAAGGAGAGAGAGAGAGATAAACACCCCTAATGAAGCATGTCAATTCCATAATTCTTTTTCCTCCATCCCTCCTTTTGCTCCATCCCAACATGTATTTTTCATGTCACCAGGGCTGGGATTCAAAGTATAGTGAGTTATGTGGGATCAGGTTCTCTTAACCACTACACTATGGGACCAGCCCTCCATCTACACATGTGAAGGTAGGGCTTGACTACATTTTTCAAATTCCTTAAAACAAGAGTAATCTGAAACATTCTTTAAAAAAAATGCAGTTTTGAGTTAAATTGTAATTTTCTTTAAAAATCTATCATTTCTTTTCCTATTTTAGTATTATTATAAACTAGATAAAATTTTTTCAGAGAGTGTTAGTAAATATTATATTTGCCAAGGAATAATAAATCAATAGGTAAGTCTTGACTAGAACTCTTACGTTTTTTTGGACTTCAGACAAATTTCAGTTTAACCTAGCATTGAATAAATGAAATCTGTATGCAAAATTCCATGTAATTGAAGATACTGTTCCATGAACTACTGATTATAAAAAGAATTCATAATAGGATTCTTTATCTTGCAAAATTTCCTATAATAATTCAATCATGATATAATCAACAATCATATTTTCAAAGATGTGATTAATTTATGGAGGAAGAGAATGTGCATTAACTTTATATGTGAGTACTCCGTGTTCTAGTCAGGTTTCTGCTATGATAATCCTACTAACAAAAACACCAAAATCTCGGTAAATTATAACTACAGACATTTCATTCACATTCACAAATCTGCAGCCCAACTGTGATTTGACTGATCTAGGCTGGTCTAGCATGAACTATGAGTTTTAGGGTATTTTCAAGTCTGTTCCCCTTGACCCCATTCTGGGACCAGAGCTGAAGGAACAACAAATACCTGGAGCTTCATGGTGGAGCCTGAGTGCCCAAGAGGCCTAGACTAGGCACACAAGCACATTTAAAGCTATAGCTCTGGGACCAACAGTTAGTGTAATGGCTATGTCACTGGACTCCCATGTAGTCAACTGCGGTTTGAGTCCTGGACCCGGTGGCTTAAACTCATACCGGGCACGTGTGTGTGCATGGCCAAGATCTCGAGAGGAGAATGGAGGAGAAGGGATTGCGGTGTGGTCAACCCCACCTGGGGGGGGGGGGCATGTTTTCTCGTT
>NW_006159565.1:8783887-8795981 GCF_000334495.1 Tupaia belangeri chinensis
CGCACTAGCCCTACACCAAAAACCCCTCAAAAAAAAAAAAAAAAAAAAGAAAAAAAGAAAAGAAAAAAAAGCTCAACATATATCCATTTACATTCCATTAGCACCATGATCAAGTCCAACATCAGTGCTTTGATGAGGTGGAAGACTGGACCGAATACATTCCATTTGTAGCAGTAGTTACTGCTGCCTAACAAACAACTCCAAAACTTAATACCTGAAAAGAATGATTTATTATTTTTCACAGCTCTATGAGTTAGATGGTTTTGCTAGTCTGGACTGGTCTCACTCATGTATCTGTAGTCAGGTAGCACGTGGACTGCAGGATGGATAGCTGGGACAACACAGTTCTCTTCTATGTGATGTCATATTCTCCAGCAGTTTAGCCTGAACTTGTTCTCAGAATAGTGTCAAGAGTCTAAGAGAGAATGGAAGGTTGGAATGTTCATGGGCCTAGACTCATAACTTGCACAGTGTTGCTTCTGTTAAATTTGGCTCTTTAAATAAGTCATAAAGCTAGCTCAGATTCAAAGTGAGCAACTATAGACTCCATCCTTCGATGGCAAGAGCTGCAATGGTACGTCACAAGGAGTATAGATAAAGGGAAGAGCAGGGAATTATGGCTGGTTTTGAAGTATACCATACTGATCACAGTGAAGTTTAATAAGGGTGAGGAGGAAAGGCACATCTGGAATTTAAAAAGCTGAAAAAATATTTAGACTTAGTTAATTCAATTTAATCTTAGCTTTCCTTATAACAGAGATACCACATAAGTGAAAAACAGAAAAGTAAAACAGAGTTGTTTATCTTAGGATTCTACTGTGCGCTGTCCAAAAGCACTAAGTCTTCACCATGTGATGGTGTTTTGCTTAGTTCAGACTGGAGGCTTTTCCTGAGATTTTAAAGAGGTTATTGGCTAGTGCCTTATGACAGAAGAGAAATTGACACATATTACTTTGTTTTATTTGTCTCTTTACAGTTTTAGTATACTTCATTTAGATCATTGTAGTGAGAACTGCGTATTGAAAGAAAATGATAGTGGAATAAAATTTAGATGCAAGTTCATATTTATTGACACAAACTCCAATAAACAAATTCTATATAAAATCTTTTTAAAAAAGAATTATTTTATTTAACTTTATTTATTTTACTTATTTTCATTTGAGCAGAGAGGGACAGAGAGAGAGAGAGAGAGAGAGAGAGAGAGAGAGAGAGAGAGAGAGGGAAAGTGGAGAGAGAGGGAAAGTGAGAAAGCAAGCCGCTAGGTCCAGGACTCAAACCACAGTCGGCCATGTGGGAATCCAGTACCCTTAACCATCATGCCACCTGCCAGCCTTCTACATAAAATCTTATGATGAAAATTTTGTAATTAAGATGTGAGTTTGGGGATTAGGACCAATGAAGACCTCCTGCCCAGACTTCACCCTCCTGCCTCTCGGATCTAGGCAGGAGTCAGGTTAGAGCACTGTATTTATTCTCTCTGTCTCTCTCCATCTATTTTTAATTTTTTGAAACAGTTTTAAAAATTTCTTAGCTCTCTGTCACTCTTTTATCTTGCTAATTCTTACCTTTCACCCTGCCCCCACAGGACAGACCAATCATCAGTCATCTATATCTGTGTTCTGAGCAGTTTTCATTTTTTGCATAAAAAATATTTTTGTCTTTTTTAAAAATTGTTTTTGTCTTGTTTTTTCTCCCCTTTTTTTTGGTTGTTTCTTTTTCTTTTTCTTTTTAACTTTCTCATTTTTCTGTTCAGCCTCCATCCACACACTGAGTTTCTAGACAGATCTAGGTGTACAGTAGTCAAATACTGAATACTTTCAGGTTCAGATAAATCTTCTCTTTCCATTGAATCTGCTGCACAAATGAAAAATGGTATTGTTCAGAGATTGCAGGTCACCTCTTCCTACATGTTTCTGAATGCCCAGATTTAACTCCAAAAATTAGGATAAAACATACAATCCATCAAATGAGCAGACAACACTGCAGAGGTACAAGAAATGTGAGAAATGAAGAAAATATCTCTCCCCAAGGGAAAAGAATAACTCCTCATTCTTCACAGACAATACAAGGAAACTTGTGTAAATATCAGATAAAGAATTTAAAATATTCATGGTAACAAAGATAGCAGAGATACAAAAGAAGAAAGACAAGAAACTCCATAAGATACAGGAGAAAAGAGACAAGGAGTTCCAGGAGTTGAAGAAGTTTCTGCACAATCTGAAAGAGGTAATACACATTATACAAAAGAATAAAATGAAATTGTTAGAGATGAAGGCTGTAATACAGGAAACTAAAACCGCCTTGAAAGTATTTAAAGCAGATTAGATCATGCAGAAGATTGAATCTCAGATGTAGAAGATAGAGCTTTTGACCTAAAAAAAAATCACCAAAAAGACAGAAAATAATCTCCCCAAATGAGAATAACATATGAGTAATATTGGATACCATTAAAAGTCCAAACACCTGGATCATCAGTATCCCAGAAGGTGAAGAAACTAATAAGGACATTGATAATCTATTCCAGAAATGCTGGAAGAAAACTTTCCAAACCTAGAGAGGCAATCAAATATCCAGACCTAAGAAATGCAAAGGACCCCACGTAGAATCAACCCAAGAAGATTTTCCCCAAAGCACATCATAGCCCTATTTACCAAAACCACAAACAAAGAAAGATACTAAATTTGGCAAGAGAGAAATGTCAAGGTACTTTCAAAGGATATACCATCAGGCTATCACTGGACCTCTCATTGGAAACAGTGCACATAAGGAAAGAATGGGAAAATATATTCAAAGTGTTAAGTGAAACAATTTCAACCAAGAATACTATACCCAGTAAGATTATCTTTCATATGGGGAAAAAGACAAAAACATCCTCAGATAAACAAAACCTGAAAGAATTTACCAACGCCAGACCAGCTCTCCAAGAAGTGCTGAAGGGAGTGCTATACCAAGAAAACTAAAGTCAGACACACAGAAATAAGAGTACAAAAAAACAACCAAGAGAATGGCCAGCTTAATGGGCAAGTCTGGAGATGAGTGTTAACTTTCAGAGTTTAAATGAAAAGATCAGACCACAGACAGAGTGTGTTCCTTCTGCTGCTGCCCAGGGACAGCCATTGTTCTAAGGAAGATGACAGACCTATGGGGCAGACCTAACCCCAATCTGAACTTAGCCCCAACCTGGGACCAAGGCCAGCCAAGCCTGGTCTCGGTCAGCCAACCCCACTATCTCTGCAGATGAATGAATAATTGATGATTGTTTAAAGCCACTGAGTTTTAGGGTGATTGCTGGTAGCATTATTATGGAATTAGTTAACAGGTTTCTAACAGTTCCAGGAAAATGAGTTGAGGTATCTCTTTATGATGTAGGTTCATATTTGTTGACATAAAACTCAGATAAACAAATTCTACATAAAACTTTTATTTATTTTTTAATTGATTAATTAATTTACATTTAATTACATCTTTACAGTGTACAACGTTTCTTTTTCTTTTTTCCTTTTTCTTTTCTTTTTCCTTTTTTTTGGAGAGGTTTTTGCTATAGGGCGCGTGTGCATGCCAGAAAGACAGAGACAGCGAGACAGAAAGTGAAAAATCACCCCCCAGGAGGGATGGTCATGCCGCAATCCCTTCTCCTCTATTCTCCTCTTGGGATTTTGGGCACACATGCACATGCGCCTGGCATGAGTTTAAGCCCCCGGGTCTGGGACTCAAACCGTGGTTAATTACGTGGGAGTTCAGCAACATAACCATTAAGCTAACTGCTGGTCCAAACATTTCTTTTTCCAGCACAAATTCTCTATAAAACTTTACAGTCAGAAAACCATACATCTACATAATCTGTCCACTATTATTAATCTAATATTTTTCTTTGACTTCATTTCAAATCCATCATTTCAATCAACATTTCTACTTACTTATATCAAAGCAATAATATTCAAGAAGTCTAAAGTTTAATGTGTTAGATATAATTTTCATAGTTGTATCTCTATATATTTATGTCTGCATCTGTATCTATTAGGACATTGGGAAAGTCATGATGTATTCTTCTAGGTTTTTCTATGCAAAAATGTATGATGAATTTCCAGACAATCCAATATATCTAAATGAATACTGAGGCAGTGCTTAGTCTATGTATGAATTCACCAAACCCCATCTGTAACTTTCCTGGGCTCACAAAAGAATTACATTTCCATCTGGGTGGGGCCAGGTGACTAAATTCTGGCGAGAGATGGTGCTGATTTGTTCATTTATAGATCTGAACCCTGAAATCTCCTGTTCTCTCTCTCTCATGCTTTCTCTCCTCTGTTTTTCTTTCTTTCTCCTTGTCTACTGGCTGGAAGCAAATAATTAGGATTCTAGGGTCCTTGAAAATGGCAAAGTCAGCAGAAGGAAGAAACCCTGATTTTTTTTATCCTGGAGATCAAAGGCCTCCTTCTCTTCCACCCTACTAAACTGCACTGGACTGTTTATAAGTGAGAGAATAATGTTTACTGGGTTAAGCCACTGAGAATTCAGGGAGTATTTGTTTCAGCAGCTAGTGTTACTGTATCCAATAAAAAGGCATAATCCTTGGGGCTGGAGGGTGGCACAGTGATAAAACATGTTGCATGGAAAGGTTCTGGGTTTGTGTCCAGACACTCCCTGAGTATACTAGGCATGTAAGTGCCCATGATTTAAGTCGGCTGATTCTGGGGATGAAATAAAGCACTAAGACCCTGTTGCGGGGGGGCAGCAGGTGGCATGGTGGTCAAGGTGCTGGACTTCCACATGGCTGAATGTGGTTTGACCCCTGAACCAGCAGTTTGAAAAATCATGCTGGGTGGGTCCATGCCCAAAATTCTGAGAGGAAAATGGATGAGAAGGGATTGTGGCGTGGCCATTCCCCCCAGGGGTGGGAAGTGATATCCTACTTTTCTTCTTTTCATCTCTCTCTGGTGAGCACACACACCCTAAGGAAACCTAAAAATAAAAAAATTTAAAAAAAGATTTTGTTGAGGGTGCTCTCTCTCTTTCTCTCTCTGTCTCATCTGATCATGGAAGAAATAAGTAAAGTTAAAAAAATTATAACTCATAAAATTTAAATATACCCAGCCTTTTATTACCTAAAATTACCTTTTGTACCACCTGTGACCTGCATGCCACATTTGGAGCCATAGCTATTGTACAAATCCCCATTTTACAGTCAAGGAACCTGCACTTCAGAGAAGGAAGCACATCTAGGTGTGCACAATGAATTGGTGCAGGAGCTGGGGCTCAGATCCAACTTGCCCAAGTCCTAGACTAGTGATATTTCTAAGGAAACTGTCCGTGTATTTAATTTACCAGGAACGGCAGAGTCAGCTTCCTTTATGGTTATGAAGTAGCTTGTTACAGACACTGCCATGTCACCTTGGTGCTGCCATGTCACCTTAGCAAGGACTTCCCACCCTGGTCACCTGTGACTACTCCCGAGGGTGTTCTTTGTTCACAGGAATGTCCCACCTGTGCACAGTGGTAGACACTTAAGGAGCACCGCCAACCAATGACAGAGAGGAGTAGTATGTAAATACCCTGATTTCCTTCCCTATGGTGAATTCTACACAGAGGGTCCTCAGGAGATGAGTACCCATTCCTCTCAGGGATAACCTGACCACTAATGCACCCTGTCTTGGCTCCCTCTTCCTGATGACATGACAGAGATCGTACTGTGGACTGTTGTCTTAAATTTGTATCCTGAAACCTTAATCCTCAGTGTGATGGCATTTGGAGGTGAGGCCTTTGAGAAGTAATTATGTCATGAGGGTGGAGCCTTAATGAGTGACATTATTACTCTTACAAGAAGAAATGCAAGAGAGTTTGCCTCTTTTTTTCTCCTCTACGCCATGTGAGGATTCAGCAAATAGATGGCCATCTGCAAACCATGAAGCTAGCTTTCACCAGACATGGAATCAGCCAGCATCTTAATCTTGGACTCCTTAGTTTTTTGGAACTGAGAAATAAATGTCAGTAGTTTAAATCACCCAGTCTATGGCATTTTGTCATAGCAGCCCAAGGTGACTGAGACAGAACCAAGATATACTAGAAGAAATTTCCAGCCAAAAAGCTTCACTAGTTAAAATAGTCCTTGAGATAGGATGGCTTGGCATGTCCAAGGCATAGTAATGAGACTTATGTGGCTGTATCAAGGGGAAACTAAGAGCAGAGAAATGAGTAATTAAAGAGGTGGGCACAAGCCAGGCTCCTGTGGAAAGGACTGGATGTATCCTAAAAAAAAGATGGAAAGCCAACAAAAGATCTAAACACAGGAGCAATTCGACCTCATGTATGGTGTTTCCAGAAACTGTGGAAACCAAGGCAGCTCCCTTTTGGCAGGAGGCAGCGTAGGTGTCCAATGAAGTCCAGCTGTGAGCTCTTCTGCGGAGGGGCTCAGCGCCTTCATGGACTGCAATAGTCTCTGTCCTCTGCCGTCCATTTTCACCATGGTCTGTTTTGTTCCTTCTTCCTGTCAGAATGGGTTGGCAGAGGTAATCTTTGATGGGAGGAGGTGCCCTTGCTGTCTTCCAAATAGATATCTTGGTCCCTATTCTGTCCTATAACCTTTAAACTGGCACCTACCTCATAATATATAAATCCAAAGTGGATTTAATTCAACCAGGAAGAAAATATAAGCTCATGATTAAAAAGGTATTTCACCCACACTTCAACCACATGAAATAAATATCTTTTTATAAAATGCCCTATTAATATTATTAAAGAAGGCCCCAGCAATATTTGCATGCCCAGGGGAAGAATTGGATTACAAAGGTAGACAAAATGGGCCCTTGAAAACTCTGACAGGGGATCCCGGAAATGACAGGGAAAAATGGTAAGTTCTAAATGTAAAAGAACTGAGTAAAAGTGGCCCAGACAGGCAGAACTACCCAGTCCTTTGAGGAGTCTCTGTCATCAGCTTCCTTTCAAAGGTGGGGAATTCTTTTGCAAAAGCAATTAGGTTGTTACAGACTTGGAACTAAGACATCTCAAAATTAAAATAAAACTATGGAAATCCAAAACCAATCAGTACTCAAAAGTCTGATTAAGTCTGTCTTTGAACATATAGATGTTTTAGTAATATTATTTGAGTTATTATATTCATGAGGATTCTGAGAAGCCTTATGACATTATTAAGTTTTATGTAAAATGCTTTCGCAAAGCTGTTTTTGGTGTGAGCCAATGTGACAAGCACTTGGATAAACATTTTTTTTCCCTGTGGAGACACATACTTATTGTAGTTTCAAACGGATTGAAAGAGTTAGGTCAGAAAAAGTTTTAAAAGGTGAGTTTATCCTTACCGTTTTTAGAATTCTCACTCTAAATCACCCAGCCCCTGTCCCTCCTCTGAAGTTTAAAAAGATGGTTTGACAGTACAAATTACCTTCTTTGTTTTCCATTTAGTAGAGCTTGTGGTTTTTATAGGCATATAAACTATTTTTATAACTTAATTCTTTACGAGTTGTGGCATGAAGAGAAATAAGCAATAGCTATTAAAAAAGTATGCTAAATCCCTGCTAATGAAAAATGTAGCTATTGACCACATTAACTGAATTAAATTGCTTTTTCTTTTTAAAAAATTATTTCTTTATTTAATTTTATTTGTTATTATTATTTATTATTATTTTAAATTATTTTATTTAACTTTGTTTATTCACTCATTTATTTCGATTTGACTAGAGAGGGATAGAGTGAGAGAGAGACAGAGACAGAGACAGAGACAGAGACAAAGATAGAGAAAGTAAGCAAGTCTGGGACTTGAAAAGCAGTTGACTATGTGGGAGTCCAGCACCCTTAACCACCAGGCCACCTGCTGGACCTAATTTATTATTATTTTTTAATTTGACCAAAGAGAAAGAGAGACAGTGTGAGAAAAGGGGAAAGTGAAAAAGTAAGCCGCCAGGTCCAGAACTCAAACCATGATCAGCCATGTAGGAGTCTAGCACCTTAATCAACATGCCACCTGCTGGCCCCCAAATTACTTTTTCATACCAGCATTTAATTTAATTACCTTTTTTATCTATAAAGACTTATTTTATTAAAAATTGATATTAATTCAAGTGCATCTGAGGTTTTGAAAACTATCTGAACAAGATTTTAAAGTTTGATCTGTGAACATTAAGTTGGATGTTAGCATATGAAATAGATACATATGTATTTTTATGCATCTATTTTATCCCCGAAGGCAGAGATTTTACTTCATTTTTAACTTACTTATCTTAACTTTAGAAAGGGGGCTTAAGAGGCCCACAAATGGCATAGCTGTTATGTTGCTGGACTCCCACATGGCTGACCATGGTTCAAGTTCTGGACCTGGTGGCTTGAAACTCATGCTGGGCGAGTGCATGCGCATGGCCCAACATAGATCCCAGAAGGGGAATGGAGAAGAAGGGATTGTGGCATGGCCATCCCTCTTGAGGGGTGACTTCTCACTTTCCCTCTCACTCTTTCTCTTTCTCCATTGAGTGCACATATCCTAAGGCAAAACATCTCAAAAAAAAGAAAAAGAAAAGGGATTTAAATCAAGGCATTATCATTTACTATCTTTCTCTGTGCTCCAATTTTTTCCATAAAATGAGGATAATAATAATAATAGTTACTTGTAGGGTGGTTGCATGTATTAATTTAGCTGATAAGTAGTGATTGGCACCTCATCACATTTGATACATCTTATGTATTTTCCCCAAGCCCTAGCACCCAGTTGTTGTGCATGCACTTACTGCTTAGAAACTGCTTGTTAATGAGTATTCTGGTGAGATAGACCTTTTCTTAAATTCAAAACAGGAATGTTCATGAGCTTGGGGAGTTCAGGGAAGCTCATTCAACCCATAGTCATTGGTATCTACGTGTGCTCCCTGTGTGCCATCACTGCTGTGCTGGAGACAGACGAACTGATTTGTGGGAGCTGAATGTCAAATGCTCAAGAATGTTGAATGCTACTTAAAAAAATTTAATTTTAGGGACCAGCAGTTAGCGTAATGGCTATGTTGCCGAACTCCCATGTAGTCGACTGTGGTTTGAGTCCCGGACTCAGTGGCTTACACTCACGCTGTGCGCGTGAGCGTGTGTGCCCAAGATCCCGAGAGGAGAATGGAGGAGAAGGGATTGCGACATGGCCATCCTCCCTGGGGGGTGATTTCTCACTTTCTGTCTCTCTGTCTCTCTTTCTGGCGAGTGCATGCACCCTAGCAAAAACCTCTCCAAAAAAAAATTTATTAATTGTTATTGCTATTAATTTGACCAGAGAGAGAATGAGAGAGAGAGTGAGAGGGAAAGTGAGAAAAAAAGCCTCCAGATTTGGGACCCAAACCACGGCTGGCCATGTGGGAGTCCAGTGCCTTAACTACCATGCCACCCAATGGTCCCTGTAAGCTACTTTTTAAACATAGTCATCATTCAAGATTAAATTACATAAATGTACAATTAAATAAACAATATTAAAACAATGATAACACTAAAAACATTTCTCCATTACGTCACATTTTTGCAGTTGCCTATGTTCTTACATTTATGCATGCTTGTTTCATCTGTTGTATGGTGGGAAGACTTGGGGTACTTCTGCATCTCTTTCTAACTCTGTGTTCAGAAATGCTGTGTTAAAAGCTTGAAATCAGCAGTGAAGGGTATATTTATATTATAGAAATCAGTAAACTCTACCAATCAGGGCTTCCTCAACCTGATCCTTTCTTCTCTTAAGCATTAATTGCTAATATTTATCAGCACTCACCACTGACTGTGCTAGACATGGAAGGGAGTTAGCAAGGAGAAGTGAATATCTTTAAGCATCTATCACTTAAGAGCCCACAATATTTACTGTGTAATCCCAAGTTCTTCATTTTTCGGTGTTCACACGTCATGGTACTGGGGAGAAACAAAACCGTATTTGTGATATTTCTGACTACCTAGCATAACACTCTAGATAGGTTTTCTCTTCTCATTACCTTTCTTTCACATAAACATTTAAATATTTAATGTTCAGTAGCATATGAGTAGTGTTTCGGCAATCCTTATGATAACTAGGTGTTACTTTCCTTTCTTTCTTTAACTGGTAATGTTGAAAGATTTGTGCTCATATAGGTAACTATGGCACAAGAAATCCAAAATGGTGGTAAATTAGGTACCACCATTCATCCATTTACTCAGACTTTGTCCTTCTTTCACCCTCGATAGCCTGTCTAGCAGTAATCTTTGCTGACTCTCTGCTTTCCAAAGAGAGTCTGGGAGAGTCAGAGAGTCTTCGCCATCTCAGAAATCCTTCAGTATCCTTGTCCTTCTCATGTCTACTTTTGTTTGTTTATTTATTTAGAGAGATAGATTCCTGACAGGGTCTTTCTACATAGCAATCTCCCAACCCCCACATCCCACGGCCTTCCAGCTAGCCAGCCAGTACCCTGTGACCCAGGATACAAACCTGAAGGCCTCCCATTCAACCTTAGCCTTATGGAGCCACGCTTTCTCTCTCTCTGTTTCTCCAATCCCTTTCCTCTCACACCAGCGCGAATGGTCTTGTAAATATTCAGTTCAGGTCACATCACTTCCAGCTCAAACCTACCCAGGATGGTGCTTTGTACTTAGGATAAAATGCAACTTCCTCCCACGGCCCTAAAAGCTTTGTAAGGGTCTGGGCTCTGCCTGTTTTCCTCCATGTCACTTGGCCCATTCTTTCACTGCCTTCCTAAACTCCAGACTCATTGTGCTGATGGTTCCTAGAGCACATCATTATTTTCTGGGGCCTTTGTACAAGCAGGAACTGCTGTCTACACCTTACCTGTGCTTCCCCTTTGTGACCTTCAGGTATTAGCAGAAGTGTCACTTCTTCAAGGAAGTCTTTCTTCATTATCATGGACAAAATCAGTCCCTCCTCTTACACTCATCTTTACCCTAGGTTTGTCTCCCTATCTTTATTACGTTTTTTATGATTTGTAAACGTGTTTTATTATTTATTACTATTATTATCTTTTGTCTAGTTCCTAAAGTAGACCGTGAATTCTTTTTTGCTAAGAATTATTTATTTTAGGGACCAGCGGGTGGTGTGGTGGTTGAAGCGCTGGACAGTCCCACGTGGCCAACCAGGGTTCGGGTCCTAGACCTGGTGGCTTGCTTTCTCACTTTCTTCTCTCTCTCTCTCTGTCTCTCTCTGGTCAAATTAAAATGAAGGAATGTGAATGAATGAATAAATTAAATAGATAAATCTTTAAAAACAAACAAACAAAAAATAATTCTTTAAAAAAAAGAATTTTTTATTTTATTTTATTTATTATTATGTTTTATTTTGCTTTATTACTGTGCTATAGGACACATGCACTCACCAGAGAGAGAGAAAGAGAGGGAGAGAGAGCAAGAGAGAGAGAGAGAGAGAGAGAAAGAGAGAGAGAGCAAACAAGCAAGCCACCTGATCTAGGAAATGAACTGTGGTCAGCCATGTAGGTTGGCCATGTAGTCCAGCAACTTAACCACTACACTAGCTGCTGACTCCCAGACTGTGAAGTTTATGAGTTCAGGGGCCATGTCCATCTGGTTCCATCAGAGTATGTCCAAAACCTGGCAGCATCCAACATGGATGGTGGACACTCAGTGCTATTTACTGAGTGGAGGATAGAAGGGTGGCCGTGTGTGAGGAGTTCTATAAGTCCAGAATTGCATTCTACTATAATTTCAAATAACAGAACAAGCACTTTGCTTTTTTTTTGGTTTCATGTGATAATAGGAATTTGTTCCCCTGTATTCTCATACATTTCATCCCATGTTGATGCCTCTGTTTTCTTTTGCCTGTCATGTCTGCTGTCCCAAACACCCATGAGGTTTTCCCCAGTCTTCTCAGATGGATGTGACTTTTATTGACCCCTGCTCTTTCTCTCTCATTCCATTCGAAAGGCTCGTACCTTGTTTGGAACGTGGTCATAAACTTGACTGTAAGGTTTTCGAGTCCATACAACCCTACATCCTGAGAAGCCTAGCAGCAAGCTTTATATATGACCCTGCCCTAGGTCAAAGTCACCAAATTAAATTGTTTATGATAAAAACGTGGGAAACTGGGCTAATCACCCATTGTTTCCAAAAGTCCAGATGTTTACCTTCATGT
>NW_006159565.1:8796022-8806514 GCF_000334495.1 Tupaia belangeri chinensis
ATTAAATGTCTTCCTTTTCATCTCTGTAGTTTAGAATTGCTGAAACACAATCCTATGGCTTGATTCTTCACCGTATATTTTCTTTTGTTCAAACAGTGAAGATTTGCATCTATCTAGTGTGTGTCCTCTTAAAAAGGTATTTTTTTAAGTCCCTGTTTTTTTTTTTTTTTCTTAGATTTTTTTTTCTATAGGGTACACACCGTCACCAGAGAGACACAGAGAGAGGGTAAGTGAGAAATCAACTCCCGGGGAGATGGCCACTCTGCGATCTCTTCTCCATTCTCCTCACAGAATGTTGAGCATGCATGCACATGTACCTGGAATGAGTGTCAAGCTGCTGGGTCTGGGACTTGAACCATGGTCTACCATGTGAGAGTCCAATGTCTTAACCACTATTCCATACACTGGCCTTGTGCTTGCTTTCCTTTTTAAGGAAAAGCCAACACAAACTAAAAATACTAATATCAAATAATAAATATTATAAAATCAAATTTCTTGTGTGCATTTTGTAGAAAGAGCCAAGGGTGACCTGCTCAAGGGAACTGCAATCTCTCCATGCTAAGATCAATGGGTAGGTGACCGAGATTCTAGCTATATATTGGCTAGTCTGCCTCCAAATTCCAAAGAAGGTTAAAACGTATAGACTTGGGCCCTTAAGACCTGCCTCTTTCTATAAATATGCATTTGGGCCAGCCTATCGCCTAACAGTTAAGGTGGCTGGATTCTATGCGGCCACTGTGAATGTAGTTTGATTCCCAGACATACTGTTTTAAAAACACACCAGGTGGGGGTCAGCAGGTGGCATAGTGGTTGAGGTATTGAACTACCACATGGCTGACCACAGTTCGAGTCCCAGATCTGGCAACTTGAAACTCATGCCGTGTGTGTGCATGTGTGTGTGCTCAAAATGCCAAGGGGAATGAAGGAGAAGGGATTGTGATATGGCTATCCCCCCTTGGGAGTAATTTCTCACTTTCTCTCTCTCTGTTTCTCTCTCTCTGACTCCAGTGAGCATATGTGCCCCATAGCAAAAACCTCTCTAAACACACACACACACACACACACACACACACACACACACCCCAAGTGGACCAGCAGGTGTGTGGTGTTTAAGATGCTAGACTTCCACGCGGTTGACCATGGTTCAGTTCCGGACCCAGCGACTTAAGGATCATGCCAGGCACGTTTGTGTGTTTGCCCACCCAAAATCCCAAGAGGAGAATGGAAGAAAAGGGACTGTGGTATGGTCATCCTCCCAGGGTGGGGAAGGAGATGATTTCTCATTTTCCCTCTCTCTGTCTCTCTCTGGTAAACACACGCATCCTATGGCAAAAACCTATAAAACGAAAATATACTGGGCTTGTGTGACATGTATATGTGTGCCCAAAATCCCGAAAGGAGAAATGGAGGAGAAGGCATTGTGAAGTGACCATCCCCCTTGGGAGGTAATTGCTCTCTCTGCCTCTCTCTCTCTCTCTCCTCTCTCCCTGTCTCTCTTGAGCAAGCACATTTGTCATCTGGCAAAATTAAAAAAAAAAATTAAACCTTTATTTTAAAAGAGGGAAGAAAACAATGAAGAGGTAATGCATAGGAACTGAAAAAGTCAAGTAGAACAAAATTGGATAAAGAGGAAAAAAAAAAATAAAGAATGTAGCACAAGAAAGTGTCACACAAGTTGACCCCCAGCCAGAAGCATCAGTACCACCTAAGAGTTTGCTTGCTGTACAGACTCTCTGGCTTCACTATGGACCTACTGAATCAGGATCTGCAGTTGAACAAGATTCTCTGTGAGATTTGGATGCGTGATTAGATGAGAAACTCTGCTTAAAAAGAAAAAGAAAGAAAGAAAGAAAAAGAAACAAAGAAAGAAAGAAAGAAAGAAAGAAAGAAAGAAAGAAAGAAAGATAGAAAGATAGATAGATAAGCATGGTTATCTTCTGCTTGCCAAGCATGGTTATCTTCTGTTTTATCAGCTACGTTGCACAATTTTCCCATTATTTTGGTTACAATTGAACCATTTTCTCACTTTTGCAGTTTTGTCCTATCTGCTCTTTCCTCTGCCCCTCACCTCCTGTCCCTAGGCCTGTGACTGACATTGGAGGCCGTTGGTTATACACCACTTTGTTCACAGCTATGTTCCCGCTGGCTGAATGAGCCTAGTAAAACCACTTAACTTCTGTACCCTTCTGTTTACTCTTCTTTACAAAAGACATAATGGTACTGGGCTACCCAGAGCTTAGATTAATTAATGTTTATAGAGCTCTTCAGGACTTAGGGATAAAAGGCTCTTTGAAAATGTGTGTAATTATCATTATGGCTAATGAAGCTTGATCCTGACTCCTCCTCCTCACTGGGGGGTGTGGAGCTGCCTTTGGTAACATAATCCAGATTAGGTGGATATTTACTTCAGATGTCATTTTCCTTCTTTGGTCATTTACTGGTGTTTTCTGTTTCATTTCATTTGAGTCTTTTTTTTTTTTTTTAACTATGAACTAAATATAGATGAGTTAAGTCAAGTGGGCTATGATATAATAACCAAAACTCATTCTCAATGAAGTGCTTTTCTCAAGCCTCATGTGCACTCCCTTGGATATTGTTTCTTTTCTTCAAAAATGGGATCCTAACAACCTGAGAGAGAGACAGAGAGAGAACTTTTACCAGAAGCTTTAGCATGATAGTTCTCATGATGTTGAGGTTTAGTCTATAATCTTGGGGTTCACCAACTTCCAGGAACATATTTAGAGCTAATTGCAGTAGAGACAAGATGTCTTTCATAAGTTCTCTGCTTTAGGATAATTATGATTTAAAGTAACAGATGCTTTTGCAAGAGGTGAACACTCAATGACTAACAATGTTCAAAGGGAAATCCATTTACTTAACACAGATGAGGGTACAGATAGCATTTGGCATTGACAATTTTTTTTAAAGTTTTGCTATAGGATGTACTTGCTATAGATAGATAGATAGATAGAGAGAGAGAGAGAGAGAGAGAGATAGGGTGGTGAGAAATCACCCCCAGGGGGCATGGCCACACCACAATCCTTTCTCCTCTTGGAACGTTGGACATGCACACACGTGCCCAACATGATTTCCAAGCTGCTGGGTCCAGGACTAGAGCAGTAGTTGGCCATGTGGCATCCAATGCCTTAACTTTCACACCATCTGCTGGCCCCAGCACTGACAATTTAAAATTACTCTCTATTAATTTCTACAGAATATGTCTCAGATTGGTGCCAAACTGATTTCAGAGATGATTAAGGAAGCAGAAGCAAAAAGTCAGTACTATGTTGCCTTTTGTGATTTTGTTTTAAAGTGATGTTTTCTGAGTTTGGGAGATCAACTTACATTCATGTGTACGAGGAGCAACTTGCCACTTCACCTACTTGGAGTCATTTTGAACAAGAGAAACATTAGTTTGAAATGATCCTTAAGGATACATTCATGTTCATTAATTAATTTTCATTACTACTAGGTAAAGCTATGTAAGAGTTATTGAATCAGGTTTTGGGATTGACTGGTGCACAAAGTGTGAAATCAAACACAGCTGGTTGTTTAAACGACTTAATCTCCATACAGCACAAGCCACCCTCAGGAAAAGGCAGAATCACTGAAACTAAAGTACAAGCAATGACTTGCCTTGTAAATCCCCAGATTTGGCACCATCCTGGCAGCTTCTTGAGCATAGGCTCTGCCCCTGTTAGTTCTTTGTATCTCTTAGAAGGGTTTAGGATTCAACTGTTCACAGAAAATCTTTTTGTTTTTCCAGAGGTTTTTGCCTTAGGGCACATGTGTTCATCTGAGATAGAGACAGTGACAGTGAAAGGGAAAATGAGAAATCACCCCCCCCGGGGGGGGGGGAAATGGCCATACCACAATCCCTTCTCCTCCATTCTCTTCCGGAGCTCTTGGGCAAGCAGGCATGTGAGCCAGCAAGATTTTTAAGCCACCAGGTTTGAGACTCTAACTGCTGCCAGCCATGTGGGAGTCCAGCAATGAAACCACTACGCCATCTGCTGGTCCTTCACAGAAAATCCTAATCCGACTCCTTGAGGCAAATACCAAGGTCAGTTTTGAACATACTTTCAAATTAATCTGTAGGGCATAGCCATTTTAAGAGACATTGCTGAGAATCTCAGTTGTACAGCAGGATGAAAAGTGGGATGATCTGTTGATGATAATGTGTATGGTAATATCTTTGACTGGATTAATATATAGTGTATTCATACTGGGAAGATTTGTTTTGTGTGCTGCAAATATGTACAATGATTAATTTTTTAAAAATTAAATTAAATTAAATTAAAAAAAAGAAACGTGGTCCTGGCTTTAAAGGACTTGTGAGTTAAGCATAGAGACAAGATAAATCACTTTATGTTTGTCTCGTCTACTAAAAGTGGCATGAAGGCAGGATCCAGGTGTGCTTTACTCACTGTTGGGTCTTAATGCATAGCAGAAGTTCAGTGCATATTTCTGAATGCATGGAGGGAAGAAAGGAAGGAGGGAAAGGAAATGATATAAACTATGCCTATTGTTTGTTATTCAAATAAAAGCCAGTTACAAAGAAAAAGAAAATGGTTGACCATACACATGTAAGTTTTTAACAACAGAAGAGCATAGATGATAATCCAGACATTTCTTTGCCTACAGTTAATAGTACTGTATTGTTCATTTAAAGATCTAAGAGAGGAGGTCTCATGTTAAATGTTTGCAGTGGACTGGATATTTCTATCCTCTCCAAATTCATATGTTAAAATTTTAACCCCCCAACATAGGAGGTAGTAGATTTAGGAGGTAATTAGGTCTTGAGAGTGGAATCCTCAACAATGGGATTAGTGCCCTTATAAAAAGGATCCAGAGAACACCCTTGTTCTTTGTTTGTTTTTCCCATTTAGGACATAATGAGAAGTCTACAGTTTGCAACTTGGAAGAGAGCCCTCTCCAGAACTTGACCATGTTGGCATCCTGGTCTTGGACTTCCAACTTCCAGAACTATGAGCAATAAATTCCTGTTGTTTATAAGCTACCCGTTCTATGATACTTGGTTATAGCAGTCCAAATTTAGATAACAATCTTTTTGCTTTTAATTGCTAGAAGGTGTGTGTGCTCTTCAGAGAGAAAGAAAGGCAGAGATTGCCTCTTGATGAGGCATGGTCATGTTGTAATCTCATCTTCTGCATTTCTCTATCCCATTGGAATTTTGTGCACACACATATGCATTTGGCATGCTTTTAAAGCTGCTGTGGTTGGAGTTTGAGCTGTGATCCCGCATGTGAGATCTGGCTTAATATTCTTATCACAATAAAAAAAAATCTAGACATTCTCAAATAACTAAATAGTTATATATTGAAAATGATATAAAAATATTGGACTGAAAATGTCCAGGCTTTTGACAAAGACTGTTGAAAACCTGAGAGAGATTTTATTTTTTTATATTACATGATAGATGACATTACATTTATTCTTTTGAAGTAAATCTTATCTTAGGAAAGGCATAATTGTAATTGTATATACATATCCAAACTTTTCTCTTCATTGTGACCAAAGTATTTTTTGCCGAGAATATACAAAATTGGGGAACAAAAACAGGAAGAGATTAAGAAATTATTTAGAGCCAATCTGAACCCTAGGCAATCTAGACATGAGTTCAAAATTGTATACCTTCTCTGTTCTTTGAATATGAAAATCTCTGTTTTAGGGTAATAAAGCACTGCAGCTCCATTGCTTATTTATGGCTGGTGGCTTTCTGTACGGGACAGAGCCAATTCAGGGCCAAGGGTAAGCAGGTTTTGATTTGGTCTGTACAAAGTCTTTGAGTCTTCAGACAGGCAACTCTAAAAATAATAGTAGTGAGTAGAGTGTGAACTTTCCCATTCATCTTAATGGGGTTGTCAACTATGAAGCTTAATTATATCACTTACAGAACACTGTTAGCCATTTAATGGCAGTTATGGGACTCAGAGGCCAGCAATTAATGGTGACTTCTAGCCCAATGTGGTACCTTCAGTTTCTTGATTGTTGTAATGACTGTTGGCTAAGCAGAAGGTCAGTTGAAGAGTCTTTTTGATCCCAACCAATTCTTAGTTACTGGATCTTTGGCTTCACAATAGCTGCAAATCCTCTGGTGAGCTAGATTTATGTTATATTCTTAACAGATAAAACAAACAATTTTACCTTTCCTATTGTGATACTATGAAGAAAACCACAAAATATCATTCTGTAATGGCCCCTGAGCAAATTCTGTTCCTTCTGTGTGACTATCCCCCCCTCTTCCTCCAAGGGAAGGTAGTCTAACTTATTAACCTAGTGGACACTCAAATGCAGTGGAGTTGGTGCTGACAGGGTAGTTAGTACTCAGAAAAGCAACTCCTACTCCACTTATTCTTTTATTCCTCTATGTATTTATTTGATAAAATATGTTTCAACTCTACTCAGTGCCCGATACTGATATAGAAACTTGGCTGACAAGATCTCTGGTATTTACAATACATGAGTAAACAATCAATAATTTGCTTGTTTAATTCCAGACTGATAAACTACTTTGATGACATAAAGTGCTATGGTGTTGGTTTGTGCATTTTTTAGGTCTGTACTGACCAATAAAAATATAATGTAGGCCAAAAATAAGAGCTGCATATGCACTTTTAAATTTTCTGGTAGTCATATCAGAAAAAATGAAAAAAAAATAGGTAAAATTAATTATTTTTTCTGCCAGAGGGCACATGCTCTCACTGGAGAGGAAGAGTGAAAAAAAAAGAGAGAGTGAGAGAAAAGGGAGAAGAAAGAAATTGAGAAAGCACCACCTCCCCTATTGAGGTTGGTTATGCTATCATCCCTTCTCCTCCATTTCTCTTCCTTTAGTGACTTTAGGCATGCACATACACCTGGTGCGGCTTTTAAGTTGGAAGGTCTAGAACTTGAACTGTGCAGCTGGCTATGTGAGATCCAGCTGCTTTAACAACCATGCCACTGTCTGGCCTTCAAATTAATTTCAATAATATGAGGAGGTGGTCTTCAAGAAGTTCATTGAAATGCATATTATGAAAAAGCTATGCATTGATTTGAAATAAACTTTTTGTGCCCAAGTAAACTACTCTAATTCCATTTCTTTCTATAACATTTTAAAATCTCTTCATATATTTTATTTTTTTGAAGTTTACTCTATTCATAATGGTATATGCACAAGCATGAGAGAAAAGGAGAGAGAGAAACTTCCTCTCCAGGATCTTGTCACATCCCTTTTCCTCTGGCCCTCAGAATGTTGGGCTCACAGGCACACACCTGCGGCATGTTTCCAAGCCGCCCTGGATACCTAATCCTGTGGTTGGGCATGTGACTTTCAGCACTGCAGTTCAGTTTGATACTGACTGCCACTAGACTGGGCCCCTTGTATATATTTGAACTCAATGCATCCAAAATATTATTCCAACAGATAATCAATATGATTTTTTTAATTTACTTTTTCCGTATTCAGTGTTCAAAATTCAGTCTATATTTTACATATATGGCACATTTGAAGTTTTCAACCATCAAATATGACTAGTGGCTACTGTATCGGACAGCGGAGTTTTGGGGAGTGGATGAAGAAGGTCTTTCTTCTACTCAGATACCAAGAAAGAGCCAGCCATGTGGTGGTACACACGCCGGATAGCAGGACCAGCAAGTGCAAAGGCCCTGGGGCAGGGAAGTTTTTAACTAAATATGAATTCAATCATAAAATAAGAAAACTAATATAGATAGACACTTACTTTGCAATACTTACATGCAGCTCTACTAAGTGCTTTTAAACTAAATTATTCTTTCCAAATGCTCACATAATAAAACAGACTATCACTTCTTATGAGCCTAAATGAAATCACTGGTTCAGCTCAGTTTAATAGCTTACTTACAATATAAGTTAACAGTGTAAAACAAAAAAAAATTTTTTAAAGTAATAGTGAACTGAATGCATTTTGAACGAACTTTTTTCTTTCTTTCTTTCTTTCTTTTTTTTTTTTGCTATAGGGCGCATGTGCTCACCAGAAAGACAGCGAGAGACAGAAAATGAGAAATCACCCCCCGGGGGGATGGCAATGCCACAATCCCTTCTCCTCTATTCTTCTCTCGGGATCTTGGGCACACACGCACACGTGCCTGGCATGAGTTTAAGCCACTGGGTCTAAGACTCGAACCATGGTTAACTACATGGGAGTCCATCAAAATAGCCATTATGCCAACTGCTGGTCCCTGAACAAACTTTTTTCTTTTGCCTTCAAACATGTAAGCTCATCATGGTCTAGTGTGTATTTTACTGATAAATATACTAATTGTAAGTTCACATTCTAATAGCATTATCTATCTTCTGGACAGGACTTTTTGAAAAATACATCTGGGTACCATTGCTTATGTTTTATCTTTCTCTGGAGCCAGGCCATGTTTGACTCCTCAGTTAGTCCAGCAACATAATGAATTAATTAGAAACAAAGGTATGTTATACACACAAATTGAACACTCACACAGAAATAACTTTAGAAGAGTCATTGAACACAGAACTAACAAGAGCTATTGAACATATTTTAAAATGAAATGTCTGCAATATACTTTTCAGGCCAAAATAAGCATTTACACAATTAAATGTTCCTTGTATATCTATGTTTGAAGTCCTCTAGAAGCTGACCCTGAAGTAAGGATATGAGTATGAGAAATTTATCTGGGAGGTGATCCCCGGAAGTAAGGGTGGGAATGAGAATGAAAATGAAGGAAGTCAACATAAGTGTGTTAGCAAGTACTTACCATAGGGAAGCTTAATCATGCGGTGCCACTGTAGGATCTGGGGAGAAGATGCCTCAGAATTACCCACCTTATTCCACAATTTTGGTAGAAGATTGGTCTGATCCTGGGCTGAAGAGAAGGGTGTTAATTTTCATAATTCCCGTAAGAGCAGAGAATGCTCAGATAAAAACCTCAGGTAAAAAAATGCAGGTGGCAGGCTGGCCCCACATTGTGGTGGTTAAGGGAACTACATTTCACATGGCTAACTGTGGTTCAAATACAGCCCCAGTAACTTCAGAAATACAAACACTTGAGACTTGCACCTGGTCTGGGCAGGCCTCTTGGGTGAATCCATGCTTGGGGCCTGGAAGCAACTTTAGAACTTTTTGTTTCTTCTTCTTCTTTCTTTCTTTTTTTTTTTTTTTTTTTTTGGTAAACTATGGAACTTTTAGTATACCAACCTGAACAACATACTACTTGAACCTCTTCACTAAGTTATATCTTCTTGGCTTGCTATCACCTCATCAAGAGCTGAACATTTGGTAGAGAAGCCAAGCACCTGAAGTTACCTATAACTGCTCTGACCTGGGAGCTACAGAGCCCTCCAGTAGGAACACTTCTGGGAACTGAGGGTGAAATTTCCTCTACCAATACTATAGAATCTACTCCAATAAATAGAAAAAAGTGAATACTGCATCAGATGACTGGGAACCAGCACAGATCACAAAGAAACATGAGAAAACAAAGTAACAAGTGTTCCCCAGGTGAGCATAGTAGCCCCTCACCAACAGTGGGCAGCACAGAAAAATACACAGAAATGTCAGAAAAAGAATTCTGAATATTCATGACAAAACTCAATGAAATGCAAGAAAAATAGACAATCAGTTCTAGGAAATGAGAAAATAATTTCAGGACATGAAAGAGAATTTTGTAAAGAAACAGACATCCTAAAAGAGAGTCAAACACAACTTCTGGAAATGAAGACTACAATACAATAAATGTGAATCTCCCTAGAAAGCATTAACAGAAGATTGGATCATGCAGAAGAATTTATGACCTTGAAGATAAAGTCTCCAGCACAGTCCAAATCACTGGGGAAAAAATAAAAATAAAGGGACAGCATAGAAAAAATTCTAGACACCATGAAATGCCCAAATATCCATATTGTCCGCGGGTCAGGACACTCAAATAGGTTCCCTGGGGGAGGGAGTGAGAGATGGGACAAACACACACGCACACACACACACAGAGTAGAGACAAAACAAGGTGCTGATCAAGTCTTCCGTCTTCTGTTTGTTGAGGAAAAATGGCGAGTTATATACAGGCTGGTGGGCATTGATTGGTTGCCCGAAATGCAAATGAGATAGAACAGTATGAGCCAATCATTGATGTGGGTGGATCTCTCCCATTGCCTAGAAATCCAACCGCCCCCAGGAAGAACAGTTGGTCACATGATTTCTGAGAAATGGTTTGCTCAGTGAGGAAGTGAAACCTAATGGTTTCCAAGATGGTGGATAGCTCAAGATGGCGGATAGCTCAAGATGGCTCCCGTATGCAGTGCCCTCCACATGTCCCCCTTTTTTATTTTTTCAAAGAGAGGAGAAAAACCTGGGGGAATCGTGCCTGTCTTAGGTTGGAGTCATTTTTTAGAGCCACACGTCCATCCTTACCTGTCATTGGAGAATCCCACTGCGATGATGGGTTTCCTGTCTTAGGTGGGAGGACTGTACAGCTGTTAGGCTCAGAC
>NW_006159565.1:8806612-8828267 GCF_000334495.1 Tupaia belangeri chinensis
GAGCGGCGTGAGGATCAAAACCAGCAGCAGTAGTGTCAAAGAAGCAAAACAGGATCAGGTATTTAAGAAGGATCTTCAAGTTGTTGATCGGTGGAAGGAGTGAGAGACATCTCAGGGCTTTCATCGTCCCTGGATGGCTTGTTAGAATCAATCTGTTTGATTAATCTTTCTGGCAACCAACGAGCAGCATCCATTTTTTGAGAATAGATGCAGACAGACCCTCTGCCCCAAATGAGGACAGGGTCCGGACCATTCCATGTATTGTCCAGAGGATCTTTCCACAAAACTGAGGCAAATTTTGTTTAGGTAGTTAAATGCCAGAAGCGCTCAGTGACTGAGTCTCCATCTTCATCAAGAGACAGAAAATTTAGGACAAAAAGAGCATGTGCCAGAAGGTTTTTTGGCGAGCCCTTAGTCTGTAAAAGCTCTCCCTTTTTTAGCTTTTGGAGAGTATTTTTCAAGGAAAGATGAGCACGTTCAACAATGCCTTGTCCCTGGGGATTGTATGGAATTCCTGTAACAGGTTTAATGTGAAGTTGTTTAAAAAAAGAGGCAAAATTGTTTTCTGTGCAACCTGGGCCATTATCTGTCTTAATTTGTTGAGGTTTACCCATAACTGAGAGTGCGGCAAGTACATGGGAAATAACATGTTTGCTGGCCTCACCAGTTTGTGCCATGGCAAAAATGAAACTGCTAAAGGTATCAACAGAAACGTGAACATACTTGGTAGTCAGAGAGAGAATAGGAAGCAGTTCCATTGGAGGAACCGTCAGTAAAAACCAACAAAGCATTTGAAACAGGATGAAGTGAAGTTCATACAGGGAAAACAAAATCATGGGTAGATACAAAATATAAGAATTTATCTGGAGGAAGATGGTTATCAATAGTTCCAGTAAAGGAAGCACATGCAATAGGCCAGAAATCTGTTTGTTGGAATAGCCAATTAACTTGGTCTTTAGTATATGGCTGGATGATTGTATCAGGATCTTTGCCTTATGTCCAGGCCAACCACAATTGAAGCAATTGCCTCCATTATTAAGGTTAAGGAATTGGCGGACAGTATATCCTTTAAGAGTAGTGGCCAGAGCCAATCCCTGTTGGTATGCTGACCCAATATCAGAACATAGGCGAATATATCCTGATAAATCTGTCTTTTTTCTATATGGCCTGGTTGCTGCTTGACAAGCAGCATTAGCATTTTCATATGCCAATTGTTTAACAAAATTGGTACATGCATCAGCACTGCCAAATATTATCCTGCTGCAGTAATTAATCAATGAAAAAACTCAGAAAATGGTTCGTCAGGCCCTTGTTTTATTGTTGTAAGGGAGGTACTAAAGTCTCCTTTAGTAGGAAGTTTTTTCCAAGCTCTCATGGCTGCTGCATTAATTTGAGCAAATAGCCCTGGATCATATTGTATTTGATTGTCACTACTTGTATAATTGTCTTCTCTCCATAACATATCTGCTGTCAGCCATTGTTGGCCTGGGCATTATGGCGTGCGGTCTCCCTACAATTTTCCACATATTCTGATTTCCAAAGTAAGTAATCCCCTCCAGAGAGCGCAGCACGGGCCAATGTTTGCCAATCTATTGGTGTAAGCCAATTTTCTGCCACCAAGTCAACTATGGCTAAAGTATATGGAGCTGTAGCTTCATATTGAGCAACTGCTGTTTTAATTTCTTTTATAATGTTAAAATCAAGCCACGTATGTGGCTCCATGCTTGCCCTTGTTGATCTATTGTTTCTGTTACTGGGAAGGCTTCCTGTTGCACAAAGTTCATTGATGGTTGTGGTATCTGAACTGGTTTAATTTTTGTGCCAGGGATAAAAGTGGGCTGATAGCAATTTGGTGAGGAATATGTATTTTTAGATTTACCCACTCTTAGTTTTTCCAATTGTGATATTAAGTCTTGATGTTTCTTTTCTAATTAAATTTGTTCTTCAAATTGTTTAATTATATTCAAAATCTCTCCTCTAGAATCAATAACTGGCATCACCAAAGCTGATGTAGATGCGACAGAGTTGTAAGATGGCGGTCATTTTTGAAAGGTGGCCATTTTGAATAATTGTACTTGGCTGCCTCTGTTTCTAAAGTTTTTTCTTCAGATGACCATTTTGGGTTTTTGCATGTGGCAGTCTTTGTTTCTAAAGTTTCTTTTTCAGACGGTCATTTGGGTTATTGTACGTGGCAGTCTTTGTTTCTAAAGTTTCTTCCTCAGAATTAGTCAACTGATTATCCAAATGAGCTTTAAGCTCTGTAAGAGCTGGGTATAATTTTTTCTGAGGCTTTTCAAGGTTTGTAACTTTCTCATTGATTTTTGGTTTCTTAAGTTGTTTTGACCTGACATCCGATTGTTTAGTAAAATTTGTTACTTCTTTCTTTCTATCTAAGGAAATAAGATCCTCTCCCTGTTCTTTTTCAATTTTAGAATCCATGGTTAGATCTGAGGCAGCTATAGCCTCCTCCTGGGGTTGATCATTTTGCATGATCTGCTCTCCCTTAACGACCATAACGGCAAGGGCTTCTTTTAAGTCCTGAACAGATAGTTCGTGCTGACTAAGCTCTTGTCCCATTAATACCCATACTTAAAATAAAATGTAAATAAATACTTACCAGGATGTCTTCTCTTCGTCCTTCTATGTTTTTTGCCGGCCTTTCTCAGGACGAGTCTCTGATGTCCCCTTCTGGACCAGTCTTTGCTGTCCCCTTCTGGATGAGTCTCTGCCGTCCTCTTCTGTTTTCCACCGCGGCCTTTCTCCTTATTTCGGTGCTCTTCACTGGATCCCTCATACCCAGGTCTGTGTTTGGGCGCCAAGTGTCCCGACCCACGGGACAGTTGAACAGGTTCTTTGAGGGAGGGAGTGAGAGATGGGACACACACACACACACACACACACACACACACACACAGAGTGGAGACAAAACGAGGTGCTGATCAAGTCTTCCATCTTCTGTTTATTGAGGAAAAATGGCGAGTTATATACAGGCTGGTGGGCATTGATTGGTTGCCCAAAATGCAAATGAGATAGAACAGTATGAGCCAATCATTGATGTGGGTACATCTCTCCCGTTGCCTAGAAACCCAACTGCCCCCAGGAAGAATGGTTGGTCATATGATTTCTGAGAAATGATTTGCTCAGTGAGGAAGTGAAACCTAATGGTTTCCAAGATGGTGGATAGCTCAAGATGGTGGATAGCTCAAGATGGCTCCCGTATGCAGTGCCCTCCACACCATATAATGGATATTTCAGAAAGTGAATACTCTGCTAAAGGCATGGGAAACCACACTTATGAAATATTATCTTAAAAATTTTCAAATATGGAGAAGCATGGAGAAATTCAGACCCAAGAAATAAGAGAACCCCCAATAGAATCAACACCAAAAGATCCTCCCCCTGGCACATCACAGTCAAATTAGTAAAAATTAAAGACAAAGACAATACTCTAAAAATGGAAAGGGAGAAACTTATAAAGGTTATTCCATTAGGCTAATGTAAAACCTCTCAACTGAAACAATGCAGGCAAAGAAGGTATGGGAAGATGTTTTCAAAACATTAAAAGAAAAACAATTTCGACCAAGAATACTATATCCAGCAAGACTATCCTTCAAATGGGAAGAACAAATTAAGGTATTCTCAGATAAACAAAAACTAAAAGAATTCACCAATACTAAACCAGTTCTACGGAAAGTACTGATAGGAGTGTTGTATCAGAATCACTAAAGAGAGACAAAAAGAAATAAGAGGCCAAAAACAACTGAGAAAATAGCTAACAAAATGACAGGATATATCCACAAATATCAATAATAACATTGAATATTAATGGATTAAATTCTCTGATTAAAAGACCCAGGTTGGCTGAATGGATAAAATAACAGAAGTCATCTATATGATGCTTACAAGAAACATACCTCACTGATAAGAACATAGATTGAAGTAAAGAGTTGGAAAAAGATATTCTATGCAAATGGAGACTCCCCCAAAAAAGATTGAAGTAGGGATATTGGTATCAGACAAAATAAACTTTAAGAAAGATATAAGAAGAGGCAAAGAAAGACATCATATAGTACTAAAAGGACCTGTCCACTAAGAAGATATAACACTTGTAAGTATCTATGCACTCAACACTGAAGCACCTAAATACATCAAAGAGAGATCCTTAGATCTCAAGGAAGAGATAGACTGCAATACAATAATTGTAAGGGATCTCAACAAGTCATCTACCCCAAAAATAAAGAGATACAAGTTCTAAATGATACCACACGTGAAGTGGACTTGACAGACATCTAGAGTATCTCACCCAACTACCACAAAATAAACATTTTCCTCACCCCCACATAGAACATTTTCAAAGACTGACCACATGATAGGGTACAAAACAAACCTTTACCAATTCAAGGGTATTGAAACTATATCTAGCATCTTTTCTGACCATGATGGAATCAAACTTGCAATCAACTACAGAAGGAGCCCTCAAAAATTCACAAAAACATGGAAATTAAACAACCTACTCCTAAATGACTTCACAACTATAGAAGAAATTAAGACTGAAATCAAAAGGTTCATAGAAGCCAATGATAATAAACAGACAAATGTTTATAATCTATGGGACACAGCAAAAGCAGTTATAAGAGGGAAGTTCACAGCAATTAGTGCCCACATGAAAAAAGCAAAAAGATGGCAAATAAACAACCTAATGACAAAACTCAGGGAACTGGGAAAACAACAACAAAACCCAAAAAAATTCCAGGAGAAAAGAAATAATAAGGATTTGAACAGAAATAAATGAAATAGAGAAAAAGAGCTCTACAGAAAATAAAACCAAAAGCTGATTCTTTGAGAAGATAAACAAAATTGACACACCACTAGCTAGTTTATTTAAGAAGAATAGAGAAAGGAGCCAGATAAATCAAATCACCAGGGAAATAGGCATTATTACAATGGATAGAACAGAAATACAAATACTATCAGAGAATACTATGAGCTACTATATGCCAACAAACAAGAAAACCTAGATGAGATTGACAAATTTCTGGACACACATAATTTACCAGGTTTGAACCAGGAAGAAATAGAAAGTCTGAATGGTCCCTTAATAAGCAATGAGATTAAATCAGTAATAAATAGTCTCCCAAGAAAAAAGAGCCCAGGTCCCAATGGCTTTACTGCTGAATTCTGCAAAATTTTTAAAGAAGAACTAACCCCAATTCTCTTTAAACTATTTCTAAATATTTGAAAGGAAAGAACCCTCCCAAATTCGTTTTCTGAAGCTTCAATCATCTTCATTGAAAAACCAGATAAGGATATGACTAAAAAGAGAAAACTTCAGGCCCATATCTGCAACGAATACATATGCAAAAATTCTCAACAAGATACTAGCAAATCGTATTCAACAACCTATTAAAAAGATTATACACCATGACAAAATAGGCTTTATTCCAGGGATGAAAGGATGGTTCAACGTATGCAAAACAATAAACGCAACACATCACATTAACTAGAGGAAAGATAAAAACCATTTGATCATATCAATTGATGCAGAAAATGCATTTGACAAAATACAACATCCTTTCATGATTAAGACTCCCAGCAAAAGCATCATAGAAGGGACATTCCTTAACACAATAAAAAGCGTCTATAAAATACCCATAGATAACATCATACTGAATGGGGAAAAGATGAAAGCTTTACTGGACCGAGAGAAGGCTGATCACTTTCTCCACTCCTCTTTAACATAGTACTGGAAGTTTTCGCCAGTGCAATTAGACAAGAGAGTGAAATAAAAGGCATCCAAATTGGAAAAGAAGAAGTGAAATTATCTCTATTTGCAGATGATATGATGCTATACATAAAAAATCCAAAAGAATAAAAAAAAAACAACTTCTGGAAGTGATAAATGAATAGAATGAAGTGGCAGCATACAATATCAACATACAACAATCTATAGCATTTTTAGACTCCAACAAGGGGCAAACCGAGACAGAATTGAAGACAGAAATTCCATTTACAATAGCCACAAAACCAATAAGATATCTAGGTGTAAACCTTATCAAATATGCCAAAGACCTCTACAAGGAAAACTATGAAACCCTAGAAAAAGAAATTAAAAATGAAACAAAAAAAGTGGAAAGACATCTCATGTTTCTGGATTGGAAGAATTGATATAATCAAGATGTCAATCCTACCCAAATTAATCTATAAATTTAATGCAATCCCAATCAAACTACCAGAGATATTTCTCACAGAAACAGAAAAAATATTCATAAAATTTGTCTGGAAGCATAAAAGGCTCCATATCACCAACACAATACTATGCAATGGGAAAAAAGTAGGAAGCATCTTACTTTCTGACCTCAAAACATATTACAAATTTGTGATAATTAAAAGAGCATGGTATTGGCACGAAGTCAGGCAGACCAATGGAACAGAATTGAGAACCCCCAAATAAATCCCAAAACAGACAGCCAACTGATCTTTGAAAAAGGGCACAAGACAATACAGTGAGAAAAAAGAAAATCTCTTCAGCAAATGGTACTGGGAGACCTGGATATCCACCTGGAGAAGAATAAAACTGGATCCTTATCTCTCATCACTAACAGAAATTAACTGAAAATGGATTGAGGATCTTAACATAAAACCTTAAACTATAATAATAATGATGGGAAACACAGAAAAAACTCTTGGAGACCTTGAAGGAGGCAGAGACTAGTTAAAGAAGACTTCCAAACCACAGGCAATAGTCCCAAAAATAGACAAATAGGACTCTATTAGGCTGAGAAGCTTCTGCACAGCAAAAGAAACAAGTAGAGTGAGAAGACAATCCTCAGAGTAGGAGGATATATTTGCAAACTATACCTCAGATGAGAGACTGATAACCAGAATAAACAGGGAACTCAAGCAGCTTGCCCATACACAAAAAAGTGAATCCAATTAAAAGATGAGAAAAGGGACTGAACAGAGAATTCTCCAAAGAAGATACATGAATGGCCCAAAACCATATGAAAACATACTTGACATCTCTTATCATAAGGTAAATGCAAATAAAAATCACCATGAGATACCACTTAACCCCACTCAGGATGGCTAAAAATTTAAAAATAAATAATGAGAAGTGCTGGTGAGGCTGTGGTGAATAGGGAACTCTCTCACACTGTTCGTGAAAATGCCAATTAGCATCACCACTTCAGAGAATGATACAGAGATCCCTCAGAAACCTACAAATAGAATCACCATACGACTCAGTAATTCTACTCTTTTAGGCATTGACCCAAAGGATTGAAAAATTCTCAGTTGGAAAAATATTTGCACACCCATGTTTATTGCAGCGTTTTTACAATTGCTAGGACATGGAATCAACCAAAATGTCAAAAAAGAGATGATTAGATTGAAAAAATATATATGCACTCTATGGAATACTACTCAGGCATTAAAAAAAAATGAGATCCTGACATTTGATTCTAAGTGGACAAATAAGAAGATGTAATGTTAAGTGAAGCAAATCAGACTATAAAAGACAGACTTTGTATTCTTCACTCAATATATACTGCTTGACTGTGCTCTATAGCAGAAACTGAAAGTCCGGAAGGTATAGAAGCAGAGAGGGCAAGGTAGATAGTAGAGATAGGAAGAATAGGAGTAATACAGAATAGGGGAGGGAGGGAGAGAGGGGAACAAAGGAGGAAGGGCAACAAGAAGAAAAAAGGATGTTTAATTAACCAAAAAAAGGGAAAGGCATTTGCTGATAATAATGTATATAGTAACATCTTTGTCTTGAATGATATGCATAGTGTCTGTGTTGGAAGAAGGCAGCATTTTACACTGTAAAGATATTTGTGATTAACGGTGCCCAAGATCCTAATAGGAAGAAGAATGGAGGAAAAATGATTGCAGCATGAACATGTCCCAGGATGAGTGTTTTTTTTTTTTTTTTTTTCTCTCTCTCTGGCAAGTACATATGGCCTCTGGAAATTAGAAAAAGAAAAAAAGGGCAAGTTCATTCACACACCACATAGAAGGGACCAAGAAAAAATGTTTAATAGACACAAGAGTGCATATAAACAAGGTGAATAGGTTATGGAATGGTATACCACCCAGGCACGTGTGCGTGTATGCTCAAAATCTCGAGAGGAGATTGAAGGAGAAGAGATTGCGGTGTGACCATCCCCCGGGGGGGGGGGATTTCTTGCTTTCTGCCTCTCCATTGGAGAAATTCAGACCCAAGAAATAAGAGAACCCCCAATAGAATCAACACCAAAAGATCCTCCCCCTGGCACATCACAGTCAAATTAGTAAAAATTAAAGACAAAGACAATACTCTAAAAATGGAAAGGGAGAAACTTATAAAGGTTATTCCATTAGGCTAATGTAAAACCTCTCAACTGAAACAATGCAGGCAAAGAAGGTATGGGAAGATGTTTTCAAAACATTAAAAGAAAAACAATTTCGACCAAGAATACTATATCCAGCAAGACTATCCTTCAAATGGGAAGAACAAATTAAGGTATTCTCAGATAAACAAAAACTAAAAGAATTCACCAATACTAAACCAGTTCTACGGAAAGTACTGATAGGAGTGTTGTATCAGAATCACTAAAGAGAGACAAAAAGAAATAAGAGGCCAAAAACAACTGAGAAAATAGCTAACAAAATGACAGGATATATCCACAAATATCAATAATAACATTGAATATTAATGGATTAAATTCTCTGATTAAAAGACCCAGGTTGGCTGAATGGATAAAATAACAGAAGTCATCTATATGATGCTTACAAGAAACATACCTCACTGATAAGAACATAGATTGAAGTAAAGAGTTGGAAAAAGATATTCTATGCAAATGGAGACTCCCCCAAAAAAGATTGAAGTAGGGATATTGGTATCAGACAAAATAAACTTTAAGAAAGATATAAGAAGAGGCAAAGAAAGACATCATATAGTACTAAAAGGACCTGTCCACTAAGAAGATATAACACTTGTAAGTATCTATGCACTCAACACTGAAGCACCTAAATACATCAAAGAGAGATCCTTAGATCTCAAGGAAGAGATAGACTGCAATACAATAATTGTAAGGGATCTCAACAAGTCATCTACCCCAAAAATAAAGAGATACAAGTTCTAAATGATACCACACGTGAAGTGGACTTGACAGACATCTAGAGTATCTCACCCAACTACCACAAAATAAACATTTTCCTCACCCCCACATAGAACATTTTCAAAGACTGACCACATGATAGGGTACAAAACAAACCTTTACCAATTCAAGGGTATTGAAACTATATCTAGCATCTTTTCTGACCATGATGGAATCAAACTTGCAATCAACTACAGAAGGAGCCCTCAAAAATTCACAAAAACATGGAAATTAAACAACCTACTCCTAAATGACTTCACAACTATAGAAGAAATTAAGACTGAAATCAAAAGGTTCATAGAAGCCAATGATAATAAACAGACAAATGTTTATAATCTATGGGACACAGCAAAAGCAGTTATAAGAGGGAAGTTCACAGCAATTAGTGCCCACATGAAAAAAGCAAAAAGATGGCAAATAAACAACCTAATGACAAAACTCAGGGAACTGGGAAAACAACAACAAAACCCAAAAAAATTCCAGGAGAAAAGAAATAATAAGGATTTGAACAGAAATAAATGAAATAGAGAAAAAGAGCTCTACAGAAAATAAAACCAAAAGCTGATTCTTTGAGAAGATAAACAAAATTGACACACCACTAGCTAGTTTATTTAAGAAGAATAGAGAAAGGAGCCAGATAAATCAAATCACCAGGGAAATAGGCATTATTACAATGGATAGAACAGAAATACAAATACTATCAGAGAATACTATGAGCTACTATATGCCAACAAACAAGAAAACCTAGATGAGATTGACAAATTTCTGGACACACATAATTTACCAGGTTTGAACCAGGAAGAAATAGAAAGTCTGAATGGTCCCTTAATAAGCAATGAGATTAAATCAGTAATAAATAGTCTCCCAAGAAAAAAGAGCCCAGGTCCCAATGGCTTTACTGCTGAATTCTGCAAAATTTTTAAAGAAGAACTAACCCCAATTCTCTTTAAACTATTTCTAAATATTTGAAAGGAAAGAACCCTCCCAAATTCGTTTTCTGAAGCTTCAATCATCTTCATTGAAAAACCAGATAAGGATATGACTAAAAAGAGAAAACTTCAGGCCCATATCTGCAACGAATACATATGCAAAAATTCTCAACAAGATACTAGCAAATCGTATTCAACAACCTATTAAAAAGATTATACACCATGACAAAATAGGCTTTATTCCAGGGATGAAAGGATGGTTCAACGTATGCAAAACAATAAACGCAACACATCACATTAACTAGAGGAAAGATAAAAACCATTTGATCATATCAATTGATGCAGAAAATGCATTTGACAAAATACAACATCCTTTCATGATTAAGACTCCCAGCAAAAGCATCATAGAAGGGACATTCCTTAACACAATAAAAAGCGTCTATAAAATACCCATAGATAACATCATACTGAATGGGGAAAAGATGAAAGCTTTACTGGACCGAGAGAAGGCTGATCACTTTCTCCACTCCTCTTTAACATAGTACTGGAAGTTTTCGCCAGTGCAATTAGACAAGAGAGTGAAATAAAAGGCATCCAAATTGGAAAAGAAGAAGTGAAATTATCTCTATTTGCAGATGATATGATGCTATACATAAAAAATCCAAAAGAATAAAAAAAAAACAACTTCTGGAAGTGATAAATGAATAGAATGAAGTGGCAGCATACAATATCAACATACAACAATCTATAGCATTTTTAGACTCCAACAAGGGGCAAACCGAGACAGAATTGAAGACAGAAATTCCATTTACAATAGCCACAAAACCAATAAGATATCTAGGTGTAAACCTTATCAAATATGCCAAAGACCTCTACAAGGAAAACTATGAAACCCTAGAAAAAGAAATTAAAAATGAAACAAAAAAAGTGGAAAGACATCTCATGTTTCTGGATTGGAAGAATTGATATAATCAAGATGTCAATCCTACCCAAATTAATCTATAAATTTAATGCAATCCCAATCAAACTACCAGAGATATTTCTCACAGAAACAGAAAAAATATTCATAAAATTTGTCTGGAAGCATAAAAGGCTCCATATCACCAACACAATACTATGCAATGGGAAAAAAGTAGGAAGCATCTTACTTTCTGACCTCAAAACATATTACAAATTTGTGATAATTAAAAGAGCATGGTATTGGCACGAAGTCAGGCAGACCAATGGAACAGAATTGAGAACCCCCAAATAAATCCCAAAACAGACAGCCAACTGATCTTTGAAAAAGGGCACAAGACAATACAGTGAGAAAAAAGAAAATCTCTTCAGCAAATGGTACTGGGAGACCTGGATATCCACCTGGAGAAGAATAAAACTGGATCCTTATCTCTCATCACTAACAGAAATTAACTGAAAATGGATTGAGGATCTTAACATAAAACCTTAAACTATAATAATAATGATGGGAAACACAGAAAAAACTCTTGGAGACCTTGAAGGAGGCAGAGACTAGTTAAAGAAGACTTCCAAACCACAGGCAATAGTCCCAAAAATAGACAAATAGGACTCTATTAGGCTGAGAAGCTTCTGCACAGCAAAAGAAACAAGTAGAGTGAGAAGACAATCCTCAGAGTAGGAGGATATATTTGCAAACTATACCTCAGATGAGAGACTGATAACCAGAATAAACAGGGAACTCAAGCAGCTTGCCCATACACAAAAAAGTGAATCCAATTAAAAGATGAGAAAAGGGACTGAACAGAGAATTCTCCAAAGAAGATACATGAATGGCCCAAAACCATATGAAAACATACTTGACATCTCTTATCATAAGGTAAATGCAAATAAAAATCACCATGAGATACCACTTAACCCCACTCAGGATGGCTAAAAATTTAAAAATAAATAATGAGAAGTGCTGGTGAGGCTGTGGTGAATAGGGAACTCTCTCACACTGTTCGTGAAAATGCCAATTAGCATCACCACTTCAGAGAATGATACAGAGATCCCTCAGAAACCTACAAATAGAATCACCATACGACTCAGTAATTCTACTCTTTTAGGCATTGACCCAAAGGATTGAAAAATTCTCAGTTGGAAAAATATTTGCACACCCATGTTTATTGCAGCGTTTTTACAATTGCTAGGACATGGAATCAACCAAAATGTCAAAAAAGAGATGATTAGATTGAAAAAATATATATGCACTCTATGGAATACTACTCAGGCATTAAAAAAAAATGAGATCCTGACATTTGATTCTAAGTGGACAAATAAGAAGATGTAATGTTAAGTGAAGCAAATCAGACTATAAAAGACAGACTTTGTATTCTTCACTCAATATATACTGCTTGACTGTGCTCTATAGCAGAAACTGAAAGTCCGGAAGGTATAGAAGCAGAGAGGGCAAGGTAGATAGTAGAGATAGGAAGAATAGGAGTAATACAGAATAGGGGAGGGAGGGAGAGAGGGGAACAAAGGAGGAAGGGCAACAAGAAGAAAAAAGGATGTTTAATTAACCAAAAAAAGGGAAAGGCATTTGCTGATAATAATGTATATAGTAACATCTTTGTCTTGAATGATATGCATAGTGTCTGTGTTGGAAGAAGGCAGCATTTTACACTGTAAAGATATTTGTGATTAACGGTGCCCAAGATCCTAATAGGAAGAAGAATGGAGGAAAAATGATTGCAGCATGAACATGTCCCAGGATGAGTGTTTTTTTTTTTTTTTTTTTCTCTCTCTCTGGCTGGCTGCCAAATGGACCTGTATGGGGTGGCGGGGTGGCAGGGGGCATAGATACCTCCAATTTGAAGTTGGATTGTGAGGAAAGGAATTCAAGAAAGGCCATGGGAATCTGAACAGGTTCCTGACAGCAGTTGCCCAACATATAAAGAAACTTTAAAAACTTTGTGAAAAAAAGGAATTAGAATGTAAATTTATTTTGGTATAAAAACTTTTAGTATTTATATATAATTTTTAAAACTTTTTAAAAAACAAACAACTTTATTCAGTTATTCTAAAAACATTGACAAAATAAATTTCAGGTGCAATACTACAATTTATCAAAATATTGCAAACGTTTTGCACACTAGGCAGACCTTTCTTTTAGGCAAAGTGCTCTTTTGATGGCAGGTAAATTAACAAATACACACTATTGTGAACTATGCCAGAGAATATAAAAAAATTATTTGTTTTTCTGTTGTAAATAAAATTTCATCACTTATAATTTTTTCTTGCTTATTTTTGTCTCACACCCACTGTCTAGCACCCCTCTCTACCAACTACTTTCTGCCCTTCCTGTTACTAGCATCCACATTGATCCTCTGCACCATCACATGTTCAGATCTCTCAATCTTTGCTCCAAAGTGCAGACACTCAGCACAAATTGAGTGGGGGTATATAATGTGTATCTTTGGCTCACTTCACTCAACAGTAAATCTTCTGTATTCATCCATTTTGAGTTGAATGATAGGATCTCACGGTTTCTTATAGCTGTGCAACATTTCATAGTATATATATATGACACAATTTTCAACCCAATCATGGAGTCTTTTTGAAGACTTCATGTAATGGCAATTTATCCAAACACTTTATAAAGTACATCTATTTATGCTGTCTTACTTATCATTATGTGAATATCAAGGAGTGGGTTGAGTAGGTTTTAGTATTAATATGTTATAGAGGGAGAATTCAAGGTTCCAGAACTTATGATCACACCATAAAGAAGCAATGCAGGAAGTCAGCTCCTAGCTCTAGGAACTTGTCGTTCCCCTCAAAGAGTCTCAGTTCACCCCTAGTCTCCCACTATGTAGCTATGAACTTTGCACTTTGAATGTCATTGATCCCATCCTATCTACAGAGGTGGGCCTTGGTTGGTTGACACCAATCAGAGAGGGTGCTCTTATTGCCACAATGATTGGTTCTAGGGTGAGGAGCATTTGGCCAATTTGCTTCACTCAGAGCAAAATGAAAGATTTAAGCAAATAATGGCCAAGATAAGAGCAACATGTACTTTCAGCTTGTTTAAAAATTTTACATGTATGTTTAACTCTGTAGAGGTTGGTAATCATCATGTAAGCATGAGGCAACTCAATCTTTGGGTGATGTGGATGTCATAGATGGCAGAAAAGGCAGATAGAGAAGCAAAAACAGAAACAATACACAAACAAGGTCCTCAGCGATGTTGTTAACTCACTGGACCAACCTCTGATGGAAGAAACTCCTTTCATTGTTTAAGAAAGTCACCTGGATGTAGAGTTTCCATAATTTGCAAATAAGAACATTCAATATGACTCTGTAATTTGGTACTATATACTAAATGCCCCCAGTCATCATAGAATAAAATAAATCTCTTGTATTCAAAAGTTAGAAGAATTGTACATGTCAATTACACAAGTCTTTTCACTTGAGATGTCATAATTCATGGAAACATAGTATAGGATATAGCTCAGACACCGACTCTGTGTTAGGGATTGAAGGGCAAAGGTATTAGATACAGTTTTAAGTGAATTTGTGACTTACCTAGAGAATCTTTAATGAAAACTTTTCAAGAAGTCAAATGCTCAGATATCCAAAGGGAAAAAAAAAAAGCAAACTAAAGATAGGTAAACAACTAAATTTTCTTTTTCTTATATAGCTATATGATGGTAGTCCCTATAAGGGAGCTGGTCTACCTTTTTCTCTCTCATCTATAATATAATAGGTTCAATTATATAAGCAGAAAAGGCAAAATACTCCTTAGCCTATCTTGCAGCTATAGATGGTTATGTGATACACTCCTGACTAATTAGATGTGGACAGATGTCTTCTGGGGAAATTTCAGAGAAGGAATTTGCTTTCCTGATAAAACAGAATGTGTACTAGTAGCATGTCTCTTTCTGCCTTTTCTCTGCCTTGACTCAGCACTGATGTGAAGTCCAGATCTATGACTTTGTGATACTGAGACAACAAACATGAAGACAAAACCCCAGGGAAGTGAGGTGAAAAGATGAAAGTAGTTGGGTTCCTTGGTAATGCTGAGCAACTAAACCCATACCAGCAATTGCATGCCTGGTTTTTCTCTCAGGCGAGGAACTCTAAATTTTTCTTTTTAAAATTTTTTCTTTTTCTTTTAAAGCAATGTTTATTGAATACCTTCTTACTTGCTGCCTAACACATTTCTAACTAGTATATGCAATCACTTTAACAACTCTTTGAATATCTAGGATTATTTCAGATTTTTACTCTATGGATTTTTTAATAGTTGGATAGTGTAACTTGACCCAGGAGATATTTGTATATCAAACACGTCAATAACTGAGTTTTATTTTATTTTTTGTTTTAATAAAAGAAAGACCAGCTGCTCTGGTAAAGTGGAAAGAGCTTTTATTATGGATTCAGACCATTTTGGAACCCTATATGAACTCTTCAACTTATCACCTCTTACATTTTTTATCCACTGTGATAATTTCTGTTTTTTAATTAGTGTATTTAGAACTATTCAGATTAAAGCGATCATAGATAAACATCTATCATGTTTGCAATTTTTTTATTGTATATTTCTGCTACTTGTCTTCTATTTTTTCTTATCTGATATTAAACTTTTATGTAATTGATTTCATTTGGTCTCTTATCTTAGCATACTAATTATACTGAAAGAACTTAGTGGCTTCTGTAGAGAAGGCAGCTGGATCCCACATGGCCGACTGCATGGTTTGAGTGCTGGACCTGGCAGCTTGAAAATTACCCTGACTGCAAGAGTATGCGTGCCCAAAATTCTGAGAGAAGAATGGAGGAGAGGGGATTGTAGCATGGCCATACCTCCTGGAATGTGATTTCTCACTTTCTCTCTTTCTGTGTCTCTACCTATCTCTGATGAGCATATGTGACCCACAGCAAACAAGAATACAACAACAAAAAAAGCTAATCTCTCTTCAAATAACACTGTAACACTTTACATGAAATGCAAGTATCTTTTAACATAATATTCCAATTTCTCTTTCCTGTGTCTCATATTACCATCACTTATTTTACTTAGCTGCATGCTGTAAATACTCCAATATATTGTGACATTATTACTTTAAAAAGTTATTATTTAGATCAACTAAGAATAATGAAAGTGAGATATTTTCTTTTACCTTTATTTTTTCTCTGATGCTTTTTTCTTCTTCATATAGCTCCAAGATTCTGATTTACATAATTTCCCTTCTGCTTGAAGAACTTCTTTCAATATTTCTTATGGGTCAGATCACCTGGCAGTCAATTTCCTTAGATTTTGTTTGCTGTATATTCTTATTCTCTTTCATCTTTTTGCTTTGTTTTGTTCTTTTAAATTTTTTTTAATTGTAATTTCTGGCTTGCATATAATTGTACATCTTTGTAGGGGTTTAGTTTTTCAAAGCATGCATACAGTGGTAATGGTCAAAAAAAAGATATAAACATATCTGTCTTCAACATTGAACGTTACGTTGTGTTGTACAAATTAATTAATAGGTCTCCTAGGTTTTTGTGGACGTGTAAATCAAATTGTTAATGACACCTTTTCTCTTGTGTGGTATAGCATTCCACAGTCCATTCCACTTGTTTACATATGAATTCTTATGTCCTAATAATTTCACTGGATACGGAATTCTAGGTTGATGATTTTTTTTCCCCAATGCTTCAAATATTTCATTATGGTTTTAGGTAATTTGTGCTACTTTAACAGTGTCCCACTGTGTAATTTGTAAAAGACAAAATGTATTCAGTTCTGACAGCTGGGAAGTCCAAGATCAAGGTACTGGCATTTGGTCCAGTGAGGGCCTTCTTGTTATGTGCTCACAAGGTAGAAGGCAGAAGGGCAAGCTAGCTAATCCTGAGCAAAAACTTTTTGAAAGGGCCTTAATTCCAATAATGAGGAAGCAACCTCTATGATCTAAGTATTTTTTAAAAATCCTACCTCCAGTGGTTTTTCTGCAAGTATGTATTTAAATATCTATAATTTTTTTAATTGTGAGGTATAGTTCTAAAGATAAACATATTGATTAAAAATGAGGCAACAATCTCATGAAGTAACAAAGATAATCTTAACATAGCCAATGAAAGAAAAATTTGTCATTTCCATGCAGAGGACTGTGGGAGACAAGAGTTTATAATCTGAAATATCTATGGGTATCATTCATTGGTCCAGTTAGAGTTAGATAAAACTGTACATAATGATAGCTGTTTAGGAAGAGATAGAAAAAAACAAAAACAAAAACACTTTTACTCACATATTGAACTCCTGTTAAGACCATAGTACTATACTGTTCTTAAAGAAATAAGTGCTAAAAGAGTTGAATGGGAAAAAAAAAAAGAAATAAGTGCTCAAAAAAGCAAAGATAAAACAAAATTGGTAAGAGATGTTTTAAAGTGAAGGCATGGTAAAGCCAGTGATTTTGTGAATTCTTGAGTTTAGCTTTAAAATTCTTTTAAAAAATTCAGTCCAAATAAAGACTCAGCTGTAACATTTTAGACTTTTTCCCTCTTTTATTTATTTGTATACATTGAGTAATGGTTATGATAAATATATAAATTGAAATGTGGGGAGACAACTGCCTATCAAATAATTGGTGAATTTGTATTTAAGCCTACTTATGTGTAAAATTGTTGTGTCTACATTTAGTTCCAACATTCAATATTATTATCAATATGTATGGACTTACATTTTTTTTTTCTGGTTGTTTTGTGTTCTCTTACTTCAGTATATCTTCTCATTCTATCCTTGCCTACATTGTTTCAGCTGAGAGAACCAATATTAGTCTAATGGGGTAACCTTTGTAAGTAACTTGACATTTCTCTCATTTTTAGAATATTGCCTTTGTTTTTGATTTTTATAAATTTGGCTATGATATGCCTTGGAGAGGATCTTCTTATGTTATATCTATTTGGTATCCTTTGTGTTGCCTGGATTTGGGTGTCTGCATGACTCTCTAAATTTGGAAAATTCTCAGTTACTATATTATAAAAGATGTTTTCTATGCCTTTACCTGTTTCTTCACTTTCTGAAATACCTATTATGTGGATATTTGGCTGTTTAATGGTGTTCAGAATTTTCCGTGTACTGCTCTCACTTTTAATGGTTATTCTCATTTGCTTGAACTAAATCAGAGGTTTTGTCTTCAAGGTCAGAGATTCTTTCTTCTGCGTAGTCTAGGAAGTTTTGATTTCCTGAGATGTATTCTATGTCTACAAAAGTTCTATTTGATTCTTTTTCAGTGTGTCTATCTCTCTTTTCTTTTGGAGAGATTTTCTCTATACGGTGCCTGCGCTCGCCAGACAGACAGAGAGACATAGAGACAGAAAGCGAGAAATCACCCCCCAGGGGGGATGGTCATGCCGCAATCCCTTCTCCTCCATTCTCCTCTCGGGATCTTGGGCACGCACGCACATGCGCCCGGTGTGAGTTTTAAGCCACCGGGTCCGGGACGTGAACCGTGGTCTACTATGTGGGAGTCCAGTGACATAGTCATTACGCTAACTGCTGGTTCCCAATATGTGTTCCCAATATTTCTTGATACTGAACTTGAGCTGTGAAATATTGTTTTCATGGACTAAAAATGAAGATTTTTTGCTGAGACTTCTCCCTCCAAATTCATTTCTAGAGGGTAGGGCTACCTCTGTCTCTTTCTCTCCATCTCTCTGTCTCTCTGTGTCTTGTAATTTTTTTTAAAATTTAAATTTTTTTAAGGTAAAGTGTTCTCTGGGTTCTCAATCCCCTCCTTTATTGTGCTAATTTATACCTTCCTCCATCCCATTTAGGAAAAGCACAAACCCTTGACCATCCTGAGATGGATACTGAAGTTGAGCTGTGAAAAGCATGCTCACTGCAGTTTTTGTTTTTTGCTTTTTAAAATTAAAATCCAAAGTTTATTATCTTTCTTCCTTTTTATTTAAAATTTTTTCTTCTTTCCTCTTCTCTAATTCTTTTCCTTTTTTCTTTATCTTTATTCCTTGGTGGTTTAGGCTTTATGCACCAAGTGTCTAGACAGGTCCAAGTGAACAGGATCCAAACATCTGAATATGATTAGAGTCAGAATATTCCTCAATTCCCACTGAATCTGATGCACAAAGAGTGAAAAATGGAACAGAAGAAAGACTGCAGAGCTCTGCTTTTATTTTTAGTTATCTGGTGGCATATTCACTTCTTTCTACTTCTTTGGAGTATGTTTCTTTAGCTGTGTGCTCCTGCCCTTCTCTACAATATGCTTAAAATTGGTTCCCATTTCCCTCCTCTACTATGAGTAGGAGAATGAAATCCACAGTAGGAGCTTAGGTATTCAGAGGGGAGTTTCTCTCCTTTTTCTCTCAAGGAAAGTCTCTCAAGAATCTGATAGACTTTCAATTAAATCTCAGTGTTTTAGAATGAATTCCTCCAGAGAATTCTATTTTCAAGTGTTTGTTTCTTGTATACCCAAACCTAAGTGCTCCATATGTGGATGGAGATTGCACTTACAGATACAAAGTAAGGTATCTGACCAATTCGCATGATACGCAAGTGCACCACATGGGCTGGAGGGCCTTTCTTCTTCCACACATGGGCCACAGCTCTTACCTCGTGTCTCTGGGGTTACAGGGTCTCTTCTTTTTGTGGGATTGTAGGAACCAGGTATTGGTTTTTTGAAGCTGGAGGTCCCCTCCTTCCCACAGCAGGTTGGGCCTTCCTATTGGTTTTTCTATCTCTGGGATTGCAGAAGTTTTCTGTTTCTCCTTCTTTCTCTCAATCATAGTTATTTTAAATTTCTTGTCTGATAAGTCAAAAATCTGTATCATATCTAAGTGTGGTTCCAATACTTCATTTTTTCCAGACTATGTTCTTTCTTTTGGCATTCCTTGTAATTTTCTGTTGAAAACTGAACATGTTTTGGGTACTAAAAACTGAGGTAATACAAGACTGATTTATGTTAGCCTGACTAGGAGTTTGACTTTCTTTAAGGCTCACTGTAGGTTTCAAATTCTATGTCCCTGTTTTTCTGTCTGGATTTTAGACTTCCTTAAATATTCTTCTTCAGATAGAATTTGTGTCAGTTCTTTCAGCTGTGGTGATAAAACATTGGGGTAAGAAAGAATCTGATAGACTTTCAATTAAATCTCAGTGTTTTAGACAACCCATATCTTTGGGATGTGACTTTCACAAATGTTTTACTGGAAGTGTGGCTATTTTTCCTTCTGCTCCCACTTTTTTTCCCGATTTTGACATTCCCAGTCTATTTTTTTGGAGCCCTGGTCCCTATTAACTATGTTTTTAGTTTGTGTTTTATCTCCATTCAGTGAGTCAAGAAGATTACAGGGGACTGGTGTGGGAGATATACCCTCCAGGTGAGATAAGGCTCTGGCAATATTTTTCCCCTTTAGAAAAGATATTTGTTGCAGAAAATGTTATGGACATATTTTACAGGAATTACTCTGACCCAGTCAGAATGAAGAGGATCTGTCTTGGATCTTCACTGTGAGAGCCTGGTGGGACTTCTGGTTCAACAAGCTCCCTGTAAGCTGATTCCCCTTCGAAGACTGGTGCCTTCAGGACATTTTCAGTCTTCTACTGGTCCACACTCAGCCTCCAGCAACTCAGCAAGTTAACATTTGAGTGTTCTTATTGCTTAAGGTTTCAGCAGTTTCTGTTCCAAGCAAGTAAATCTTGGCTATGACTTTCTGAGTGCCCCTGCATGTTCAGATTTTGTAGTGGCAATTTGCCCTGTTACTTCAGTTCTCTGATGACTCTAAGAAAAGTCATTGGTTTTTATTTTATTTAGCCATTTCCTGTTGTAAGGGTGACTTCCAGGGTCTTTACATATCAAAGCTGACCCAGAATTTTCCAAACCTCCTTCTCAAGTCTCACTTTCTTTATCTATAAAGTAAGTACATTTATAGCTACTTTGTAATGTTATTGCCATACTTTTTATGAGGCAGTAATCTATGAGAAAGTAATATAATACCCATAGCAGGTGGTCAATAAAACATAGTTCTGGATTGACTTTCTAAGAAGGGATTTCATCATCATAAAGAAAGTGGAGTTGCATAGAATCCACTAGGTGTGCTCCACAGAAATTAATAGAGCACAGAAAAAGCAAACAATTTAATAACATGGACAATTCTGTTATCATTACATATAGCAACCATTTCTTCTGGTGTGAACATGATATACTAGACCTCTGTCAACTAGGAGAAAGAGGCTATGAGGAGCTGAGGAGTGGGAGTGAAAAGGAGAAGGAAAGAAAGGTTCCAGGCAGAGAGAACAATGTATAAAGAGGGGCCTGAGGAAGTAAAAAACTAAGAGCACATTAAAATATGGCAGTGAAGCTGGAGGGGGAGAGAAGCGGAAAATGTTACTGGAGAGGAGCTTAAAGATAATTTTGGAGAATTTCGTCTCAGTTTTAAGAGCAGTGGTTAGCCTCTCCAAAACTTAATTTCTCTTATTCACAGTTTTTAAAAAGAATAATTTATTTTATTTCTATTATTGTTGTTTAATTTGCTATAGGGCATTTGTACTCACTATATATATATATATATATATATACACACACACATACATACACACACATACATACACACACACACACACACACACACACACACACACAAAAAAAC
>NW_006159565.1:8828305-8870273 GCF_000334495.1 Tupaia belangeri chinensis
TATATGTATGTGTGTATATATATATATATATATATATATATATACACATATATATATATATAGAGAGAGAGAGAGAGAGAGAAAGAAAGAGGGAAAGTGAGAAAGCAAGTCACCAGGTCCTGGACTCAAACCACAGTTGACCTTGTAATAGCACAGTGCCACAAACACCATGCCACCTGCTGGCCCCTCTTATTCACATTTTGTACAGGTAGAAAGAAGAAATGGCACTTCATTATAGGTTTATTTTGTATTACTGAATATAGTATTTTTCTTTATGTATTTGCTTATGTGGAATTATTGTTTCAGGTCTTTTGCCCATTTGTTTACTGCTTTTTTCACATAACATTTTCTTAAGTTAACTCATAATTTTATTTACCTTTCATATTTAAAGAAAAATCTTCCCCAATATTTTATTTTTCTTTTAATTATCATTCAATTATTTGAAAGTACAGATTTTCTCTCCTGTTATATGATAACTCAGTAGCTTATAGCAATAAGCACTTATTGCTCACTTGTATGTCTATGGATTAGCTGAGATTCAACTGATTTATACTGGTCTTGGTTGAGCCTGACTCCAAGCTATGGACTGGGGTCAATTTTGCTCTATGTGACGCCCATCCTCTGTAGACCAATAGCTTCTTAAGTGTGATCTTTTCTTTACAAAAGGCAGGATTGTGGGAGGTTGTGGTGAGTCACATGAGCATATAATGTGCTTCTGCTTATTTCCTGCCTACAAGCATCCTAGTGGCTAAAGCAAGTCATGAACCTAATCTCAAAGTCAAAGGAGGGGGAGAATCACTCTACCTTCCATGAGTCTACAATGAAAATGTGGATGTACTGCAGTGCCACGGTGGCAGGAAGAATTAAGACTAATATAAGTCTACCACATGTGACTGTGATTGTGAAAAGACTGACAGTCTTAATTCAAACTTGTAAAAATTATAAGTAAAATATCTGAAGTTGTTCAATTCAAATGACTTAAAATAGTATTTGCTATAACTTATGAATGACTTGGGTCTCAATACATTATTGTCTAAATAAATAATAAACAAATAAAATTTAAAAAATATTTCTATAGTAGTATTATTAAGTACTTTTTCATAGCTCTGTTATTTTGGGTACTTCATTTACCATGTTAATTTTCATAGTTATTTGGGCTTATTTCTGCCCTTTCTATTTTGTTTCATAATCTATTTTTTGACTTACAACTTTCCTGAAGGCTTTAACTTGCCCTGTCCTGTTCATTTCTATAGTATCACAGTACTTAAAACAGTGCTAGGTACCAACTGAGTCTTAAGAAATATTGCTGACTAAATATTGAATACAAATTCAAACAGTCCTCATCATTTTACTTAAAGAATAAGTTATGAGAGATAGAAGGAACAACAGAGACCTTGCAATCCCAGAGATAGGAGGTATAAGCTGATGGCCCACATGTGCTGATGCTGTTCTTCCCCTTCACCCATCCAGGACCAATAGGCAGGCTCAAGACAAGCTGATAGGCTTGAATTCATCAGCAGAGACCCCCACCCAGTCTGCTGTGGAGGAGGAAGGTATCTCTAGCCCATGCATTGTGCAGGTACACTGCTTGAAGTGGTTTACCACATCACATTCTACCTGCCAGCTCAACCTCCATGAACACTGGGTGCAGTTAGGTTTTGGTATACAAGAAACAAACACCTGAAAATAGTATTCTCTGGAGGAATTATTTTTCTATAATTCCTTTCAGGGTAAAAGGAAAGAAACTCCTCATGAAAACTTGAACCCACAATTCCTACTATGGGTTCTATACTCTCACTCAAATCAGAGGAGGGAAATTGGCATAGAGTTTACATATATTGCTTGAGAAGTGCAGGAGCTCATAGCTACAGAAACATACTCCAAGAAGTGAGTATATCATCAGGTGACTAAAAATCAAAGCACAACTCCAAGAAATAGGAGAAAATCAGGAAATGCCTTACCCTGTAGAGGACCGTAATTCCTCACCATGATGGATAAAGCACAAGAGATTGCAGAAATATCATAAAAAGAATTTAGAATATTCCTGGTAACAAAACTCAACAAGATGTGTAAGAAAACAGACAACCAATTCCTGCAGATGGGAAAATCCTTCCATGACTTGAAAGAGAAACTCCATGAAGAGATAGACTGAAAAAGAATCTAACAGAATTTCTGGAGATAAAGAATATGATGCAGGAAATCAAAACCTCTCTTGAAAGTATCAACTGTAGATTAGACCACGCAAAAGAAAGAATCTCTGACCTTAAAATCTTTGACCTTAAAGACAAAATAGCTTTTTTCCATTAAAACAATTATTGCTTTGGGACCAGCAGTTAACGTAATGGCTATGTCACTGGACTCCCACATAGTTGACCGCGGTTCGAGACCTGGACCTGGTGGCTTAAACTCACGCCAGGCGCGTGCACGTGCATGCCCAAGATCCTGAGAGGAGAATGGAGGAGAAGGGATTGTGGCGTGGCCATCCCCCCTGGGGAGTGATTTCTCGCTTTCTGTCTCTCTGTCTCTCTCTGTCTGGCGAGCACACGCACTCTATAGCAAAAACATCTCCAAAAAAATTATTGCTCTAATTTATCTTATACATTCAATTATTGTACATCATTATAGTTATAGCTTATAAAATGTATTACCCAGCATGAATACACTTCACACCAGTCCAGTTGAAGATATCATACATGTTATCATCAACAGACAATCCTCCGTTTCTGTGTCCCCTAAATGTCTTCCCTCTCTATTTTTCTCTTTGATTCCTTTCCTCTCTCCTTCATCTCCCATTCTCCTCCAATTTAGCCCAAGCAACCAAAAATAATAGAATAACAATCAATATGAGTACAATATACTTAGGTTATGATAGCACACATCAGAAATCTAGGATAGAACCTTCTTTTTTCAACTGAACTTTGAAACCTGACTCTCTCCTTTGCCCAGAGATAATTGTCTATTAAGTCAGTCAGACATGGTTTTCCCTCAGGACTCAACGCTAAAGATTAAAAGTAAACTATGGCCTATAACAACAGATGACTGATGGACTACTTCTAGGAACAATCTTTCCTAGCATCATGGGACTTGACTACTTCTAGGAAATAAAACTTCCTAGAACCATGAGACTTTTTGTTAATTTCTGTCTTTCACATGCGTTCTGAGGAATGATATTTGGCCAGCTGAGGACAGAATTCTGACTACTTTGTTCTATTTCAAAGTTGTTACTAGAGGTCCTGGAAGAGTCATGCCTACAAACAATAACAGACAATTGATAGTGGGATGCTACATCCTGTCCCAGGCATAATGCTTTTATGATGCATAGTAAGCCTCCTTATCTCTATGAGTAAAACTCTGAAATTCTTTTGTCAATTTCTTTCAGGAGCAGAGACTTGTGATTTTTAAAAATTATTTACTAATCTAAGAATTTTCAAAATCACTTATAATTTACAAGCTCCACTTACAGATGACCTAACTTTATGGGCTGGACCAATGTAAAAGACTGCTTATGTTGATTGACAACTGTCCTGCTCTCAAAACTATAAAAGTAATCACTATATCTCAGCATCTCAAGAAACATGCTTGTCTTTCTCTGAATTGGTCACTGAATTTGTACTTAGTAATTACCCACATTAATTATTTTAAAAAATGGAGATAATATACCACAAATCCTAGACACTGCTAAATGGCATACATATAATATGTATATACATATAATATACATATAATATATCCATATAATACATATTACAGAAGGTAAAGAGATAGGTAAAGGCAAAAAAAAAAACCCCAAAATCCCACATCTTTTATAATACATTAACTGAAAATTCCCCAAATTTAGAGAAGCATGTGGACATCCCAATCCAGGAGTTATAAAGGCCAAATAGATATAACATGAGAAGATCCTCTCGAAGGCATATCATAGTCAAATTGATAAAAATAAAAGACAAAGACTATGCAAAAAATGGCAAGAGAAAAATGCCAAATTACATACAAAGGTTACCTTCGTAGACTAACATCGAATCTTTCTACTGAAATAATGTAGACAAGTAAAGAATGGGAGGACATATTTAAAACTCTGAAAGATGAATGATTTCAATCAAGAATACTATACCCAGCAAGATTATCCTTCAAATGCATGGGGTTGGCAGGTGGTGTGGTTGTTAAGAGTACAGGACTCTCACATGGCCAAAGCGGTTCAAGTCTGGACTTGACGACTTGCTTTCTCACTTTCTTTCTCTCTCTCTCACACTGTTGCTCTCTGGTCAAATTAAAATAAAGAATAAAGAAATAAAGTAAATTAAAAGAAATTTTTTGGAGAGGTCTTTGATATAGGGCACGTGCACTCACCAGAAAGAGAGAGACAGAAAGTGTGAAATCACCCCCTAGGAGAGATGGCCACACCACAATCCCTTCTCTTTCATTCTCCTCTGGAGATCTTGGGCACGCACGCAAGCACACACACACCTGGCATGAGCGTAAGCCACTTGGTCCGGGACTCAAACCACAGTTGACTACATGCGAGTCCAGCGACATAACGATTATGCCAACTGCTAGTCCCCCAAAATAAAATGATTCTTTAAAAAGGGATAAAAAATGATTATCCTTCAAAAGGGAAGGAGAAATAAAATAATTCCCAGATAAATAAATGCTGAAAGAATTTACCAAAATGAAACGGGCTGTTCAGGAAGTACTTAAGAAAAGCTAAAGAGAGAAAATAAGAAATAAGAGACCACAAAACAACTTGAATAAAGGGTAAGTCCATATGTATTGATAATAACATTTAATACTAAATGCAGATTTAACTATAATAATTTATACGTAAGGAGGTTGAAATACAAATTCACAAATTATTTAATAATTGTCTCCCCAGGTTTCAATTTATGTATTTATTATAAGTATTACTCATTATATAAAACTAGATAATTGAGAAAACATATAAAATATTACAAGTTGCTTTGGAAGGAATTTTAAAAGGTTAAAATTAAGAATTCTGTAAAGTCTATAAATCACCAAATCACTGACTTTACCATGTCTTCAGTTTTAAACATCTCTTTCCAATTTTGTGATGTTTTTGCTTTTTTGAGGATTTATTATGCATAAGACAGTACTATGGTCTTTTAAAAATTCATGGTGTGTGAGTAAAAGTGTTATATCACTCCCTAATGGACTATTGCTATATATAATTTTACCAATCTCTAACTGAACCAATGATTGATACCACAAATTTTTTTCAGATTATAAACTTTTATCTCCCACAGTCTTCTAAAATAAAATATATTTGGTCCATTTAAAGTTATTTTTTATTGTTGATTTTAAAAGTTCTTTCTGTTATACATATAAATCCTTCATCAAATACATAATTGGAAAATACTTCAAAAAAAGGAAGTCACTTGTATTGTTGCTTAATAACTTATTCTGGAACCAGCAGTTGGGAAATGGCTATGTTGCTGGACTCCCATGTAGTCAACTGTGGTTCAAGTCCCGGATCCAGTGGCTTAAACTCACACCAGGCACGTGTGCATGTGTGCCCAAGATCCTGAGAGGAGAATGGAGGAGAAGAGGTTGCAGTGTGGCCATCCCCCTGGGGGATGATTTCTCACTTTCTGTCTCTCTGTCTCTCTCTGTCTGGCAAACGCATGCATGCGCCCTGTAGCAAAAACCTCTCCAAAAAACCCCCAAAAATGAAAAAACAAAAAACAAAAAACAAAAAAGACAAACTTATTCTAATGTCTATCATTATGAATTTGTTACTTTTCAAAATATTTTTTCTATTAAGTTTATAAGCTGGGGAGAAATGGGCTTATTTATAATATTTTCATTTCCTAAGAATAGCTCACTTTTAATCTATTGAAAAATTTTCATTAAAAAATTTTGGGGCCAGCCAATAGTGAGATGGTTGTGTTGGATTCCATATGACTGATTCCACAGCTTGAGTCCTGGTCTTGCAGGTTTGAAAAACATGCCAGTTATTTGAGCATGTGTGCCAAATATCTCTAAAGGTGAATGGAGGAGAAGGGATTGAGGCATTGCCATTCCCTTTGGGGAATGGATGATTTATCATTTTCCTATCTCTCTAAATTGAGTACACTTACCCCATAGCAAAAATCTTTTAAAAAAAAATTCTTCTTAAGAGAAAGAGAGGCAGGCACCCTTGATAGGGACTTACTCTGTTATTATTCCCCTCCTCCTAGCCTTTCAACTGGCCAAGATTATGGGCATGCATATACATGTTCTTACATGCTCCTGTCAACCTGGGATCTAAATTCCTAGCCTGCAATATGGTTTTCAGCATTGCAGAGAGGTACCCTACCACTTGTTGCACTGTGGTTGGGTATTGTAAATAAAATCCTTAATATTTAAAATTTGTTCCTTCATGTAGATAATCCATTTTTCTCTTTAATTTCTAAAAATGTATTCATTATTTGTTATTTTTATCTTAAAAGACTTATGTCAGAGTCTGTAGTATGTGTGTGCAAGAGACAGAAGAGAAAGAGAGAGAGAGAGAGAGAGAGAGAGAGAGAGAGAGAGAGAGAGAAGTATCCCTCCACAGAGTGCAGTCATGCTACAATCCCCTTTCTCCAATTTTCCAGTCCCCTGGAATTCTGGGCACGTGTGTGAGAACCAGGAATAATTTTCAGGCTGACCAGACTGGAGACTTGAATTGCAGTCAGAATGTGGCTTCCAGCTCTGTAGTCCAGTATGCTACTGACTGCATCAGAGGTTGGGCTGAATTTTATTTTTTTATGTTGGTTTGTAAGTGGAATATTTGATTAAGGACTTATTAAAATAGATTTGTACGAGTTAGCTTCGCTATTTAACAAACCACCCAACAATTAATTGTTTAAAATAATAAACATTTATACTTTCTTACAGATTTGAGAGTTTGCTGGGTGAATCTTCTAGTCTGGGTGGCTCAGCTGGGGCTGAGTGATCTAGGATGGATTCATTCACTCAATTATCTGGTGCTTGGTTGGCTGGTTGGTCTAGAAAGCCTTAGGTGAGGTAGTTTTGTCTCTGCCTCACAAGGTCTTTCTTCATCCAACTGTCTAGTCTGTATGATTTCACAGCAATAAGAGATAAAGCCCTACTATGTAAAGAATTTTTAAGCATCAGTTTCCACCAGGCTATTGTTTCATTGACTATAGCAAGGACATGGCCAAGCCTCAATTCAAAGACTGAAGAAATAAACTTAACATGATGATGGGAAGAATGGTTAAGTTATAGTCCATATGGACATGGGTGTAGGAATAGGAGAAAATTTTTGCTATTTTGCTATGTTTCCAGTTGAAATATTTGGAAAGAAAAGCCATATTCCTAAAGTGAACTGTTCTCAATCCATGTTTACTTTATTCTTGTGTATATTACAGATGTGAAACAGTGAGTGATAAATGTTTAAGAAAGAGCATTGGGTTTCCTTTTAGATTATGTGTTCATTCACTTGTTTATTAATTTCTATTATGGGGTAGGCAGTGTCTTCAGTACAGTGGATACATGGGTGAACAGGATAAGGTATTTGTTTTTAAGGAGCTCATGAAAGATCTGGAGAGACTCAAGAGAGAATTCAAAATATTTAACAATAGATAAGAATTGGATCAATCATAATACACACCAATCACAGGGCTAGAGTAGGGTCTGAGGTTTCTGGATCACAGAAAGCTTGAGGATTTTCCAGAAGGGGGACTAGAGTGATTGGGGTAGGGGCAGTAACTCAGAGAAAGCAGAGCAGAGGTTATTTATCTACCATGGAAATATCAGGTTGACTACACCTGTGCATCCAGTCCTATACTGGCCATTGGAAGGCCCACATCAGAGCACATAATGAAATACAGACTATGTGGAATCTTAGAGAATGGCAAAACTTATCTTGTAAAGAAAAACTGAAAATTATCCATAGATAAGATTGTACAGCAGTGAGGCTTTATGAAACAAATAGGCTTTTGACAGATATGAAGAAGGGAAAGAATATTTCTGGAAGAGGACACAGCATGTAAGTCTGGTTTGTCTAATAGAGGTTACAAAGCAGGAGGCCCACAGATAAGATTTGGCCTGCAGTGTATTTTGTTTGGCTGACATGGGCTTTAGATAATTGAAGTTCAATGCTTTTTAGTGCTTGTCTCTTCTTAGCTGCAGTTCTCACTGCTTCCCGTTCTATCAATAGTCTTTTTTCTCTTTCACCCTTTACCTGCCTATAGGCCATTGTGGTTATAACCTATGAATTTCTATGATGTTTGACATTATTGAGCATCTACTCCATGCCTGGTAATGTTCTTGATATTTTATATTTCTGAACACATCATGTCATCGTGAGGTAGATTTTGTCTTATTTGCAACAGTTTCAGAGATATTGGGTAACTACTGTTAGGAAACTCAGTTAAAAACAACTGGAGTTGAGATTTTCATCTAGGTACACTTGAACCCATATCCTGCATTTTATCACATCAACTGGCTTTCAATAAACCTTTGTTAGCCATCAAAACATGGTTTACTGTAGTGTCCACTGGAAGATGTCTATCATCATTATTGTTTTTGCTCATGGTAGATTATTTTCCTCTGTGTTTTGTAATTTTGAACTGGTAGCTCATTTTTTGTGGGACCTCAGTGTAGATCCCAATATAAGAATTCGCCTTGTAGGGGACAGCAGGTGCCATGGAAGTTGAAGTACTGGGTCCCATGGACATGGACAGCTGGATGGTTTCAGTCTCAGACCCTGTGTCTTGAAAATCATATTGAATGCACGTGTGTGCATGCCCAAAATCCTGAGAGGAGACTGGAGAAAGTATCATGGTGTGACCATCCACCTGGGGGGTGATTTCTCACTCCCCCCTCTTCTCTCTCTGGTGAGCATTCAAGCCCTATTTTTTTTTAAAAAAAGAAGAATATACTTTTAGAGAGAGTTTCTGCTGGGCACACAATTCATGTTACTAACACATTTTATGTTAATTCCTTGAAATAAAAATGTGAATGCCAAACCCAGGAGACTGGAATTACAGCTTAAGATTTTGGTTCCTCCTCTTTTTTTTTTTTTCTTGGAGGGATTTTTGGTATATGGTACATGCATTTGCATTTGCCAGAGAGACAGAGTGAAGCAGAGAGACAGAAAATGAAAAATCACCCCCCAGGGTGGATGGCCATACCAAAATCTCTTCTCCTCCAGTCTCCTCTCAGAATTTTGGGCATGCACGCACACATGCCCAGCCTATTTTAAATTTCCAGGTCTGGGACTTGAACCGCAGTCAGTCATGTGGGAGTCTAGCAACGCAACTTCTATGCCATCTGCTGACCCCACCTTCTCATTTTTTAGCCCCAGGGATTTTCCTAACTTTCTTGCCATTCAGCTCTGCATTTATAAAGATTTTTTTTATCTTATCTAGTATTTCCATTTTGCAACAATAAAATATTTCAGCTTATGTAGAACATGATTTTGCCTGAAACTAAACTTCATAAATATCTCTATAGTGTAAATTCTCAAAGCTGAAGTTGCAAGCTTAAGAGACATGTATATTTTTAGTGCCTCTCATATATTACAATTTGATAAATAATATACAATATTGAAAGAAGTTCATCATACTTGGAATATCTTATGAGTACAATTTGAGAACATGATTATGAATACAACACAGCTTTTAAATAATATTTTAGATCTTTGGTTAACTAAATCTGTGTTCAACTTGCTTCTCTCTCATTTGAAATTTTCCCCATTCAATAGAACATCTGTTCCATCATGACCTCTGGAAACTTAAACCTAGAAGACCTGAACGTGCCCATGAAATTATGATGAACAAGAATTTTCTAAAAGCATGTCCCTAAATTTTTGCTCTTCCAAGGTGAAGACCTATCATATATAAATTTTATTATCGTATCATTTGCATATAGGGGATCTTCAAAGAGTTCACAGGAAATGCATATTATTATTAAAAAACCTATGCAAGGATTTCACATTTTTGTACCAAAATAAGCTCATACTTAACATTTCATTTTTCCATAAAGTTTTTGAAGTCCCCTTTTTTATTCACAATGAGGGCTAGGTGGTGAAAATGGGTGAGGCAGGAATGAATTACTGTACATGCTGTTATTTTTAGTGGCTACTTCTCTTGGTCCTTAAACTGTCACTGAAGAGGAACAAGCTGCACAACCCTGAAAGGTCACAACCCAGGAGGGGAGAGACTCCAGGAACGTGCACTGGGAAGATACAGATGGATAAACTAGCCATAAAGTGCCCCATATTTTTTCTTCTCCAGCATTTCATTGAAGAGTTGACTCCAGGCTATTACTCTGTGAAAGTGAAATTTTAGAAGAGCCAATCCCAAACAAACCTACACCAATCCCCAGTTGGCTTGCTTTCCCCATCACTAATGAAACCCAGGAGGGTCCTGAAGTGAGGTGTGACAATTTGAGAGGCAGAGTGAAGATCACAGAGGTGAGAAACCCGTCACCTCTCTTTTCATATCCTGAGAAGCATATGGGCCAGGCTTAGCGTGCTCATGCTTCTCGTGGCTGGAACAGCAGATGGACCTCAGCAACACTCCCTCCTCTAGCCCAGCCCAACCCAATGTTTTCAAAGGTGCCTTAGCTCAGAGCATTCACATATGACAGTGGTAAACAGAAGCAACATATCGTTTCTGAAGAGCCAGAATGCATTTACAGGTGACGAGAGAGATGGGATGAGAAGTGACTGCTGACCAGTTAACTGTGGCATTGGGACTCTGAGTTCTATGACTAGAATATGACTGGAGTTTATAAGATTTCATCTATTTGATGAAAGTAAATGAAGTTGTGTTTGGGAGGAGAGTCGAATCTCTAGGGACTGAATTCAGGGCATTATATGCAACAATTCTGCTACTTACAGACCTCTGAATATTCCCTTTGGATTTAGAAATCAGAGCCTTCCAGTTCTCTCAAAAGGTGTTAAACAGCGTTAAGTCAATCACCATAGTGAAAAGAGGGAGCCTCTTCCACGCTCACTTTCCTTTTCCCACTGGCCTCAATCACAATGGCAGGGACCACATTCTAGGGGCTGATGGAATCACAGGCTGAAAATACCTTGATCTTTGAAAAAAGTGTGTGGAGGAGAGTATTGGACAATCATAAACACTAATTTGGACTTATTTAATTGCCAGGGGCTACATGTAATTGCAAGAGAGAGAGAGAGAGACAGAAACAGAGAGACAGAGAGACAGAGAAAGCATCCTTAGTCATGCCACAATCCCTTTTTCACTTTTATATCTTGTTGGGATTAGGACCACTCACATAACTGTGCCTGGTGGGTTTTCCAAGCTTCTGAAGCTGGGATTTGAATCATGCTCACTCATGTTAAATCTGAATCTCTCAACCACTAGGCTACTCGACTGGCTCTAATTTGAACTTCTATGGGGCAAAAATAAGCCATTGTGTTCTGCCACAACAGTTCAATCTATTTTAACTCTTAATTATCATTCTGGGATTCCTTTTCTGAATACTCTCGGATTCCACTCTTTTATGAATGCCATGTTTGCTTGGACGTATTTATTGGAGTATTTGCCTTTTTTTTCCCTTTGCTATAGAGTGCATACACTCATGGGGGCGGGGGAGATGGGTGAGAGTTATGGGAAACAGTAAAGAGTAAGAAGTCACCTCCGAGGAGGGATGTCCATGCCACAATCCTTTCTCTTCGAGTCTCCTCTTGGGATTTTGAGCACTTACCTACACATGCTGGGAGTGATGTGTTTTCAGCCTGCCAGATCCAAGACTCAAACTACTGTTAGCCATGTAGGATACAGCACCTGAACCTTCATACCTCCTGCTTGCTCTAAATAATTTTTTCAAAAATATTTTTAATTTAAAAATTGTGTATCATTTCCAATTGCCTTAACCACCACACCATGAGCAGGCTGGTAGCCTTTCTTGAAAATAATATATACTTGAGGACCCAGCTGCAGTGGCACAGAAAGGAGATTGCCACTATGTAATTGCTGGACACTTGGGAAACCCAGATTTGATTCTCAGCCTACCCTAAAAAGCAAGGCATAGTTGTAAGTGACTATAGTCCCAGCTATTCAGAAGTCTGAAACAAGCAGATTGTAAGTTCACAATCAGTGTAGACAACATAGTGAGACTCTACAGAAGATGCAGGAGTGGTAACAGGTGACTCTGGTCCCAACCACTGGAGGATCACAGCATAGTGGCACTGTCTAAAATACCACACATATATGAAATGACACGTGCACCCTATAGCAAAGGTGAACTCAATTATAATTTTAAATATCAACATACTATTTTTTTTAAGAGGTTTTTGCTATAGGTCATGTGCACTCACCAGAAAGACAGAGAGAAACAGAGAAACAGAAAGGAGAAATCATCCTCCTGGGGAGGATGGCCACACCGCAATCCCTTCTCTTCCATTCTCCTCTCGGAATCTCAGGCACGCACACACATGTGCCCAGTGTGAGTTTAAGGCACTGAGTTCAGGACTCAAATCACAGTCGACTACATGAGAGTCCAGCGACATAGCCATTACGCCAACTGCTGGTCCCTCAACATACTATTTTATATCTAAAGGAAAACCCATTTTGTTACAGGTATGTGTAATTTGTGACTGTAATTTATTGAAGTTTCATGTGTGTGATGTTTTGAAAAGGCTGGTATAAATTATATAAAATTAGTATGGACACTATAAAAATAGTTGTGTGACAACTGCAATTATTTATAAACTAGACACATCATGGGGAAATCATGTATTGTTGGCAAAAGATTATTTTACACTTTAAAAAACTTGTAGACTGTTGGCTCCATCAGCCTGTTGAAAAGTTTTCATTCAAAAGATGCCAAGATCTTATTCCGTGACCTCACATTGCTACCCATTCATTTTTCACACACAGAGCCTTATTCATGCCTTGTTCAGGTTGTAGGGTAGATTGATCTCATCACAGGGAAGCCATTACACTTCTTTCGGTCTTCCTTACACATTTGCTCCATGCATGCTTCAAATCTGGAAAAAGTGTACTTCTCTGGCTGGAGAAACAAAGAATCAGAAATTTCCTTGGCTTAGTCCTTGGCTCATGATGAAGTAGAGAGCATGATGCCGTGATTGGTGCCAGACCTATCCCTGCCCATGGGCACTGTAGCCGACCCAAACCTAATTAAAAAAGATCCTGAATAAACTTGAGTGGGAGCCAAAAGCACTAGTCCCTTCAATCAATATTTTTGATATAAAAATTAGCATCTGGGCTGAATAAAAGAGAGCACTGTTTCATACCATGGCAAAGTCAATACCTCTTGCTTCTATTATGACCTTCTGTTGTTGGATATTTTATTGATTTGTATCTGTGATAACTTCTCACAGAAGTTGACTTGCAAATATAAGATTACGGCCTCTCATTCAGACCAAAGCCTGCAAGAGAATTTTGGAATAAGTCCTACCTTAAATCCAAACTGGCATAGGTGTCAGCCTTTCCAATTGCATAAACTGGTTTCATGTTTTCTCTTATTCTTGGTTAAATACTCTTGCTAATATATAAATTTAGTTGAAATAGTCTATTAAAGTAGATTTTGTAAGGAAAAGTCCAAACATTCCGAGGGGGAAAATATCTTCAGTTTTTGAAGTCCTCTTTATGCTTTGCTACTCCCTTCACAGCTTTAATGCTCTTGATTTCCAGGATGAATCCATGATTGATCTCTACAATAGTACCCAGGAGGTAGTATTTGCCAAAGTTCTTATGACAGTGTCTGGCATGTGGTAGGTATCTAAACAAATAATAATTTTGTTATCTTTCAAGGCACCACAATGCTGACCTTAGGAATAATTCCTAGTTTTGATCTGGGAAATTTATATCTTGGCTATGAGATAGTGAAAGAAAAGGTTAACATATGACTCATTTTGATGCATTTGTTATCCTGAAGACTTATCTTTTAATGAGATTGAAAAAAGAAATGGATTAAGACATTCTTACCATTCAGAGACTCTGACATGTTTACTGATGAAAAGATATGATTTCTGGTTTTTTTTTTTTTTTTCTTTCAGAGTAATCTGGAGGTAGGATCAGCAGGTATCTTGGTGGTTAAGGCACTTGGTCCCATGTGGCTGACTCTGTGGTTCAAGTTTTGGATACAGCAGCTTGTAAAACATGCCAGACTCATGTGTATGCATGCCCAAAATCCCAAAAAGAGGAGGAGGAGAAAGGATTGTAGTGTGGCCATCCCCTCTGGGGGGATTACCTCTCATTTTCCCTTTTGGTTTCTCTCTGTAAGTGCATGTACCCTATGGAAAAATTCTAAAACAAAACAAAACAAAACAAAACAATAAAACTAAAAAAAAAAACCCACAAAGTAATCTGGTGGGAGGGGAAATGAAGCAAATGGGAGAATAAATGAAAAGACTTCCATGAATTGATAACGTTTGAAGCTGAGTGATAGGTGCATGTGTATTCATTATACTCTTCTTTCTATTGTACTATCCATTTAAAATGTTCCATTGTAAAATGTTTTTAAATACATATATATGTATATATATGTATTTAAAATTTATATTTAATCACTATATATCTTTACAATGTACAACATGTTTTTTCCCAGCACGAATGGGTAGTAGTAAAGTCAAAACATTACCATATACATTATTATCAACAGATAGCTTTTCACTTTTGTATTTATTAAATGTTTTGTTTGTGTATGTTTTCCCTGATCCTTTATAAAGTATTTTTTAAGTGAGTGTATAAGAAATAAGTTTTTAAATGATAAATCATAGCTGAGTCCCTTTCCAGGAATTGTCTTCAGCTAAATAGGATTGCCTTAACCAAGGTAATGCCCTGTCCTATACTTCTACCTTGATTGCTTGCATCCCCTCACTGATTGGTGTGGGGAGGACATGAAGACCTGGTCTCTTAAATCAGTTTGAGGTAACACTAAAGAATTATTGCAGTTGCACAATTCCCCATGGAACTGAGGACTTTGCACGATGATGTCACAATTCAACTGCACCCTCTTCCCAATCCTGTTCCTTTCCTCTAACCTAGATATTGTACCATTGTATGTGGTTTCACTGTTGTATTTGGTGTTTCAAAGTCACCTTTCCAGATCTTAAATCAAAGATTCAGTGCTTGCCAGTTTCCATGGTATAAATAATTTCAAGCTACTAATGTGATGTTAGTGAATGAGGAGTAGAAAGAGATGTATATAATTAGTTCTCATGACAGTACAAGCCAATCTAGTCATCCCTACCAATTTTCCCCAGTTAAATTTTCCCCAGTTTCAAAAAGCAAATCTTCACCTCAGTCTTTTTGTCAGGGTAATCTAAGTGAAATCAACACGAAACCATTAATTTGTTTTCATATTATCAATTCTGGTGATTTGTTTATTAAAGAAATTAACATTTCACAGGCAGAATGAAGTAAAATTATTACAAATGTTTCAGTAAAACATATACATCATATGTGCACACACCACATAAATCACATCATATAATAATGTCCCATAATAATTGTCTAGAAATTAAAAAACCTCCTTTTAATTTTCTAAACATTATACAACTGATATGATGTTCTGTAAAAAACAGACTTACAGACTTTACATATGTTGTTCTTACAGTTTTGAGACCAGTAAAAACTGGTGAGTGTCAAGATCTAACCAGATGCTGTTACTATTACTATTATTACAATTGTTATTATTGCTATAAATCAAAGTATATATTTAAGAGAGTTAAGGTTTCATCATAAGAACTTGAATTTTAAATCAGAGTGAGCCACTGCTTCAATTTGGATAATGGTTAAAGTTTCAGGTTCATGTTCACCTTTAAATGAAGAAGATACAACCTTAGGGTGGGCAGGTACCATCCAGTCAGCTGGGAGTGAAGGAGGGACAAATGGAGAAAGTGAAAACGTATTTTTTTCTCTTCCTCTCTGCATAAGCCTGCTTTTTTTCTCTCTGCCATGTTGTGATGTAGCACCAGATGCTGGCCAGATGCTGGTCTTAAGCCTTTGAACTTCCCAGTCACCAGAATCATGAGTCAAATAAATCTCTATTCTTGATAAATCACCAGGTCTTAGATATTTCTGTTAGCAACACAATAACAGACAAAGACAGTCATTTATAAGATTTGCTACCTCTGAAGAAAAATATGGAGGAGCATTGCGTGTTTGAAGAATTGTTAAGACTTTCATCTTACTGAATAGCTGTTGTTGAAATAAATAAATAACTGGAGGTTAAATTTTTTTTTTAAAGAGTAAAAAGAAAAAAAAAGAGAAAAAAATGACATAACATTCAGAGACACAAGGTGAAAAGGAAAAGAGGGGTGTTGTTGGGAATGATAGAGAAGAGAACAATTTTTCCCAAAGGAATGGCAGATTATTCTTCAGTTTTTGGTCCATTTTTATAGAAAGAGAAGCTACTTAAGAAATGGGTACAAGGTGTCTCATTGAGCAGAAAAGTTTGGTCATGGAATAAATTCACTTTACTAGTATAAACATCCTTTATTATCAATGAAGAGTCAGAGCAAGGTTTCTATTATTTTAGAGACAATTTGTCTATCAAACCAAAAGCTCCAATGTTTCTCAAACTAAAGCTATTATGATTCAGTGGAGGTCTAGTGTGTGGCCCAGGGATTTACACTTTAACAAGATTTCTGGTAAATTTTGAAGACTGTGGTCTCTGTCAAGTCAAAACATACCCAAAGGCAATGAGGCTAAATGGCTATGACTCTATGGTTCCTTGTTAAAATTAGGAATGAGCCTAGGTCATTTCCGTACTATGTCCATGTAACCTCCTTAAAAATAACAGTTGGGGATCTTTATCTTCTGCTTCCTTGAATATAATTTTCTGGAATAATATCTTCTCTTTATTGACCAGACTCTTATCTTTATAACTTTCTTTTCTTGCTGCTTCTGTAAAAGGAAAATGTGTGCATGTATCTGTGTGTGTATGTGCTTGCATGCAAATAAGAGGATGGGGCACAACATGACAGTTCTGCTAGAAAATTCTTTTTTCCAACAGATCCAACTGCAGAGATATTGTTGGCTTTGATATAGTTATCAAGTTTAACCATCTTTACTGAATTAAAATCATAGTCTTATTAACCTAGCATTAAAGGATTTTTTTTCTTATAGAAATTTAAATATATTATTCACAATCACCCTCCTAACCAGCCTCATTGTATATGACACATACTCTTGTATCATAAGACTTATGGAGTCTGGTCCCTCTAATGCACTTGGGAAGCATTCCACTTGGATTATGATTGTGCTTATAAGTATATATTCAGTGTAGACTCTTTAACAAAAACAGGTCTTTTGTCTTATATATAGGAATATAATAAATTTCCCCAGGACTCTTGGCTCTTGATGAAAAAGTGCAACCTTTTCTTGCCTCTCATGCTGGATGGATAAGTACTTAGTTTTTCATGATGAGTTAGACTCAAGCTTCTCTATGAAAGTAATAATGGTGGGCATTTACACTCATGAAGACACTTATCTGGGGGCTTAAAACTCAAAAGGGTACATATGAAGGTGTGTGTGTGTGTGTGCGTGTGTGTGTATGTGTGTGTGAAGGTCACAGTTAGACTCAGAAGGAAAGAAGGGTATTGATTACTTGATATACCTTGGGGAAAGCTTGACTGTCCCATTGCCCTCTTTGCTGTCTCTTTCCTTTGTAGAACCAAGACATACATGCATTTTGAACAACTGAGTAGGAGCAACTTCATGTACATGTACATATGAGGGTACTTCAGATTGTTCTTGGAAAAAGGGAGTTAAAGTATGAGTTTATTTTGGTATAAAAATTTTTCAGAAATCCATGCATAATTTTTTTATAATGTGTATTTTTCCATTAACTTTTTGAAGACTCAACCTTTTCAAAGACTTACACATCTTCCTTTCCTTGTACATTTATAAGACATGTTTTCTTGGAACAAGTAATGTTGCACCAGTTCATTGATAAAAGGTGGAACTGGTTTTGGATGGGGCATCTGCATTTTAAGAAACTACTATTTTCTTCTTTCAATAACAGTGTGTACAGCTCTTAACCATTCATGAGGACTGTTATCACTGGGCTCCACTTTTAAACTGGTGTACTCACTGGGAGAGGGTGGTCACAGTTTCCCTAGAAAAAGCTTTCACATTGATCACTATTTTTCCCTTTAATGTTATGAGATCAGGACACACTGCTCCATGCAACACTGGTACCGAAAGTTGAGTTTCTAGCTCAGTCCTTGGTATGAAAGCTTGGGTCCATCTGTGTCACGCAAAACCAAACCTCTCTTGAAGTGATTTGTTTACAGTGTCATTTGATAGAGTGGAATGCTCTGTAACTCATTCGAACTGTTACAGAAGCTTCCCTAAAAGGTCACCACTGCTCTTTAGAGTTTCCAAATCTGGGCACCATCTGGGAGCTTGTTAAAGATAAGGTTTTCCACTGGCTTTTTCCACACCAACTAGATCCAATTAGCAAAAAGCTAAATTTTTATAGAAGTCTGTGTTCACATAGAGAGAGAGGACACAAATTACACCTAGTTGCCTCAAAGTGAGCAAGTCCACTTTGCACCAAATCGGAGGGTATGTGCCAAGTGACAGTACTATTTAATAGACTTGAATTGGGGGGGGGGGTTGATCTTGAACATGTTAGATAGAACTTGCTTTTAAATGTTGTTCTTGAATCAATACATTCTTAAAGTGTGTTCTTGGGAGGCAATTCTAGAGGAAATGGAATCTTACCATTTACTCAAAATTCAGTAGGAAAATGACAACTCATTCCTTAAAGTAATAAAACCTACACATGAACGTTTAGTTCACTCTACATGGCACCAGCAATTCTCAGGTTATATTAACTTTACAGTTTTAGTCTAGGTTTAAAATTGGCTTGTGCTTGCATTTTGCCCCCTTCCTTATGAAACAAAAGTCTTGAGTTTTCCAAACCTCAGAAGCTCTGCTGTAAAACTGTAGGAGATCAGAAAGAGAGAAAGGAAAGTTTTCTTCAAAGTCGTCTTTAGTCTCCACTGGCCAGTACTGCTCTCTCCCTCAACATGTTAACCTGCCTTGTGACACTTGCCCTTGGGAAAAGTCCAAATGCGGCAGTGGTAAAAGTAACATTTCCTTACTTTCATGCCTGGAAACTTGCATGCTGTGGATGGGTTCTAGCTCCACTTTTATGGGTGGGACAGGAAAGTCAGCTATTGTCCACTGCCCTCACCTTTATCTGAAGTTGAAATAAGTAAACACATAGTAAGATTATTGAATCAAAAATCAAAATTCTCTCATTTGGTTGTAACCCATGAAAGGGTCTGCAACCCACCAAAGAGACTGCACAGTAGCAGCTAAAATGTAGGCTCATTGCCATTAAAAATATTCTAAGATGTGTGTGTGTGTGTGTGTGTGTGTGTGTGTGTGTGTATTTTTAGCGGAATACGTGGGACAGGAGAAAATTAAATCTGGAATTCTTTTTTCTCTGCAGTCCCAAGTTGGAAACATTAAAAATACAACGTCTTCCTCACTTCAATTAAGCTGGTCTGGAAACCAAAATTATCCTTAGGAAGGGGGAGAAATCCATTTATATTCCTTCTGAGGCAAGGAGGGAGGTCTTTCTGGCAAAGTCTTTATGTTCCATTCAGGACCAGGAAACTTAATCGTCAAGTTCAAAGCTTGTCTCGTCGTAGAGTTCAGGGCGTGCCGATTTCCTGTGCCGGGAATATTTCAGATGCAGAAGATCCCCCATTTCATCAAGGGCTTCTAAAACCTGCAATGAGATTGTCTTCCATCAGTTACCTTTAAAGCCCTAAGAGACACTGTTTTGTAGAATCCAAGTTAATGGCAAACCTCACAAAGACTCAGTCTTATTTTGTCAGCTTCTTTGATTGTCAAGAAAAGGAGCAGGATCCATATTATCAGGTTGTGGTTTATAAGCCCCAGAGGAATGTTAGATGCTAATTCATTTTATTTAATGGTCAAACTCCACATTATGAATGTTTATTTTATTTTGGGAGTGTGATGAGAGTAGTGAAAATACCCATGCTTATCCTTTATAGCTTTATTTTTAAAGTTTAATGACTTACATATAACTTTGTGGAAGAAAAAGATAACGTTAAAGAATGCATTTGAGGTTATGTCTTTATGACACAGCAAACCAGTCAGGCAAAGAATAAACTAGAACATTGTGGGAACTGATTAGTATCATCCTCTACCCTCCTAGGCTTTTCTCCATACCCCCCCCAAAACCCCTCCTCCCCACCTGCTCCACCTCCCCAACCTCTCCACCTCCCCACCCAACTCCTGTATTTAAATTGTCATGTCTATACTCCATGAAATAATAGAACTTAAACTCACAAGGGATAATGAACTCACCTCATTCAGTTCCTACTCTTGGCAGGTAAATATATCCCCTGTTTTACAAATGAAATAACAGATTGAGAAAGTAATAATTTTACTTTTTTATTTTTTAAGAGAGATTTTTGCTATAGGGTGCATGAGCTCGCTGGATAGACAGAGAGAGAAAGCGAAAAATCACCCCCTGGGGAGAGGACCATACCACAATTCCTTCTCTAGTCTCTTTTTGGAATTTTGGGCACATATGCACATGCACCTGGCCTAAGGTTTAAGAGTCGAACTGCAGTCCACTACATGGGAGTCCAGCAACATAACCATTATGCCATCTGTAATTTTTACTTTTAATGTATCACTAATCCTGTGGTGTTGGGCATATTTTTTGAACCTTTCTGAGCCTGATTTTCTTTACCTGTTAAGTGAGGAGGAGGACAATATTAGGGTCTAATGCTTTGAAAAAGTGAGAGTTGTTAACATAACAATGAATGACTGGACCAAACAATGAAGCAATGATAAAATACCACTCTCTGTGAGGCTGACCCACATGGGAAGGTTCTGAGCACACATCTGGAGACCTTGCATAGGCTGGCATGTGCATGCTCATGATTCAGGGTTGTCTGAGGCTGAGGGTGGATCACCATGATAAGACTTTTTTGGGGTGCTATCTCTTTGTCACTCTCATAGATGGAAGAGAAAAATCAGTTTTGAGAAACATAAAAGAATAAAAAAACAATGAATGATTATTAGTTTTAGAGACTTTCCTATTTGGTACATCTTTTAAATTGATGTCATTTAAGATATACACTAACAGGTTAAGAGTAATATATTTTTTGGTGGTAGGATTGTGAGTGTTCAAAATGTTCTTCTCTGTATTTTTTTAAAATCTTCTATATAAAAATATAAGTACTTAGAAAAAGTAGCAAATGTTATCTTTTAAATAACTATCTGGGATTGTGTCTGTAGATCTTTGTCCAAGATGTGAAATGAAGTAGCTCAGAGGTTTCCTGTATGTTTGGAGAACACACAAGATAATTCATGCAACATGTGGGGGAAATATATTAGGGTTTCTATTTTTTTATTTTATATATTTTTTTCTGTATTCAAGATAGTGGACATTGTATGTACACATATGAGAGACAGAAAGGGAGAGAGAAGAGTACCCTCTCCAGGGTCTGTCATGTTCTTCTTCCAGTATTCCAATCAATTGGATCTTGGGCATTTGCATATCTTTTGTGTTTCAGGTTGGACCAGGCCAAGGATTTGAACTATGGTTGTCATGTGGGATCTGGCTTCTCTTGAGGAATAGATTACCATTACCTCAGAGAGCTGGCCCTCTATTCATTTTTTTTTATCTTAACCTTTTTAACTTCTATCTTTGTGCCTGTTATCTGATGTACATGATATATTAGTAAGGAATACACCATTTATAGATAATTTATGCTAATGTACCTTGGTCAAAGACCACCCAGAACACAGCTGCACTCAAAGTTAGATTTCTTTAGCTTGCTGACGAGCTGGAGAGTACACTCCAGAAGATTCTGGTCATCTGAATAATTGGAAGGTGAGAGGACATATTTTTCTTGTATTTGTGCTTGTGCCTGAGATGATTTGTAGGAAGCGGGGGCCAGCCCTGGGTTGGACGACATCAAGTAAAGGAAGTAGTTCATTGGTTAGTTATCATGTAGTTATATATTTTTTTTCCAGGAAGCAAAGGATTAGGATGAAGCTAGAACTGTCACTTGTAAAGGTACAGCCTTCAGTCAGAAAGATCAGTATTAACCATTTTGTGTTTGTAGAGTGGCTTCTCTTTGTCTTATTCCAAATATAATCACTGAGTACACTTGTCTAATATTCATATTCTCTGAGTGTTGCTACCTTAATGGCCTGACTGTTCAACAAAGTTGTTTCTCACTTTTTCTTCTATGTGTGTGTTATTCACCTGAGTTGTCTTCCTCTCTTGTCATCTCTGGATCTTGCTTTGTAGCCACATCCTTTTCTCTCCAATGCCTAAAGAGCCTTCTCTCTCTTCATTGTCTCCCTTGGTTGAAGTGTAATATTGTCAAATCTTTTCCTTTACTTAAGAGCTTTTTCTACACCGATTTCTTTAGATTTTATAGTCAAACTTCTTGAAAGACTTGCCAATTCCTTTTTACCACCAACTCACTCCATTAAAAAGAAAGAATGTATCATTCTTAACACTTGGGTCCAGGTGGTGGCCCTGGTAATGCAATTGGACCTGCATGGGAGAAGTCCCGGATTTGTATTCAAGGGTCTCCCTGAGGTTGTTGGGCATGCACATGTGTGCCTGCAATCTGGGCTATCTGAGACTGGGATTGATCACAGTGTGAAGTCCCTGCCGCTCTTTTGCTCATGATAAACAAAAATAACTTTAAGAAAACTGACAACATGCATTTATAAATTAAAATCAATGTAGAGGAGATATATAATCATTTTAGAATATCTAGAAAATAGAGTATAGTATAAAGAACAGTAACAGAATTTAGCCATCACCTCAAAACCTAGAGTTAACTGTCACAGATTTTTAATTGTACATCTATTATGTACTATACACTGGTTTAAGTTCTAAGGCTACAATGGTGAAGAAGAAAGACAAGCCTACTTTGTGTGTGTTCATCCACATGTGTATCTGTTTATGTATGTATGCTTCAAGTTTAACTTATTCTCATTTTTTTCTTCTTTGTACTCTTGTGTTTCCAGAATTCCCTTAAAACTGCCCACTCTGTGGAACATCTTGCTTCTACTAATTGTTAAGTCGATAGTTTCTTCTCATCCCTTACCACACTTGAACTACTTACATTCTTGGAGGAGGATTTTGATCTTTCTCCTCCTCGAAACTTACTTTATCCTTTTTACTGTGTTTAACATTGCATTAGATCATCTCTTCTGGCTGCTCCAGCTACATCTAAGTCTAGTTCTCTGCCTTTGATTTCCATATTCATCCTTAGTTATAGGCACCCTGCAAGAGCCTGCCCTTGGCCAGTTCAGTCTTGCTTATATTTGCACAATTATATCTTCTACGATTGACTTTAATGATTCCTTCACTTCTCTGGACCACAGCAGCTCCAGACTCACATACTCTCCTAAACTCTAGAATCTGATTTTCTCCTCCATAGATAGCCCATGGACATGTAATTGCAACATGTCTAGAATGAGCTCATTTCATCCCTCACTCTTATTGAAGATTTGCTGTTCCTCACTGTATAGTTTGTTTTGCTTAATTGCTTTATCATCCTTCCAGTTACCAGGGCTAGAGTCCTCAGATTATTTTTGATTCTCTTTTCCACACATATCCTACATCCAATCATTTTCCAATTCTAAGTAACTACATGTGTTTGTAAATGTGTGTTCATAGATCCATTTCTTCTGTTTTCATTGCTATTGGCCTGTCATGTCTTCTTTTTCATTTATTTTTTTATTAATAGTTCTTTTTTAGTTCCTGTCTTCTTGCCTCTTTCTTCTTTAATTCATTTGTTACATTTGTTTTACTGTGGCAAGATTGTCTGGCTTCACTGGTCAGAAGGTTTGAATGATGCTATGCAACTTTTATTTAAAATGGCCTAGCTCAAAAGTCACCTCCCCTGTGAAATTTCCCTGTTATAATAATTTATTCCCACCTTCATGCTCCCACAGTTTTTTTATATTTCTTTTCCAAAGTTACTTTATTATGTCTGCTATCCTCATCTGTTGTTTATGTATTAGTAGCTTCTCCTAGACTTTTTGGCCCAGGCTTTGCACATAGGAGACATTCAATTGTTTGCAAAACTTCATTGACATTTTGAGATAGTTCCATTAACCTCAAACTGATTAAGATTACTTAATTCTGTAATATTACTCACTCACATAAAAATTGAAATTAAGAGACAATAAAATGCAGTTTTTTAAAGCATTTCCACCTCACTTAGGAATGGGTGATATAATATATACTGTCCTTGTTGGTTTTCCACCATATTGTTTAGTTGGGCTGTCTGACCGATTTGGTGGCTATGAAAAGCGTCACACTATGAGCAATCAATGCTAAATATAACAACTTGCTAGATCAGCTTTTGCATATAAGAACAAGTAAACTGCACATGTGGCTCTTAGGTCTTTTCTGTGAAACTAAAATACTGACTTGCCTCAAGTTTTTGCTAAACTGATTTTCTTTTTATCTGAGTTGATCACATTGATGTACCCCTTTTTTTTAAGTAGTGATTTCCATTAGTATTATTTTCCTAAACCTCACCAGAGAAACTCAGAAACCCACTTAATAAAAGGACTTGCTAGGACCAGCAGTTGGCATAATGGCTATGTTGCTGGACTCCCATGTAGTCGACCATGGTTCGAGTCCTGGACCCGGTGGCTTAAACTCATGCCGGTCGTGTGTGCGTGAGTGTCCAATATCCCAAGAGGAGATCAGAGGAGAAGGGATTGCGGTGTGGCCATCCCTCCTAGGGGGTTCTTTCTCACTTTCTGTCTCTCTGTCTCTCTCTGTCTTTCTGGCTAGTGTATGTGCCCTATAGCAAAAACTGCTCCAAAAAAAAAAAATAGGATAAAATAAAAAAATAAATAAAAGGACTTGCTTAGAATCCAAGGTACCAGAAAGCTTCTTTTGGCTGTTGCATACTCACCTTGTCCAGCATCTCACGGGTATGTGCTGCTGACAGGCAAATTCGAGTCCTAGCTTCTGCAAGGGGAGTGGCTGGGAATCCAACAACCACCACGCCGATTTTCCTTTCTAGCATATGCCTCGCAAAAGCCCTTATGGAAAGGCAAAAGAAGAAGGTCAACTGAAAGGAATCAGAATTATCCTGCCACAAAAAGAAATATGGCTAATTGACTTTGCTTATGGTAAGTAAAACACGATTGAAATGAATAGACTTTGTCAAATACAATTGACAAAGAACTGGGCAGTCATTTGATGTCATGACTGAGTATGTGGCATAATGGGGCCTGAAATACTCAGTAGATCTCAGTGGGTACCAAGCTTTTGATAGTGAACAGAAAATGCTTAATGTATGTGATTCTAGTTTATCAGGTCTGCACTGATGTAAGATCCTTCATCTGCAGTCTTCCTAGAAATGAAAACCAAGAAATGAATACAATGCAATTACATAAATCAAAATTATATATTATATGCAAACCTATCTATATGTTTAAAAAGTAATAAAAACAATTGAGGGAAGAAATAACAGACATAAGAATGTAAAGTTCTCTGTTGAAAATGATGTATATGGTAATTTGATTGTCATGTAATACATGTATTCTATGAAAAACCATATTATGTGGTAGAGAGATGTACAATTAAATGTAAATAAGAAACCATAAAATTAAAAAGGGGGCTTCAAAAAGTTTATGAAAAATGAAATTATAAAGTACAAATTAATTTTGGTGCCAAAAATTGAAATCCATTCAAAACTTTTTCATAGAAGTACATTTGTACTTCTGGAAGCTATCTCATATATTGTGGAGATTTCAAGAAATCTATCTTTAGTAACTATAACCTGAAGACAGTAATTAGAAGGTCTATAGGATTCAACCCATATCGACATTCTTGCTTCAGAATCAAGGATCGTATTTTCCATCAAATCAGAGACAAGAAATTACAAAGGTCTCACTTTTTAAATGTGTGAATGAAACACTCAGGTGTGCACAGACATAATAAACTCATTGACTGGATAAAAGGGGAATGGGGCAGGAGAGAGAAAAAGAGATGTGCTCACACAGAGAACCTGGTGGGTAAATACAGACCACCGAAATGTTCATGGGAAATAAACATTATGCATGGATTTCAAAAGATTTTGCACAGAAAGAAACTCGTACTTTCATTCCATTTTTCCATGAACTTTCTGAGGTCCACTCATAAGTCAGACAATCATAAGGCTTTTTCAGGATAATACCTTTGTAAGCTAAAATTCCTTTAATTACTTTACTTCAGCCTTCTAGTCTCTATTTAAAAAAACAAACAAAAAACCCAGAGCTAATCTCAATAATAATTCTAGAATGTCAAACTCAAAGTCTACAGCTTCTTGTACTGAAAGTCAAGGTCAAATCAAAAGGCAGGTACCCCCAAGTGACTCTTTTTTTGGGGGGGGCTCTGTTGCTGTTTGTAGGAATCAATTACTGAGTGACTCTACCCATAAGTGGGGCAAATACCTCAGATCTGTTCTTACATCTAGAGGTTGTTGGTGTATTGTATGAGGCTGGAAGCTAACAGTACTGCAGAAACCTTTCTGTCATAACTCAGGGAGAATTTTTGTAGCAGACATGGGAAGTAAGCCCCTTCATCCATTCACCTGTCTTGTCTTGCTGTTTAGCAGTCTGACATTTTGTTGCCTCACACAGAACATAGGTTATCAAATGAAGCAAGGAGGACTGCAAGACCTATAGAGCCTCTCTGATTCCCTGGCTTGGACAAGGCAAGATTTGTCCTTTGATTTTTGACTGGGAAGGTTATAGCTGAGAAAGCTTGAAAACAGAGGCTGTTCTTTCTCTTACTTGATCACCCAATGGAAGGCTGCCCACGGAACTGCACAGGATGAGAGCTCATAATTGTCTGAGAAACAAGTCAAGTGCTTTTATTGCTAGAGTAAAAACCACCTGACCCATGATCTCAGGCCAGTTTTCAGGACTCCCAGAAGACCATTTTCACTGTCTGCATGTTTCTCTTTGTACCAAAGGAAGAGAGTTTTGCCAAAGAATGCAGAGTAAAATATATGGCTCTGTTGATTCATTAGGCTAACCTGGGGCCCCCCAGAGCACTTCTGAGTTTAAAACATACACTACTAAAGCTGGTATCTGTAAGTTTAACATGTATGATTGCACCGAACATTTTACATAATGAGCCTCTGGTTTTGTACTCCTCAAAGCAAATTAGGGCTTGCATAGGCTGAAAAAAACCCAGAAAAACAAAACAAAACAAAAAAACTGAGCTATGTGAAGTAATAATAAAATAATAATTAATAATAATAATTAACATTGAATTGCATGCAGCATCCCTATATCTTATATAGCACAGTTTTCTAAGGGAGTGACAAAGACTGTGGAAGGAAAACACAAACCCTGTCTGTACCCTGTGCTAAATACAATAGAATTTTGATTAAGTGTGCATTTTATAGGTGTTATCACATTGCACTACACTCCATAAAATATTCCAATGATAGAGTTGTAACAGAACTTTGTTCAAAAGCATAAGTGACTAGAGATTATATTTTCATTCTGTGTAGGTGGAAATGAGGAGAAATCAGGGGTCTTAGTAAAATGAAGGGTTTTTAAAGGAGCCAATGAAAGAAGTATTTCTATGCTGGTTTATATAATTAACTCTTTCTTTTTAAGGCTTCACTACATATAAACTTTCAATGGAAGAAATCTTGGAAGGAAACAAATCAAGGAGTAGGGAAATCTCTTGTCAGTGAGAGATGATAATGCCTTTTGTAACCAACTCGTTCTTAGTTTCCTCAGGCAACCCAAACAATTAGATTTTTCTTCCATCATAGTGTCCTTTGAACTACCAAAGATGACATTAAAGAGAGTTAAAATTTCCACTTTGTGTTGCTTTAATGAAATTTTTTCCACCTAGGTACTAAAGTTTGAGGGAATGTGCTGTGTGTTCAAAAGAGTTCTGGTTCAGGAGGCAAATGGAACTAACTTTGAATTCTGAGCCCAGCCACCTATAACCTAGGTGAGTCTGAGAAAGTAGTTTGAGCTTTGTGAGTCTCGACATTCTCATTTATGAATAAGGGAGTTAAGCTTCCCACTCTCAATGGGTGACCACTGAGGTCTATCTGCCTTCCTTAGCATGTACTCTGTATTCAGCAATGCCAGCTGCTCCCAAAAAACAATCTCATACTGGAAGGGAAAAAAATAGTTCAACATGGCATTGGATAGAAAGTGGACAATATAAAAGATTTACTGCTGAGTGAAGCAAGCCAGACTATGAAAAAGAGACACCATTTGTCTCTACTTAATATATACTGAATGTCCACACTCGATGGCAGAAGCTGAAAGGCTGGAGGATATAGAAGCATGGAGAATGGTTGTGGATACTGGAGGTAGTATGGGAGGGGGATTGAGGGTGAGAGGGTGAGAGGAAGGAAATCAAGGAGAAAAATAAAGGGGCAAGACATTTAAGGAACACAGAAATGGAGGATTTTTTGTTGAGGATAGTGTGTATGGTAATATCTTTAACTAGACTATGGTAATCTAATGCCTGTGCTGAAAAGTCTCAAAATGTCTAAAGCACCATCTCAGTAGGTTACCTTGGGTTTTCAGTGTGATTCTTTTTTTTTTCCTGGAGAGATTTTTCCTATAGGGTGTATGCACTCACCAGAAAGACAGAGAGAGAGAGAGACAGAAAGCGAGAACTCACCCCCCAGGGGGGAGGGCCACATTGCAATTCCTTCTCCATTCTCCTTTCAGGGATCTTGGGCACACACGCACATGTGCCCGGCGTGACTTTAAGCCGCCGGGTCCAGGACTCGAACCGCAGTGGACTACATGGGAGTCCAGTGACATAGTCATTATGCCAACTGCTGGTCCCAGGGTTTTAGTGTGATTCTGAGAGTCCTTGGGTACTCACGCGACTTTACTGGGCATGTAGAGGAGCACAGGAATAACAGGAGAGTGCTCATTGCCATAAACGATGAATCCCATTTCATTCAGTTTCTGCCTGAAGTATCGTGTATTTTTTGCAAGTTGCTGTATTCTCTGCTGCCCTGGAAATAGACAGGCATGAAATCCATCAATTCCCACCAGGAATAGGAAAGCAAAGGTCAGGTCAACCTGGCAAATATTTTGAAGTCTTTCTGCAGGTCTGTATCATTAGCTGGGAAGGATTGAAGTAAGATAGGGAAATGTCTCCTGGTGAGCATGAACGGGCCTTAGGGCCCTGAGCCTGGAAGGCAGGAATTGGGGGAAAAGAGAGCTATTAAATGCTGAAAGCCACTAAAGTCAAGCCAGCCTGCAGGGCTGGTGGGAGGAAGGAGTGGGAGAAGGGATCACCTATTTGTATAGACTTAGTGCCAAGCTAAATGATTTAAAACATTAACTTAGGAGAAGGGAGTATTACCACAAGTCACACACACACACACAGACACACAAACACACATCACCAGTAGTTGATAGATGCTTCAGCCAAACTCAGCTGGCCCATTAAAACTGCTCCTCATTTAAGCCTCTAATGAAAGAAATTTTCATCCAACCCGAATTCAAAGGGGCAGAACATTCCTGGACAAAGATAGGCCCAGGTGAGACCAGGACCGTTTGGCAGGACATTTGGTTGTGGTAAAGCAATAGAGAAGAAAGAGGGGATCTTTTGCTTTTCCCATCTGGAACAAGGACAGCATTGTCCCCAAACAGAACGATAAGTAGGATCTAGAATGCCCCAACAGTCCATGCTTGTTTTTCCAACCAGAGTTCTCAAGGAAGATCCCTTTCCAACTCTACAGCTCCCAGCAAGCAGGTTGTCATGGACAAAGCATCCAGATTATCGTTCTTTTCTAGAGAAGTCCATCTTTCAATGTCACTGTCTTGGTCACAACCAATGGATAAAAGATGCCCTCGACCCAAGGGTAGTCCATTTGGGTATTGGCCAGTGAGTCATGAATTGGTCCTTCACAGAAACTTTGACAAAGATATAATCAATATTATTTAAAACAACCAGATCCTCTTGCTCTTACAATGTGAATGCAAAAAAAGTGGAGAGAATTAGGGGCCAGCAGGTTGCATAGTGGTTATGGCAGGTTGCTTAGTGGTTATAGCACTGGACTCCTACGTGGTGGACTGTGGTTGAAGTCCCAGACCCTTCTGCTTGAAACTCACACCAGGCGTGCATGTGTGCATGTCCATAATTCTAAGAGGAGAAAGGAGGAGAAGAGATTGCGGCATGGCCATCCCTGGGTGGTGATTTCTCATTTTCTCTCTCTGTGTCTCTGGTGAGTGTTCATGATCTCTAGCAAAAATAGTTCTAAAAAAAAAGTAGAGAGAATTAACAGTTAGTAGTAAGAGCAGAAATTTAAAGACAGAGAAAAAAGCTTATTAGCAGCACATATGAGACAGAGTAAGCCATTAGTAGACGGTATGACAACTTATGAAGAAGAGAGGCAGGGAGTACAGAAACAAAGAAGGACTTCTAGTCTAGTGAGAAGACAGACAAAAATAAAATGATTTCACAAAAAGCTGTAACGTCGCAAATCTGATGAGCACTGTAAGGAAATGTTATGTGATGTTATGATCTCTCATATCAGTAAGATTGGGCCAAATCTGATGAAGTCAATAAATGAGAGAGCAGAGATCGAAAGGGTGAGCAAGTGTTAACCAAGCAAAAAGCCAGAAGAAAGCATTTCAGGTGTAGAAGAGTAATGGTCTTGTGGAGTGTGGAATAGATGGTTCAGAGCCAAGTAAGATGTGATTGAGTGCTGAATAAAATCAATCAGGAAAGATGGGTAGATTTATTTAAAAAAGAAAGAGGAAGCGTGAGACCACAGGGATTGAAGAATCCAACATTTAGTGGCTGGGGAATGAAAGATGAGCTTAAATGAAGAAAAACAAAACAAAACAAAACAGGAATTGAGAGAGAGAGAGAGAGAAGAGAGAGAAAATAAATCGGGAGGTGGAATAGTGTTCATTGGATTTATCAACATGGCAGCCACTGATGACCTTTACTTTGGGGTTCCTGAATAGAACTTTGGTTTTAAAGAAAAAGGTAGTTGTTACCAGAGATGGTACAACAGGGAGTGGGTAATAGGGGTGACAAGGAGGGGATCAGAGAAAAAAAAAACAAACAAAACACTTACTAGATAAAAATGGAGTTATCAGTTTATGATAATGTGTATGGTAATGTCCTTGACTTGACTAATATGCACTATATTCATGCTGGGAAAAACCATGTTGTGCAATGTAAAGATGTACAGTGATTAAATAGAAGTGAAAGAAGAAGAAAAACAATACTCTATGAAGAATAAAAAAGGGAAAAAGAAAGAGCTAGTTGCAACTATAGTTTCCTTTAATTCATGTCTTTTTCTTTTCTTTTCTTTTTTCCCCACCCATGTTCTCAATTGTGGGTTTGCAAAAAATAAATACAAATGAGGATCCAGGGAGGTGTAGAATCATTTGTATATACATTTTTCTTTTCCTGCATATGTGCAACTTCTTTGGTGCTTTAAAAAAATAAACTGTTTTGTGGGAACCAGCAGGTGGCGTGATGGTTAGGGTGTTGGACACTCCCATACGGCCAACCACGGTTCGAGTCTAAGACCTGGTGGCTTGCATTCTCACTTTCTCTCTCTCTCTCATCTCTCTCTGGTCAAATTAAAATAAATGAATGACTAAATAAAATTGAATAAACAATTCTTTTAAATAAGTAACTTTTTACTTTTTATTTATTTTTTATTTTTTTTGGAGAGGTTTTTGTTATAGGGCACATGCACTCGCCAGAAAGCCAGAAAGAGACAGAGAGACAGAAAGTGAGAAATCACCCCCCAGGGGGGACGGCCATGCCGTAATCCCTTCTCCTCCATTCTCCTCTTGGGATCTTGGGCACGCACACACGCGAACCCGGCGTGAGTTTAAGCCACCGGGTCCAGGACTCAAACCGCGGCTGACTACATGGGAGTACAGCGACATAGCCATTACGCTAACTTCTGGTCCCAAAAGTAACTGTTTTGTAACATTCTGAAGTGTCCTTCACTTGGAATCTTACGTGTGTACAGAGAACAGTCTGTTTGGAGTAGAGAATTAGAAATTAGAATAGAGGATATTTGCCTTATCTTAAAAAAGTTCACCCATACATTGAAACTATGTTTAGAGAGAGAAGAACTTCAAGAGAAGGAGGATACTACATATTTAGGAGAAAGAAAAGAGGACTGCAGTATAAGACTTGTTTAAAAGGTGACCGAAATGAAGGCACAGATACACATCCCAGTCACCAAAATGTCTTCCATATGGCCTATCCTTTTGTGCATTTGACTCTTTCATTGATTGTTAGCTGCATAATGAACAGATGACTTCATCAGGCTGGGCCTGGTGGTTCCTAAATGTTCCTCCTCAAAGACTAGAAGGATTTCCTGGTCTGGAAGTGCATAAATGACTTAAATTACTTTTCCCAATGGCATTGTCTTTGCACTTGCTTACAATGACTCATCTATCATTGGGCTACTCAGCTACTTAATTGGCCACGTCTGTCCCTTCTGTCTTGATTAACCCAAGTAACTGGATCGGCAGCTCATGTCACCACTTCATTGTTTCTAGAGCCTTTGGAGACTTGACCAAACATATTATAATATCAATTCCAGGATTACCTGACTTGTAAGAACTAGATACTTTATTCTTGTCCTGTCTTTCCTGTCTTTGAACCATTTCACACAGCATGGCTGACAAGCCATTATGACACACTTGTGGTCAACATTTTTTCTCATATAAGTCACTATAAATGCTTTTGAGGTCTTTTCAGTTGGTTAAGATACAGCTCCCTTCAATTACTCTATTGCTCACCCTTCAAAATTGAAAACATTCTTATACTCTTAGAGGCCTGGGGCAGAGGGAAATTTGTATATATAAAATGCTATTCATCTAGACAGACTGTGGGTGATTTTATTAATTATTTTGTGCTTGGAGATCTTTGTGTGAAGAGTACTTTGTGTAAGTACAAGAAGTATTTGTTGTGTGTCCTTATCAGAAACTCTGATATTGGGCACTTAGCCACATCCCCTTCGAAACATTCCAAATCCCTAATTAAATGTTTTCTGATCCTTCTTCCTCATATTACATTGAAGACAGGGAAGATTCCTACTCAGATAAACAAGTGAATCTCTTACGTAGGCTTTTGGAGAGTTTACACAAGTACTGGGTGGACAGAAAAGTCATGACATTTTGCATCATGACTTTTCTGACAACCCAATATTTACTTTGCTAGATTCTAGGTTCTCTGAGAAGGCTGTTAAGTGGAAAGGGAATAGATTTTGGAGTTGAATGAATTAGAAATCAGACACAATCCTGAACTACTTAAAGCTTTAAAGCTTCAGTTTTATTTGGAAAATCTCTAGCGATAAATAAGCTTATCTCTTAGGAAAATGGAAGAAATAAAATGGATAGTGTAGCAAAATTTTGTTTATTACTGTGTCTGGCTTTGCTAGGAACTTGAGAAGTTATTTACATTTTCCACCGGGCAGTGGTTCTCAGCTGCCTCAGTGGCACCTCAGAATCACCTAGTGAGCTTGAAAATCTCATACCCTGGGGACACTCCAGACTAATTCATTCAGGATCTCTGGGGATGGGACTAGGAATGAGTTTAGATTTTTGCAAGGTATAATCATGCACACTGGAATCTCTTAGAAATAGGTGCCATGTTCAGTCCATCCCTGAAGCTATGTATCCCCCTATGTTAGGAGCCTGAGTGTGTATTGGCTAAGCCATGCTCCCTGTTGGATGTAGAAAGTAAAAGAGAATTTGGTAGTCTCTTCTTTGGCATGATTACATCCCAGCAGTTACTGAGTACTAGGTCTCTTGGAGTCTGTGTTTGTGGTTCTGACGGCCATCTGGTACAAAGTGTTCACTTGATTTGTGATCAACTCCACTGTCATCTTCATCCCTCTCATAAAAATGGATAAATTTCTGGGAACCAGCAGTTAGCGTAATGGCTATGTTGCTGGATTCCCATGTAGTCAACTGCGGTTTGCGTCCCGAACCCGGTGTCTTAAAACTCATGCCGGGCGCGTGTGCGTGCGTGCCCAAGATCCCGAGAGGAGAATGGAGGAGAAGGGATTGCGGCGTGACCATCCCCCCTGGGGGGTGATTTCTCGCTTTCTGTCTCTATGTCTCTCTCTGTCTGTCTGGCGAGCGCACGCGCCCTAATAAAAACACTCTCAAAAAAAAAAAAAAAAAAAAAAGGATAAATTTCTGAATGAACCCAGCAGAAGACCTATAAGTTGTCCTTACATCTGTCCAGATTTTAGCTCTTGAGAGATGAGCTACGTTAACAGAGGCCACACATACTTTAACCTTCCCTCCAATGCTGTTAAAACAAAAACAGCTGGAGCTGGGGAAGGAAAACAAATAAAACACAAAGCATCCTACTACAAAGCTTTGCAATCCCCTAATAAAAACAATGGTCTATGGCATTTCCAAAAATATATTTGGGACAACTCAGTCTCCCAAAGGGCCAGAAGGAATTACAGACAGTGGAAACTGCCAGAGTGACCTGTCTTAAAGAAGGAATTTTTAAAATTCTCTCTTGAACTGTTGGCATAAAAAAAAAAAGTATTTCTGTATTTCCCCCTTTTAGGAATAAGCAAAAGAGATGGATTTGACAGGATTATCGGCCAATACCAGTGACACTCTGCATTTTCAGCAACCTTTGCAAGCTCTTTCTAACAGAGGAAACACGAATATACCAGATGCCATGGGGTGACTTATTTCATTATTTCCCAGGCTTTAAAATGTCCATACAAAAATACAAGTGGCTTATGCCCTTGTTAAATTATTTAGCACACCATCGCTGTCAAAATCAACTAAACCATCTCAAACGTGCTTCTAAAAAACACTGCCTGGAAAATGTGGCCGGGGATTTAGAGATGAGAAATGTGTTTCCATAAAACATTTCTCACAATTTAAATGATATTTCTGAAAAATTAACACAGGGAAATTCAAATGATAATAAATAATGCCTGCAGTGATCTAACAATGCTTCCCCACCCCCACCCCCCATTCCTTTTCTCTCTTTATCCAGTTACCCTTGGCTTCCAGCCTTGCTATGGCCAAGGGATGGGGGATGTCAGAGTTGGAGTAAAGTTTTAATGTGGCAGGGGGAGTCCAGCGTTTGTTCTTTCAGGCACTGGACACCAGACAGGACATTTTGTTTCCAGCACTCTCAGGGGCAGAGTGATCTCAGCTAAGATCAAGAAGCTACAGAGTGTGAGAATCCTAAGAATTACGTTAGCAGTGACAAGCTTCCCAGTAGGGTGGAGAAAAGAGTGTTTGGAGTGGTTTATGAGAGGAACACACATTTTTATTAAACACTGAAGCTCTCCCATTTGATGTCTGGGTTCCAAGGTTATGGCATGTCTTACAGTCTCATACACATGTTCCATGCACTTTCCACTGCTCAGTCATGCCTGGGTGAAATGCATGCAGGAGCAAGCTAGACATCAGGGGTGGGCAGCTGTCAGTGTGGCCTGATTGCAAAGGTTCTGGAAAGACACTCTTGTCTCCACCTCCCTGTCAGTTTCTCCAATCCACTGTTAGGGATTTAATCTTCAAGGAAGGGTGAGAATGTTGTTCTTTCAGGCACTGGACACCAGACAGGACATTTTGTTTCCAGCACTCTCAGGGGCAGAGTGATCTCAGCTAAGATCAAGAAGCTACAGAGTGTGAGAATCCTAAGAATTACGTTAGCAGTGACAAGCTTCCCAGTAGGGTGGAGAAAAGAGTGTTTGGAGTGGTTTATGAGAGGAACACACATTTTTATTAAACACTGAAGCTCTCCCATTTGATGTCTGGGTTCCAAGGTTATGGCATGTCTTACAGTCTCATACACATGTTCCATGCACTTTCCACTGCTCAGTCATGCCTGGGTGAAATGCATGCAGGAGCAAGCTAGACATCAGGGGTGGGCAGCTGTCAGTGTGGCCTGATTGCAAAGGTTCTGGAAAGACACTCTTGTCTCCACCTCCCTGTCAGTTTCTCCAATCCACTGTTAGGGATTTAATCTTCAAGGAAGGGTGAGAATGGACATTTCTGATACACATATACTATGAGCCAAGAACTAGATTTTTGGACCTCCTTCATTGGTGAGGAAACTGAGGCTTAGAGATCGTGAATGTGTTACTCAGTTAACTTAAAAATTGGTTAGACCTATGAGAGTATAAAAATCTGCTTCTTTGGAAAAGCTGATAAATTCAATAATGAGACATGAATTTTGTGCTTCATAGATTCATACATTCCACGAATGAAAAGCACTCACTACATATCAGAGCTGGGTCTGCTGCTAATCTAGGAAGAGATTAAAGAGATTAATCTTCTAGAGAAGATTTTAAAAAGTCTGAGACACTTTGGAAAGAAATGATCTAATAGGAGAAAAGGCAGATATCAAATAATCTGCAACCAAAAATAAATATGATAAGGTAGATACATTCACCCCAAACTGCTTCATGACTACTTAGAGAATGAGTAGTAAGATTTCATCCTAATTTGTATTTAAATAGCAAGCAATATCTAGGAAGTCACTAATTATGGAATATTGCACGTTAAATGAGGCAATTTAGGAAACTAGGGGCCTTCTGAGAACCCCTGTAAATCAGTGTCTCTGAAGTAAAGGAATGCAGCAGAATCTTAAGAATTTTTTTTTTTTCTTTTTTAAATACACAGTAAGCTTCTTTCTGTGGAGATTCTGCTCCAGGACTGGAGTAGACCTTTCAGAAAAACTCTCTAGGGAAATACGGTATGTACCCTTCCAGTTAAGAAGCACTGATGGGAGTTCTAAATTATATTGTGGTTTCTGATTCTCTAAAAATAATGACTGATCTTATTTGAAGAGACCAAAGCACAACTCAGTCTTAAAGCATTTTTGCATTCAATCAAACAAACTGTCAGATTCCGTCTGTCACTTTCTCTATGAAGATGAAGAAGTCACTCATTGTCTCTAAGCCTCAGTTTCCTGATCTCTTAAATGCAAATTATAGTAACAGCTGCTTACCTATTTCTCAGGGCTTTTGGAAAGATGCTTAATACAGTATCTGCTTATTTAGTGCCTAATATGGCAGGTGGCTTTGTGGTAAGTGGAGGATTAACATGAGTACACTGAAGGCTGGCTCTGTGACCAAGTGGTTAAGGGAGCCAGCTCCTACATGGCTGGCCATGTAGTTTAAGTCCTAGCCCCAGTGGCTTGGAAAAACATACCATATGCCAAATTCTTTTTTATTTTTATTTTTGGAGAGGTTTTTGCTATAGGGTGCATGTGCTCACCAGAAAGACAGAGAGACAGAAAGTGAGAAATCACTCCACACCACAATCCCTTCTCTTCCACTCTCCTTTTGGGATCTTGGGCACACACACACAAGTGCTCGGTGTGAGTTTAAGCCACCGGGTCTGGGACTTGAACCGTGGTCAGCTACATGGGAGTCCAGCAACACAGCCATTACACCAACTACTGGTCCTACCACGTGCCAAATTCTTGACATGATGTAGAAATGGAGAAATCATTAAGGCATCACCATGCTCCATTGTATGGTGCTTTCTCCATCTCCCTCTCTCTCTGATGAGCATGTGCACCTTCTGGAAAATTTAAAAAAGGAGAAGAAGCGGAAGAGTACAACTCTTATTTTCAAGGAAATTATAAATGAGAAACGTTAATGTAATCATAAATGAAGATAGGAAATCAAGTGCCGCATAGCAGTGTTTTGGTTTGGAACCAAGACCTCCAGGTGGTTAACATCTTGTGTGCATGTACTTGGTGGCAACTCCCGGAGAATTAGGCGACTCACTTTCAGAAGGCTTGGATTACAGTCATAGGAAAGATCAGTGAAGCAAATGCCACCTAGAGCATTCATTTTCTTTTAGTGGGTAATGAGAAGCTAAAGCATGTTCTGAAGGGGGGTTCAGAAGAAGTTCTAGCATATGGTGTATGGACTAGGGAGAGGAAACAACTGGGGATGGCAAGATAAGTCTGGGGGCCAGAGTGGAAGCCAGGGTCTGCAGTGAGTTAGAAGATGGGGGTCAATAACTCTTCCAAATGTGACAAGAAGGCAAAGGCAACAAAGGATAGGTCCTTGTTGAATAACTAGGTGAATGGAGCTCCCTCAAGGGCTCTGAGAAATCATGTAAATAATGGTGGCTGCCAGGAAACCCCATCCAAGGCAGCTATCTACATAATTATAAACTCTGATTTCTAAAGTGTTTGCTAGGAAGGGGTCCCCTGAGAAAGCCTCAGGATGGAGATTGTTGGGGGAAGCTTGAGGGAGTGGCCCCTACCTTGGCCTTGCACTTACTAAAACAGAATCATGACCAAGTACTCAAGGATTCTGGAGCTAATTGCTTTGGTTCCAAATTCACTCTACCATGCTGGGAGAGGTCCTTCATCTTTCTGTAACTCTGTATTTTTCATTTGTAGAATGGGAATAATGACAATAACAATAATGCTCATTTTATACTGTTTTGTGGATTAAATATTAAGTACTTAGACTGCCTGGCACATAATAAACTGAAAGTTATAAAAAAATTACTATAATGAGACTGAGATGAAGGTGTCAGCTACTACAAGTTTTACAGTAATGTATGAACCTCCATATATTATTTTTCATTTGGAAAAATCTTATGGTTCACAAAATGTTGAAAATCATTCATTTGAACACATGACTAGACTGATTGACTTGGATTTACTCTTGAATTCTGGACCTCTTTGACAAATGTAACTGACCTGTGACACCTACAGTCTATCTAGCTGTCCCTCAAACTTTTTGAAGCCTGGGACACATCTGATACTCTCTTGCTGTCCCTGAACTTTTTGAAGCCTGGGACACATCTGATACTGTTTTATCTGACAGAACTAAGTGTTCATTAGGATAATTTTCATTCTCAGGGCTCAAGTTGAAGTAGATGATTACTGAAAACCTAAGTACATAAAGTTCTCCTATTTTACAAAGGGTTGAAAACTTTAGAGACATTAACCAGTCCTTAGGGCGTAACCAGATGAGCTCTTAGAAGGGACTGGGCTCTTCCTAAAGAAAGAGATAGAGAGAGAGAAAGAGGGATTTGATGTAAGATAGACTCTCAATGCTGGCTTTGAAGATAGAAGAGCCACATGGCCATGAATGCAAGAGGCCTTTAGGAGCTGAGAGCGGCCCCCACTGACAGCTGGCAAAGAATTGGGTTGTAGGATTGAGGTTACACATGAGCTTGGAATAACCATATGATCTTGGAAAAGCAGCCTGAGCTCCAGATGAGAGGGTAGTAACTGACACCTTCATTTCAGCTTCACGAAAAGTTGAGCAGAGAACACTATACCCAGACTCATGAACCAAAGAAACTGAGATAATAAATGGTCATTTTAAGCCACTAAATCTATGAGCATTTGTTATGCAGAAATAGAAAGCAAATACATTCTCTGTAGCCCAGGCACACATGCTGAGCTTTCTCAGGCACAAATCCACCTGCTTAATCTTCCCCAGCTGTAGCTAGTGAGGTAGCTAGTTTCCTCAACACAACTCTCCAAACAAGACTGGGGATGAGGTATTTTTTTTTAAACTGAAAATAAGCTTGTGATGGGAAAAACAAAGACCAGTATGGGATACCAGCTCCCCTTCACCCTGAAAGATGCTGCAGATGCAATCAAGTGCTTTCCTTTTCTGGTTGTACTGAATGATTCCATGTGTTACATTACAACACCCCATCACAGAGTCTATCCACACAGGAAACAAATGTGAAGAGAAAGCTTCAGTGGGACTCATGGTGTAAACAGATATCTTGTTTGTAGGATGACTGGAAGGAAGTGGCCACACTATCCTTTTGCCCTACTGCCATCTAAAAGACAGATTCTCTTTACATTCTTGCTAGAAACATTTTTTTAAGGACCCCAAACAAGTGCGGAATTCACTGAGCTGCCATAAAATTCTACCATTGGCTAACTCTTAAGGTAAAGTAAATGAGGAGGCAGGACATTCTGGAACAGCTTGCTGGCCATTTTTGCATAACCAGGCAAACTCCTCTTCCTAGCTAAAGTTCAGTGTGTTGACTAGTTTTGCATTTATTGTACAAATCCAAGTTGTCTTACATATGTAAGCAGTGCTAGTGCAGAGAGGCATTGCCTGTCACCTTGATTGCTAACCCTGACCTTAGGTCTGCACACACAGAAAGACCAGGTAAAACTTTTTTACCCCCCAGCACAGGTGATTAATCATGGACAAAGGCAGGCCCTCAGTTGAAAGGCAGTGGAGCGTAGCACCCGACATCTGCTTTGTATTAGCTATTGCTGAAATGCCAGTGGCCTGAAACCATTTAGAAAACGCAGCTCTCCATGCCCTCTGTCTCTTTCTTGGCCTCTTTCTGTGTCTCCAGCTGGTAACCAAGTGGCAAATATATTTAGGAAGCAGCAGTTCATTTCTCCCACAGCATAGCCAAGGGTCTTCTATGGCCAAGTCTTCAGACGTGGATTTGGGGTAGAATTCTCTGTAGATGCTACTTGTATTCAGTGAGGGATCTCCGAGAGACAGAACTAACAACTTGGAATTGCTGAATTTGATGAGGAGAAAAATTTGTGGTAGAAAAACCATCGGATTTGTATTCAGTGAACTCTCTGCCTAGGTAGACATTGAGAAATATGAGAAGATCTTTTAAAACTGGGTGTTTAGTTTTATGGTTTCAGTACTTTGATTCCAGTCCTTTGCACTATTCTCTTTCTCTTCCTCACAGAAGAGACAGAATTCTGAGTGAAGAGTCAATCTCTACAATAATAGTCATAAAATAAACTGGATGACACTGATGGGTAAGTGTAGCTTGCAGCTTTCAAACAGCTTGTACTAAAGAAAAGCAAAATCCAAGAGAAGTCTGTGAATGTATCTCATGTTAGAAATAAACAGTAGGAAAGTGAGAAAATTCTTCTTTTGAGAACTAATTGCTGTCACCCAGTGTACTCCCTTCTTTGTCTTCTCAACGCCCTAAATCTTCCTTAGTCCCTCCAGGTTTTTAAATCTATCAAACTCAAGTGTAAAAATATGTGTGTCCTGTTTCAGGGACCAGAGCAAAGGTTGAAGGTCACAGCTGGAAGGGGCTGGTGCCACCTTCTCCAAGTCCATGTTGGGTTAGGGGCAGGGTCAATACCTTACCTGCCAATCTCATGACAAAACTTCACAAATGACCAGAATTAATGAAATAATTCATATGAAATAGTGCACAGATGAAACATGGTTGTATTTTTCAGTGCAAACACACTGTATTTTAAGTATCATTTTCTTCCCCTATATATATATATTTTTTTTTTCTGTAGAAGGTGAATAAAAATTATTTAGGTTCCCAAATTAAGGAAGTTACTTGAAAGAACTTGACATTTTCCAAATTTAATAAAAATGAGAATTTAAGCCTAAGGGGAAAAAAAAAATCCCAGGAACTGAATGAATTACCTGGAGTGAACTTGCCCATCTGGATGTAAAAACCAAACCACACAGCTTTTTAGTGTTTCTGAAAGTAGGTAAAATGCCTAAAGTAATGTTGACCAGAATTGTATTTTTATATTAACTTAAATCTTGATATTAAGTCTCTAGTTTTACTTCTCTATCTGAACTCAGAATTCAGTCTTCTCTTGTTACTTGGAGTTAACTCAAACCCATTCAATTTTAAATAAGTAATCCAAGAGTCCATCTTTTTAAATTATAAAACTTTATAAATTTCTGGTAATGATGCCATTTTCTGTCTCATCATATTCCTTCTTCCTTAGAAAAGAAAAAGGTTTTGAATGTCTGTGAGTATGTTACTATTCCCAAAATATACATTGTCCCTTCTTCCGTTATGACTTCCAGAATTGTTTCAAGTTTATGTCATTTTGATTTCTATTGGGCATTATCTTCAGGATTCATTTTCTGCCTCCAGAAAGTACACATCATTGGGGAATTTGTCAACATAATAACGATGTCAATACCCGCCATGCGTTGAGACTGAAATCTATGAAAAGGAAACTAGAGGTGGTTGTAGTAAAAGATCTGATAATTCCTGTT
>NW_006159565.1:8870367-8873672 GCF_000334495.1 Tupaia belangeri chinensis
AGGGAAAGATTGGGAAGCTGTCTAAAATATACAGTGTCTTCCTATGGCATATGTCTATCAGAGAGTCTAAAGAAAAAATGTTCTAGAATGAGGTTAAGTGCTGTGACTAAGATTAGTTAGCTGTTCACCAAACTAAACTCTTCCTCCGAGGTACATGGTTGACTACAATTTCCAGGCTTCTTTGTGGTTAGGTAAAGTCACGTGATTGAATTATGATCAGTGGAATGTGGGCAGAAGTGTAATTTCTGTCTTTCCGATTGTGGCCCATAAAAACATCACGCACACCATCCGCCATGCTCTTTACTCCTTTGGTGACTCGTAAAGGCATGTGTTCAAGCTGGAGGTCACACATTTAAAAAGAAGACCTAGTTTCTGAAAGAGAACTATCTGGTCAACAGGAGCACCAGCTTCCGGTTTTACATGTGGAAAAGTAAGTTTATATTGTGTTAAGCCACTGATATGTTGGGGTTTGTCAAAAAGTTCACAGAAAATGTGTACTGTTGATAAACTATGCATGAATTTGAAAATTTGTTTGCACCTGAATAAACTCATACTATTTTTTTTCTGAGTTTTTTTTTTTTTTTTTTTTTTTTTTTTTTTTTTTTTTGCATAGAGTGCATGCACAAGTCAGAGAAACAGAGAGAGACAGAAAGACAGAAAGAGAAAAACCACCCCCAAGGGGGGGTGGGTGGCCATGCTGCAATCCCTTCTCCTTCATTCTCCTCTCAGGATTTTGAGCATGCATGCCACTGGGTATGGGACTCAAACTCTGATCAGTCACATGGGAGTCCAGCACCTTAACCACTGCATCACTAACTGGTCCCAATTCATACTTTTTTTAATAAAAAAAACTCATACTTTAATTTCATGAACTTTTTGAAATTTGTTCACATATACTTACTAATATTGACCCTCCAAAGAAGGATACTTTGGAAAACTTTTAGGGACTCAAAATATTTTTTTCTCCTTCTTTTTAAGGTTTTTGCCTTAGGGTGCCTGTGCTCACTGGAAAGAGACAGAGAGAGATGGTGAGAGGGAAACTGAGAAATCAGCCCCTACGGGTGATGGTCATACTGCAATCCCTTCTCCTCCACTTTTATCTCAGGATTTTGGACACACATGCACACATGCCTAGTGTAAGTTTCAAGCCACCAGGTCCAGGACTCAAACCGTGGTCAATCGTGAGGGAGTTTAGCACCTTATCACAATGCCAGCCCCAGAAAGACTCAAAATCGAATGCCCTTCTACCTTTCACTAGCTATGTGGTATAGAAGGTAACCCAAATTTTTCTGTGGGAGATTTAATTTCTGTACTCTTAATTTCTAGTCACCAAGTAATGTCATGAAAACATAGAGTTTCTTGATTAAAAAATATCTTAAGTACAAATAATCATTAAGGAAGGGAGGAGAAAAGAGTGGATGGAAAATGTCTTTTTTTGGATATTTAAGAAACAACTTAACCTCCTCTATTATACAAATATACTTCATTTTGGACAGAGAGGATTAACTGGTGCCCAGTTCCTGGTAATTACTGTGTATTAAAAAAGCCAAATGCACTATTGACTTTGAGATTTAGATGGTGTTTCCATAGGAAATCTTAAGTGAGGGATTTAGCCAACTTGCTCAGATAATTAAAGGAAAAGCTACATTTTTTGCTTCTGCTGTTTGGGTAGCATTGGCTTGAATTATCCAGTTTACTCACCTCATCTCTGAATCTGATAGTGTCTAGACAAATCCTTAGCACACATAATTTAAAATCATTTATTTATCAAAATAATATAATTCATTTATTAATAAATCATTAGTCATCAAAATCTCTGCAGATTTTGCCAATCTCTACAGATTTTACCTATGAAATGACTATAACTCCAGTATTTGAACTGAAGTACTATAGGCAACTTGTAAAGAAATGATGTTGTAATTGTTTATAAATGTTTATTAGATTCCAAGGTCTTCCAGGAAGTCTGTTTAGTAACAAGTCCCAGTATTCAGTGCCCAATCATGCCAATATTTGATGTTTAAGGTACAATTTAACCAATCACTACCTATTTGGAGGGTTGCGTTTGGGGTATGTATGACTAACATATAAGGGGCAAAAAATGAGAGGAGATTGGAGGAGGAGAGTGGCACCATCAAGATAGGACTGGAAGGAAGAATGGGGGCTCAGAAGATAAAGAATGAGTATGGAGGTTGTAGGTAGAGATGTGAACCTTCTAGACAGAAGAAGACTATGAAGATGCATAGGGGCATACAAATGCTTAAGGCATAGCTGATGAGCTGCAGCCAGAGCTCACACTAAATGGAGTCACTCATTCACCTACTAGGTATTGCTTGCTTATACCCAGAAGGAAAAGAAGAGCATCAAGTTACTTAGAGCCTTCAGTCCCCAGCCCTGCTAGAAGCTGCCTGTGATATGCACTCAATTCTACTGCCAGGTAACAACCTCCTCATCGATGGGATGTTTTGAATACTTCCCAAGTCATTCAAGAAATCTAACTTCTGGAAAATTTAGTGTGAGGAGGGCCTCTGTTGGGGAGCATTTCTACTTCATATTTCCTCTTCAGACCTTGGTCTGATATTAATTTTGATTCTAAAGGAATAAGAAGTTCAGATAGAGGAGAAACTTTTACAAGCACAGAGGCTCGGGGAGTACTTTGCTCTAATTTACAGTCTCAATTTCCCCAGCCTTCTCTTATTGGTTTTCTTACTTAATTTTATTGAAACCTGGGTTTCTGTACTCTGATAGCTTCATTAAGCTTTTTCTTCATAGTGGAAGTGGAGAATTGAGGCAAATATCTAGATAATACCTGACTGATAACATCTAAAATAATTAAGGAAGGATAATAGTAGTATGAGGTGACTCCAAAAAGTTAGTAGAAAAATAGAATTAAAGTATGAGTTTATTTTGGTGCAAATGAGCTTCAAAATCCATGCATAGTTTTGTCTTTTTTTTTCTTTTTGAGAGGTTTTTGCTATAGGGTGCGTTCACCAGAAAGACTGAGAGAGACAGAGAGACAGAAAGTGAGATATTCCCCCCCCCACCCCCAAGAAGGAAGACCACACCACAATCCCTTCACCCCTATTCTCCTTTCGGGATCTTGGGCATGCACACACACGTGCCCGGCATGAGTTTAAGCCACTGGGTCCGGGACTCGAACCATGGTCCACTACATGGGAGTCCAGCAACATAGTCATTATGCCAACTGCTGGTCCTTGTTTATTCTTTTTTTTTGGAGAGGTTTTTGCTATAGGGTGCGTGCGCTCGCCAGACAGAGAGAGACAGAGAGACAGAAAGTGAGAAATCAC
>NW_006159565.1:8873770-8922110 GCF_000334495.1 Tupaia belangeri chinensis
GTCGGGGACGCGAACCGCGGTCGACTACGTGGGAGTCCAGTGACAGCCATTACGGTAACTGCTGGTCCCCCTTGTTTATTCTTTTAACAATTTTTATTTTAGTTTTGTCTTAATACACATTGTTCGTAAACTTTTTTGAAGATTCCCTGATACTGTAACTGTTTATGCACTCTTTTTGCAGCAGTAATTCCTGAATACATTGGAAAAAATACAAAATTAAAAAGAGAAAACACCCCATTGTCATTATCCTATTTTGTCAGATTCTTATGTTTTTGAGGATCTACTATAGCTCATTGTTTTATTCATGGGAAGAACACAGTTCAATGTTTCATCTTAATTTTACCTTTAGTGTTAGTGTTTTTCCACATATCTCCATCAAAACCCGGAAACTATTCTGCTTAAGGGAAGGGAGAGACAGCTTTTCTTTAAAGAAAAATAGAAAACTCATATTTTTTTCTACACTTGTCATTTAAACAAGGAGATTTTATTACCAACGGTGCAGTTGTAGTCTACTAAAATAGGATATTATACATTAGAAATTAGAATGCTATACTTGTTTTCTCTGGTCAGTAAATTTCTATGACTGTTGTTTTTTTTTGCAGATAGAACAGGCCATTCAATTGTAAACAAATCAATTGTTTCTGTAATTATGAGAATAAAAAGTGGTTTTGCAATTCAGAGAGCTGGTGATAACTGTACCATCTCAGCACTGAGCTAACACTGGGAGATGAGAAGGCAGCCATGAACGAATACATTATGATGTATTTAATTAGAAATTTTCTGTAGTCATATGAGTAAAATAAGAATTGGGCTTGTCCTCGGAACTATCTAAATTTAAATACTGGCCCTGGTAATTGTAGTTAAAATCACTACAACTGCTCTTCTATTTAAACAAACTGATGTCGGGCCGGCAGGTGAAATGGTGGTTAAAGGCATGGGATTCCCACATGGCATACTTTGGTTTGAGTCCTGGACCTGACAGATTGTTTTCTTGCTTTTCCTTTCTCTCTCTCTGTCTCTCGCTAGTCAAATAATAATAATAATAATAATAATAATAACAAATGGAATTAAATACATAAATAATTCTAAAAAAAAAAGACTGATGTTACATAAAAGTTTTAAAATATTCAAGAATTTAGACCTCCAGATAAGTGGGTTTACAGATTTAAAAACTTTTTAGCAATGAGGCAAACTAAATGCTTGATCAGATACGTAATTGCTGTTTCATTTGATGTGAGACTGAAAGTATTGGATTGCTGGAAAAACCATGACACATTTTTACATAGAAATCCAGAACAATACATAACATATATCATGACTTTTCTGACAACCTAATATAATATGAATCTTAGTATCTGTTATTTAACAGATGCATCAGGTTAAGCAGATCTTTAGTTAAAGAGGTGCCAGTAACATTTCAACATCATTGGATATCCAATATCTTGGATATTTGAGAATTTTTTTTTTTTTGGAGAGGTTTTCGCTATAAGGTGTGTGCGCTCGCCAGACAGAGAGACATAGAGACAGAAAGCGAGAAATCACCCCCCAGGGGGGTGGTCACGCCACAATCCCTTCTCCTCCATTCTCCTCTCGGGATCTTGGGAATGCACGCACACGCGCCCGACGTAAGTTTTAAGCCACCGGGTCCAGGACGTGAACCGCGGTCGACTACGTGGGAGTCCAGTGACATAGCCATTACGCTAACTGCTGGTTCCCAGATATTTGAGAATTTTTGTGTAACATGTTTTTAATATAAAACCTAACCAGGGACAGTAACAATTGGAATGATTTTAGGTACAATTAAGAATTCAATATTCAAATCAGGATTGCTCCATTGACTAGCTTATTCCTTACCAAAATTATAACACTCATGGCAGGAAAATGGGTAGCCAGAAAGAAGATAATAAGTATAGTGCAAAATCAAGCAGATCCCACATAATTATAGGAAAATTCCATATTTTCAAGTTATGAATATAAAATATTTTGTCATAAATTATTTCTGTAATGAGTCCACTTATACTAGTCTTGCCCATGGGGATCTTCTTTGTCATAAAATTGATTCTGATAAAGAATTAAAACAATTATTATAAGTACTACTATGTTTACTCAAGGGGCACGAGTTATTAAAGAAATGGTAGTATCTCTGTGAAATTCCTAGCACATCAAATAATATGATCGATGTGATCATGAACCCTTAATGACTTTACATACTTCAAAAAGTTATATGAAAGCACAGGTTTAAAGGAGAGCCTATTGTGAGGCACATGGACTTCATAAAAGCAAAGAACTCTTTACTATTTCTGATGCCAAAGTTTCAGGCATCAGTAGAGGATAGGCAAACTTGTAGTAACAGAGTGGACAGGGTTGCTGCTTTGGTTGGAGCTGGAGCTTAAAGAAGTGGATCAAACATGTCTCATGCTTCTCTTTTCTGGGTTCTCTTATTTTCTTTTATGTTCTTCCTCCTCCTTTTATGCTAGGCTCTCTACCTCTGCCAGAATTTTCCAAAAAACCATTCTCTGTTCTCTTAGCTGGTAAGTGTAATGCCTGACATGTAATAGGTCTTCAATACCTATATTTTCAAGTTGAAATGAGATAAAATCTAATTCCCACTTCTCCCATGATAAAGATGCTGATGACATACTTGTTCATGGCTATCTTTCCATCAAAAGACTTGAGCAGGATTTTTGAACATATAATATCAGCCATCTGAGTAACATGCTCACCAAGGTCAGCCTCTCCCTTATAATTCTTTTTTTATTATTGTTATTTTAACTTTATGCATTTAATCACTATACATCACTTTGCTTGTACATTGAATATCCCCAGCATGAATACACTTCACACCTGTCCAGTTGAAGGTACTAAACACATTAACATTAGCCGATAATAATCCACTTTTGTGTCCCATAAATGTTCTGCCTCTCTGTTTTCCTCCTTAATTTCATTCCTTATACTCTTGACTATGTACATGTCTAGTTTTGCTCATCACATTTATATGCTTAATACTGGGCCATTAGAAAAGTCATGATGCATTTTTGCACAGAAGAACAAAAAAAAGTCATGACCCAATATAATATCATTGACCTTGAAAAAAGTTGCCCACATGATTCCAATCATCACTTCATGTTTTATGAAGATGGCAGTGCCTGATGAACGAGAGGATGATTATGTCGTTAAACGAAGGGTCTTCAAAAGTTCATAAAAAATGGAATTAAAGTACAATTTTTTTCATATGTGTGGGAAATAAATTTGGAAATACAGAAGTAGGTTTTTCATGATATGAATTTTCTATTTACTTTTTGAAGACCATTTATATAGCAGTGGTTCTCTAAGAGTGGTCCTGGGCCCACAGTTTCAGCATCACCTAAGACTTGTTTGAACAACAACAAGTTCATACAGGGATCTCGGGAGGAGAGGTGTGTATGTGAAACCAACAAGAGGTAAAGGCTATTGAAAATGTTGGAGAATGAAGGCAAGAAAGTAGATGAGTTAAAATAATAGTAACTACTTATTGAGTGTTTACTATGTATTGAGTATTATGTTCCCCATTCATTTTCTGTTTTATACCATTTAATTCTCCTGACACTTCAATTTACAGTGAAGGAACTGAGACAAGAGAGGACAAGCTGCTGCCAGTCATGGAGTAAATGGCAGACCAGGCACTGGCCAGTGAAGTCTGGCTCAGAGCACACCCCTTTCTCAGTCCCATGATAAATTTGAGGAGTAAAAGGTTATCCAGAATTGGGGAAGGAGATGTAGAAAGGCAGAGTCAAGGCTAGGAGTTGAAAAAGAATGTTGACTGATTAATTGAAAAAAAAAGTACATCAAAGATTTAAGAAGTCTGTTTACGATGCCTTCTTCGGGGAGTTGTCAGTGTGGTTTGAGGCTCACTCTCTGGGGACTGCTTGCATCGTGTCTGGATGAAGAGAATGACAGAACCGCAATCTTTCTAGACCTCTCCAAAAGCAACCTCAATCACTGAGTGATCCCTTTGGCTGCCACAACTGGTGTGGAAATGATTCCAGGCTCCCATTCCTATGAGATAAACATCCCCCCATCCTATTTAGCTAAACACTGACCTGAAATCGAGCAGGCTGGCAAGATGGAAGTTGAGTCATGACATATTTATTAAGCTGAGTACTGAGTTTGACACTCAGAGGAACACCAAATTAATTCAAGACACATTTCTAGCCCTTAAGGGGCTTACAACATGGGTTTGGCTAGGGGACCACCCAATATCCATTAGGATGGAGAAATCAAATCTCCACTTTGGGCTCATTGAACTGAATGGAGTGACAGGCCAGGAGATTAAAAGGGCCTTGGTGCATATGGAATACATGCCCAGCCTGCAGCCCCACATTCTGTGTGCATTAACTCCACAAGCAGCCTGACTGCAGAGTGAAGGTGGCTGTTTGTGCATAAACATTGTCATTTCACTGGGACTGCTATTTCATCTTTGAACCTTGGCATCAAAGGAATACTGACCTTATTCCTGTAGCTTGCCTCTCTTTGAAGCGTATGGCTTTGCATTGCAGATTAAAGTGAAGACATTCATCAAGGAACAGATCTGGCCAACCGCTCCCCAAATTCAACCCGAAACAAAGCCTTGAAAGGCTCCAATCACAGTTGTAGTGGAGCGGGCTGAAGATGAAGGCTCCTCTTTCTCAGATCCTGTAAGGTAGCTCTAGCATGACACAGTGCATCCCTTTGAGCTTTGGGCAACTTTACCCTGGGAGTCAGTCTATCTTTACAGAAAGAGATGAGCTGATGCAATAGTCTCAATCTGTCCTGTTCATTTTATTTAAAGCAGGCATTGTTGTAAATGAGGTCAGCGTGATCATTCACTGTATGCCTTTGAATTCTTCAAAAGATGTGTCAGAGAGAACTACCTGAAACTTGGCTGATAATTCCATCAACTTCCTTTTCTACTACTTTCCTTTGTTCATTTCTCTGAAAAGAAACTATCCTGTCTTTCTCCTATCTTGCTTCTAAGAAAATAGACTATACACATTATATTCTCTCTCTCGTTTTCCTTTTAAAATAGCAAGACAAGCAAAGTAAGTAACTTTAACTGTGACATATGTGAGGTTAAAAAAACAAATAATTTTTGGGACCAGCAGTTAGCGTAATGGCTATGTCGCTGGACTCCCACGTAGTCGACCGCAATTTGTGTCCCGGACCCGGTGGCTTAAAACTCACGCCAGGCGCATGTGCGTGCGTGCCCAAGATCCCGAGAGAAGAATGGAAGAGACGGGATTGTGGCATGGCCATCCCTCCTGGGGGGTGATTTCTCACTTTCTGTCTCTCTGTGTCTCTGTCTGGTGAGCGCATGCGCCCTATGGCAAAAAAACCTCTCCAAAAAAACCAAAAACCAAAAAACAAAAGCAAACAATTTTTAAGTTATATATATTCTTTCTCTTACTCTTAAGAGAAAGAATCAAGTGAAATATCTCCCACTATAAAGTGAAGAAAATGGTTGATAGATGACTATTATATCTTTAAATAAATCTTTTTGCAGATCTTCAATTGTGATCAGATAAATGGAGTGAATTCCATCTGTGATAAAGTAGTAAACCAAACCAGAGAAGGAGGAGGAATGATTGTAAAGTTGTGTACATGTAAATCAACAGATTCCAATAACACTATAAGGTTTAAAAAAATGAGTGAAAATCCTTGTTGAGACATTGGCTAATTTTCAGAACTACTTTTTCCTAGTTGCTATTCATCTTGACAAAAAGACTTAAAGGTAATTCTGGTCATTGAGATAACTCACTTAACTTGCATTTTTGCTTAAATCTCAAGTACTGATTTTCCTTTAAGAAATGCTTGATATTTAAAAAGATAGTTATTATGGGTCTATGGTGAGCCAAAGATTCCAGACCAGTTTTCTTTCATACAACCTGATAGCTCATCTAGAAATGGATTCAGCTCTACATAGCTGCAGTTTTAAAGGGTTGAAAGATAATCTGGTTATCTAATATGTACAACCCTTCATTTACCATCTTTGTGCCCTTTTTTTGACATGGGTGTGTGTCTAGTTTTGGTGAATGGACTGTTAGCAAGATCGTCAGTGTTACTGCCAGGCTGTGACCCTTTATAACTACCTTGGTGACCATGGAAGCCATGCGGTGACATGGCCAAGGCTCAAGCTAGAAGCAGACTAGGACTCTTCCCCCTTAGACAACAACCATGCAGAGAATTTTCTGATTTGTGTTAGACTTGGTGCAAGCAAGGAATAAACTTTGGTTCTGTTAAGCTACTGAAATTTTCAGTGTTTGTGAGGACCTTTCAAAAGTTGTGGAAAAAGAGAATTAAAGTAAGAGTTTATTTTAGTTCAAAAAATTCTGAAATCCATGAATGGTTTTTCCATAATTTACATTTTCCATTAACTTCCATGAAGACCCTTCAAATATGTTATGGTGGCAAAATCTAGCTAATCTTGATTAATCAAGGACCTTGGAGAACATCTAGTCCTGCTTCACTTCTAACAAGAATCTTTTCTACAACATTCCTAAGAAATGATTCAAATACTTCTTTACCACTTCAGTAAAAACAAGTGATAATAGCAAATCACAATAGGATGCAACACTTCAGTAATAATAGCAAATCAAAATAACAAATTATTGGGTTATTGGACAAGTCATGATGTATTTTTCTATGCAAAAAATGCATCATGACTTTTTTGATCACCCAATACAATAGCAAGCAAATTACAATAGCAAGCAATATATAATGCTTACCAATAATTGATACCAGACACAATTTTAAGTATTATACATGAATTGGTTTACTTAATTTTCACAAAACCCTTCAATCATATATATTATTTTTTTCATTTTACACCTGGAAGAACTGAAGCACAGATACATCAAGTAACTTGCATAAGGATGAAGGAATAAGTCACTTGCCTAGGACTACACAATGAGTAAATAGTGTCCCAGGACTCAAATACAGGCAGGCAGTCTCCTTCAGTTTTATACCATGAGGCCTCCCTAGATGAAATTCTCATTTCTTTTTACAAAGATTAATCAACATGATACAGAATCATAAATCTCAAAAGGTAAACCTAGATGATAACTTAGTGATCAACAAATCACTGTATTTTATATGAAGGCAAAAAACTATCATTCTGTGACTCTACAGTAGTTGGGAGTAAGGATAGATGGATTATATAGCCCAAGAGCCAGTTCAGGGCCAGTCTAATACTCCTTCCATAAATATTCTCACTCGCTTACCTGACAGCAGGATCTGCCTTGCTCATTACACAAGGAAAGCTGGTGTATGAAATATACCAAAAGCTTCCTAAAATTTATCCAAAAGATAGAAAGTTCTAAGAAGCTTTGATGAAACAATTTTTCATAAAGAAGATTAAGTCCATTTGAGCTGAACAAAGTATCACACTTTAGCAGTGGAGACAAAGAAATAGCTGTAATGTTATTGTGTGTGTTTCGTATGAAACATCTTCAGTGGCCAGTGGTGGCTTTCCTCTACCCCATGCCTGAGGACCCATGCTTGACTATAAAGTAAGAAGATTTAAAAACTGAATATTAAAGTGACAGTTTTGGTCTCAAGGAAACAAAAGTTATGGACTCATGAACATGTGTACACACACACTCATATGGAACATTTTCTTTTTTTTTTTTTTGTCATAGGGCATATGCAGTCATCAGAAAAAAGAGACAGAGAAATTAAGAGAAAGGCAAAGTGAGAAATCACTCCCTAAGGGAGATGGCCATGCTGCCATCTGTTTTCCTCCCCTCTCCTCTTGAGATTTTGGGGATGCATACACATGTACCTGGTGTGATTTTCAAGCCACCAAGTTCAAGACTTGAACTGTGGTTGGCCACGTGGGAGTCCAGCATCTTAACCACTCTGCCACCTGCTGGCCCTTTTACTAATACTTTATATATAATTGATGACACAAAAATGATCGAAATTTACTGATCACAATAAAAGGTGAAATAAATATCTTTCTTCTCATTAGAAATGTACATTTTGTGTGTGTGCATTCTAGTACATTTATCGTTAGGAATGTATTTTGTGTGTGTGCATTCTAGTACATTTATCACTAGGCTTGATTTACAAATTGGGTAACACAAAACCAAGAAAAGTGTCTATTTAGGAAGCAGGAAGATGGATGAGGAGAAAGGAGGCAGAGAAAGGGCTGGGAGAGGAGTTCACAAGAGCTGTGCTCTCTGCAGACCTTACCTTGCGTGGTCCCATCCAGTCCCATGATGAGCTTCATTCCTCTGATGATGTGCTCTGCTATCGGGGGGCTCATGGATGTAGCATAAACAGCACTATGTGAGTGAGCCCTTAAATAATCCACGACATCCTTAAATAAAGGGAGACCCCCCCAAAAAAAGAAGGGTAAATCAATCTCAATGTTTGTAGTGAGAATCACATCTAGTCCCATCCCTACCCATCACAGCAAAAGACATTTGATTCTTACAACTCTAAAGATGAATGTGATCTGACTTTCAAGGGTTATCACCAAACTCTCTTTTCTATTTCCTTCTTCTTAGTCCTTCCTCAAAATCCTAGATATCAGGACCAGCAGGTGGCATGGTGGTTAAGTTGCTGGGCACTCCCACATGGCCAACCATAGTTTGATTCCCGGTGGCTTGGTTTCTTACTCCCCCCTATCCCATGCCTCTCTCTCTGGTCAAATTTAAAAAATGAATGAATAATCAAATGGGAGGAGGGTTGGACAGGGCAGAGGGTTAGGGATAGGGAATCAAGGATGGCAAAATAAAAAAAGAAAAAATGCAAAATGTACAAGACATAAGAAATGAAAAATTGTTTGTTGATAACACGTATGTTGATGTGCTTGATTGAGCCAACAGACAGTGTATTTTGGATGAAAAATTCGTTTTGTATACTGTAATGATGTATAGCATATTAATGTTAAAAAATAAAAATAAATAAAAAATAAAAAATATTAAAAAATGAGTGAATAAATAAAAATATAAGAATTATTAAAAAAAACTACAAGCTATACAAAAATGGATTGCTGCAAGTTTGGAGTTGGAGTCTGTCAGGCAAAACAAGATGTGTAAAGGAAAAATTATTTTTGAAACATGTTGAGTGTTGACTACACATGAGCACTGACTTAGTATTCAAGAGTTTCCAAAGGACACAGAAGGTGGTTCTTGCCCTTGAAGATATATTAGATATGATTGTGCCCATGGAAAAGTAATGATTGGTAAAGTAACAGTATAAGCAAATGAGTACAGTATATGTAACAAGGCTACAAGGTACAGAGGAAAGAGAGAAGGTACTACTACCTGGAGTAGACAGGAAGAGTGAGGAGTTAAGTGAGGAGTTAAGATGAATTAAGCCTTTAAGGATAAAGACAGATACAGAGGAAAATAAAACTTGGGGGGAAGCAGAAAAGAGAAGTTGAATAAAGATGTGGAGGCAAGAAAGCACAAGGTATGTTTTTTTTTTTTTTTTTTAAATGGTGGTAATTCTTACATTCCATCTACCTGAGTACCTTTGCAATACAACATTACAGTTCTTCGCAGCAAGCAGTGGCTGTATCTGGGCTGGTCTTTGTGACTTACTTTGACCAGCAGTGTTCCTGAAGTTGATGATAATGAGATACTGTTCCTGAGGCTAGGCCTTAAGAGGCATGGAGTACTTTTATTCTCACAAGGCCCGTACAAGCTGCCAAGTGAACAATTCTGAGGTAGCTTGCTAGAGGATGACAGCTAACTGGTGTAGAGAAATGCCAGCCTAGCTGAGCCCAACCCAGGCCAACCGGTGCCCCAAATGTTCTAGCAACTCACAGTCACTCAAAAGAAAACCCCACTTGCACCCAAAGAAGTGCCTAGCTGAATTCAACCCATGCTGCTAATGTGCAGAATCGTCAGCTAAATAATGGTGGTGTTGTTAGTCACTAACTTATAGGGTGGTTTGTTACACTGCAAAAGCTAACCAATACAGTGAATTCAGAGGACTGCAAAAGATAATTACAGTTAGTGGAAAATTAAACCAAAATGTAGGTTAGGACCAGATAAATTCTGATCATGTCCTGGGAAGTAGAGAAGTGTTTTGAAGAGTATTGAAATGTTTGTGTAGCACTCTTTGGAGTACCAAGCCACTAAATAATGCTGGTCCTCAGTGGTAGGAAGAATTGTTCACCTGCATGCCCCATTCCTGAGGCAAAACGTATAATAACTTGTTGAGAGACTTGATATTCCAACAGACTAATGCCACAGTGGGGAGCCCTCAGAGCCCTCCACATGGGCTCAGACCTGGCTACACAGACCAGGTATTGGGCCACCTATACTGGCTCAAGCACCAGGACAGTCAGTATATCCTTAAGAAAAGCAAATGGGGGTAACCAGCAGTTAGCGTAATGGCTTTGTCGCTGGACTCCCATGTAGTCGACCACGGTTCGTGTCCTGGACCCAGTGGCTTAAAACTCACGTCGGGCGCGTGTGCGTGCCCAAGATCCTGAGAGGAGAATGGAGGAGAAGGGATTGTGGCGTGACCATCCCCTCTGGGGGGTAATTTCTCGATTTTTGTCTCTATGTCTCTCTCTGTCTGTCTGGCAAGCGCATGCGCCCTATAGCGAAAACCTCTCTCCCCCCCCCCCCCAAAAAAAAAGAAAAGAAAAGCTAATGGGCTGATAACAGCTATCTGCATTAGCAGTTGGGTCTGTAAAGGATTAACCACCTTCTCTTGTAGGGTAATGACACAGCTTAGAATTTTACTCAGATGTCTTTTCTGATCATTTCTCATGAATTAGGAGGAACCCTTAGGAATCTAGATCCTCTGCTTTAAGGTAAGTCTATACCCTTCTAACCATCCTTCTCACTCCTGAACCTGAGCCTATGTCTTGTCCCCCACTCTTCCATCTCTCTTGGGAAATGTGTGGTGTGAATGTTTGCAAACTCTTTAAACATTCACAGTCCATCTTCCTCAGTAAAGTGGGCAGCCCACCTTATAGGTGGCTGGTGAATGTTAAATCAGTTATGTGAAGCCTCTACCTGGCCCATGGGAGAAATGAAGAGCTTCATTCTGTTTACTCTGTCTCCTTCAATATTTCTTTCATTCCTCATCCTCTCTTCTATTTATCCTTCTTCCCTGACTTCCTTTCTCCATCTTCTTCACTTTAAACTGTTAATTGCTTTTATTTATTCCTTCCTTTTCTTCTAGCTTTCTTCTTCCCTTCAAACTGGATCCCTCTCTCCCTCTTTTTATTTCAAGTTATCAATTTAAATATTTTTTCTCTTCATTTCTTCCTTCATTCACATTTCCTTCCTCTCCCTATCTCCCCCTACTCCTTCCATTTTCTTTTCCAGAAAATGTGTCCCAAGGACTTGCTCTGGACTATGTCCTAGATGTGTGTCAAAGTCTAAAAGGAGAGGGAGGATAGAAAAGGGCCATATGGTTAGTTCCTGGCTTCAATTACCCATTTATATTAATAATTAAAATTAAGTTTCTGCCTGTTTTTTTTGGAAATCTCATAAAAACTCCTAGATATACTCCTTTATATATGAAGACTATGTGTATGATGATGACCTGAATAAAAGCATTGCTAACAAGGCATTCAGGAGGCTCACTTTGGAGGATCTGGGCACCTCAAAGAGAGAGTGGCCATCACTTTCCACATTTGCTGCAGCCAGGCTGCCTTTCAATCCCCATGTTCTGCACTCCTAGTGAATAGCAGCAGGGATTTTCTCCCTCTGTGAAGAGTGAATACCTTGGGAACCAGCAGTTAGTGTAATGGCTATGTCGCTGGACTCCCACATAGTCGACCGCAGTTTGCATCCCGGACCAGGTGGCTTAGAACTCACGCCGGGCACGTGTGCGTGCGTGCCCAAGATCCCGAGAGGAGAATGGAGGAGAAAGGGATTGCGGCGTGACCATCCCCCCTGGGGGGTGATTTCTCGCTTTCTGTCTCTATGTCTCTCTCTGTCTGTCTGGTGAGCGCACGCACCCTATAGAGAAAACCTCTCAAAAAAAAAAAAAAAAAAAGAGAGTGAATACCTTATATGGGACATTGGGGAGCCAAGTAGGAGAGAGTGGGCAAGTCATAGGAACTAGGTGATAAGAGTCTTGTGGAGGTGTCAGGAAAGGGGTGTTTAAGAGGATGATTTAGCTATAAAGAATGGGTAGATCTGGATGATGCAGAGAAGGGGAAATGCATGGTGATGTGCTAGAATTAGGAATAAGGATGGCATCTCATAGGCAAAGAATAGAGGAGTCAATTGGGTGTAGAGGGAGAAGCTAGTGCTTCTTAGACAAGGTGAAGAGAGGTTACTATTTTGGGGGAAGATATGACCTGAGAGTTATAGCACAGGCTCTGGAGCCCAGTTGCTGGGGTTCAAATCCTGGCTTTGTTACTGCCTGCTCTGGAACCATAGGCAAGTTACTGAATCTCCCCATGCCTTAGTTTTCTTCTCTGAAAAATGAAATAATAACAATACCTTCCTTGAAGTCATTATAAGGATAAAATGAGTTAATGGATTTATGGTGCTTAGAAGAGTGCCTGATTCATAGTGACTACCTGATGCTGTTGGTGATTATTGTTAAAAGATTGCCAATTCAGAGATTCCCAGAAGTAGGAGCATGAGGTGGGATTGAACCAAAATACAAAACTCTTCAGAGTGTGTTCATTTTGGTTCCCTCGTTTCGCAGAGGGCAACCTTCTAAGAGTATGTTATTACATTTTGGTAGCCCCAGACATGAAAGCAATGTTTGTGGTCCAGCTCTTTCTCCTTGCTTATTGGGAGGGTAGCAGCAGACATGAAAAGAAGGAAAGGTGAGGCATCTTAAGGAAAGGCACACCCAGATGTAATGACAGATTGAATGACCTTGAGGGATAACAGAACTAGTAGCTAACAGCAGAGCTGATCTCCATTGGCTGCTTGAGGCTCCATTTTAGGAACTTTGCATATATTAATTCATAAAGCTTCACAATAACTCATGAGGTAGGTACTATTTTTATTCCCATGTTACAGATGCCATAACTGAGACACAAAGAAGTTCAAGAAAATTATTCATAAAATGTTTTAGATAGAGCAAGGATTTAGACTCAAAAATCTGGCTGAGAGTCCCCAACCTCAGCACCACACTACATTACTTCTCCAGGCCAGAAGAGCAGGTTTGGCTCAAGGCAAGGGGGTCCAGGAGGGCCCGGAGACCAACTTGACTTCTTTTATCCCCTTGCCAATGTATTGGCAAGGATGTGGGGATGTGTGTATGGGGAATTTCGTATATACTCAAGTCTGTATTGTAGTACCAAGCCACCATCAGTCTCAAAATGTTTTATGTTCATTACTTTTGTTTCTTCAAAAGAACTAAAGGTTCCTTGAGAGCAGGGCAAAGTTATACACTTCTTAAAAAAACCATAGAGGTGGCTATTTAGCAAGGGCATGGTCTAATGGAAAGCATAGGAGACTGAGGAAGGATGGCAAGGGTCCTTGAAGTACGTGTGGAGATGACTAAGCTATAGCCATGTTCTTTGGACCTAGGGGCATTGTTGACAAAGATCAGACAAGGACACAAAACAAAGATTCCTGTGATTTCTACAAGGACTCTTCGTAGTGTCTCCAATCCTCAATTTCCCTTCATAAATTGAGAAATTTCATGAATTCATGGTCAGGAGCATTCTTAGCTTGAATAAATCAGTATGGCATCATTCCCCTTTTAATATAAGGCTGTCGGGCCCATTGTTTTCTTTCTTTGGAACTGGGTTCGTTTCTCTCAGAGTCTTGGTCTGTGCACAAGGCTAATCTGTGTGGTTCAGAATGGGACTCTATGAGGAACTTCTGGAGAACATCAAGGATAGCCTTGATTCCTGGTTACTGGATCTTTCCTCATGATCCCCCATTGGGCGCCATGAGCCACGGATAAAGAGTTGGCTTTGGTCTTTCGCAAGGAGAGTCTGGGTTGTGTCTTCCTTCAGGGTGGGTTAGAGGTCTCCTCCTTTGGAAGTTTCCAAGTCCATTTGTGAGTTTAAAACCCTGATTATTTTCTCTACCTATAGGGCTAGAGTTCAAGGGCAAGGGTGGATTTTCAGGAGGAAACAGACAGGAGGCTCTTAGAATAAACATCTTGGTGCTCATTCCATGACCCCTATTTACTTCAAAGGGCTGTTAAATATAGCCAGGGCTACATGCAGGGCAGAGCTGGCTTCTGTGAGGGGCCTGTCTTTGCCTGATGTGCAGGCTGCAAGGACTGAAGCTTTCCCTAAACCAGGCCACCCTGCCCCACTTCCCTCCTCCAGAATTCCAGCCCCACAACTTATCAATCATAAAAGTTACTTTTGCAAATCTGGTTGCTCTGTGGAGGCTGCGGGAGCCAGTGATTAGCACCAGGCATGCAAGAGAACTCAGGATCTATGGCTAGAGAAAAGTTTGGGACCTGCAGCATTGACCACATTTTTTAACAAATGGATAAAATAATAATGAAATAATAATAATAAAAACCCATAGAAATAAGAAACCAAATCCCTTCAGCTTAAAGAAGACACTCATGACATGGGGCTCTGACAGGTAGAGAAAAGTCATTATCTGACATTTCAGTTGAAAGGTCTTGAAAGGACAGACTCCCCTAAGTTGAGCTGTTTGCTGTGTATTTATGGCACTTCTAAACCCACATACACAAAAGTCAAAATCTTGCTGGCTCTTCAGAAACTTTTTTAGCAGTTTCCCTGGGGTGGCAAGAGAAGACCACAGTCCTCCAGTATGCTCCTATTAGCAGAGATGAATTTACAGGGCATTTTGTGAGGAGCAGGCTGAAGCCAAGACAAAATTCATGCTCTCTGTCGTAGAGACTAAGCACCAAACTGAGTTTTTCTTCCTGTGTATCTACAAATATTTGTTTCTTACAGGAGTCATTCCCTTGCCAATGTACACAGTTCTGATCTTGGTCTACTCCACGATGACTTCTAGAACCTTCTAGACACTGTTACTGGCACTATATACCAATATTGGAAATGCATCGATATTGACATGGTCACTTTAAAAGAGAGCTAAGATTCATATATTTTAATCATTTTCTAAATTTTTGGACCCAAGTTGCTATTTTTAAATTTTGAGACTGACTATAAACCTATGAGCATAATGAAATGGAAATGATTTAAAATTTCAGGAAAATGTCAAGTCTGTGTACATGTTAACATTTTTATAGTTAGTTCTGTTACTTTTACATCCCCTAGTTTAGAATCCTGGCTATTTTGCCCTAAAACTGAGATCATATCTAAAATTTAAATGCAACTTTAAAAACTGTACTTTTATTATTTGAAAAGATAAGTAGAAATTTTAAAAACAGAAACCATTACTATTTTCCCTATTCAGCTACAAAGCATAGTTTAAAACAGATTCAAAGTTAAAATTCTTCACAAAATTATCTAATGTTTAGGGGAATAGAATACCTGGTTTAAACTACAACTGCACAGATTTTGAAATTAAAATAATTTAAAAAATAATGCCAGTCAGTGGTGTGGTGGCTTCGGTGGCTAGATCTCATATGGCCGACTGTGTGGTTTGAGCCCTGGACCTGGCGTCTTGAGAAACATGCTGTGCACATGTGCATGTATACCCAAAATCTCAAAAGGAGAATGGAGAAGTAATTGTGGCATGAGCATCCCCTTTTGTGGGTGCTTTCTTACTTTTCCTATCTTTCTCACTGTCTCCGGTCAATGCACATTCTGGAAGAAGAAACAAAGAAAGGAATAAAAGAAGAAGGAGATAACATAACATTTCTTAATTCATGGACTTATTATGCTGGAAGGGAACCAGTTGACCAGAGTTTAACATAATCTCCTATCTCCTCTTCACCCTACATTTTTTGAAAACTACCCTATGTTTTCAAGATTTTACATCTTGCTGTTTTAGAGCATTATAGTTAAGCTAATGAGCCTCTGCCAAAGTCTTCTCTAATTCTTGCTGCCATCTAGTGGTAAATTCTGAGTCTGCAGATGTAACAGGGATGGGGGAAGAAAAGAGGGCTGGAGGAAGAAGGGCGGGGAGGAGGAATGAATGGTGCAGTCTTCTGAATCCAAAGATGCACAGAATAAGTATTTTAAAGGGCCAGGAAGTTAACAGATATACATATTGTTTCTTCATCCTGATTACATAAATACTAAGAATTTTCATAGTTCCTTCGTATCTGTCTAAAAAGCAGATGTAGACAACAGCACCTGCACTTTAAAAATCCTCCAACTGATTTTGAGACCAGCAGTTGGCTGGCGTAATGGCTGTATTGCTGGACTCCCATGTAATCGACAGCGGTTTGAGTCCTGGACCTGGTGGCTTAAACTCACGCTGGGCGTGTGTGTGTGTGTGTGTGTGTGTGTGTGTGCGCGTGTGTGTCCAAGATCCCAAGAGGAGAATGGAGGAGAAAGGATTGCGGCATGGCCATCCCTGAGGGGTGATTTCTCGCTTTCTGTCTCTTCTGTCTTTCTGGCGAGTGCACGTGCCCTATAGTTAAAACCTCTCCAGATAATAATAATAATGATAATAATACTCCAACTGACTTCAAGATGGAGAGTGTGAGAAAGGCATAGCGATCTCGCCCTTTAGTTATAAACTTTTGTTTAAAGTGGGTATCAAATGAAGGAAACTCTAAAGAGAAAAAATGTGACATCTACCAAATTTGACAACATGTCCAAGATTCACTTGCTTCAGTTTATTCAGGTGTCTTTAGTTCAGGAAACAGAGTTACGCTTGATTAAAAAATGTGTAGCTCAGAACTACTGGGAAAGTAATCACAAAACCATAGCTCCCAAAATGATGTCGCCGGGATAAGGGAGCTTCTAAATTTGAGACCCTCTGATCCCACTGCTTTGACAGTCGAGGAAGGGAACATTCGACCTTTCAACCAGATTTAACTAAATTGTTAAGATCCTGGGTATTCCGTTTTTTAGCTTTACCCAGCTAATTCTCACAGGCCAGTAGAGGAAGGATGGAAAACAATGCTTTAAGCCCAGAAGAGTAAGAGCTTATTGAAGAGTAAGGATCACTTAAAACTCTGAATATTTTAAGCATCTGTGTGACTCCTGGTAGGGCAAATGGTCAAAATGAAGTCTGTTGATTTAAATCCCAGGTTTTCAATGATAGGACTGTTTTTTGCTGCACATCTTGGTTTATCTAATTGGTTTACTAGGAGTTTGAACTCTTGTTCCTGCCGGTCACAATGGGTAAGGAATTGGAAATTGCAGAAAAGCTACTGATGCCACTTGGACACACTAGGTTTGAGTCCAGGTAGAGCTAACAACACCATCACAGTCTCTTGGAGACAGGTATATGGTTGAGATAGCTGTAAGGCTTTGGAAAAGCATGTGGGGCTGTGGTATGAAGCGATGGAGAGCTGGCCTTCAAACCCAAGTTTGAACATTTCATAGTTTCCTCATCTTGTCTCTCTTTTAAATTTTTTGAAATATTTATTGTTTTATATTCACAACCTCCTTGGTGGTATTGTCACTTAACAGTTTAATCCCATCAGACCAGGATTTTTAAGACATACAGATGAGATTATTAGAGGATGACAAAGTTTGACCTTGGTTTATCCAACATTGTAGAAAGGAACTACTTTGCAGAGAAAATATCTTCAAAGTACATTCCTATTCCTGCCACTGTTTTGATTACAATTCTTAAAATCCACAATTTGCAGCACAGAATCAGTCTCCTGAATAGATGATCTTTGTTTACTATTGATATTATCTGCTTTGTGTTTTTCATGCTACAAAAAACAAGCTAGTGGGACCAGCAGTTAGCATAATGGCTATGTCGCTGAACTCCCATGTAGTCAACCGCAGTTCGAGTCCCAGACTTGCTGGCTTAAGCTCCCATCGGGCGTGTGTGCCCAAGATCCCGAGAGGAGAATGGAGGAGAAGGGATAGCAGCATGGCCATTCCCCCTGGGAGGTGATTTTTTGCTTTCTCTCTGTCTCTGTCTTTCTGGTGAGCCCATGTGCCCTATAGCAAAAAAACCAAACCAAAACAACAACAACAAAACCCCCCAAAAAACCAAGCTAGTTATACTTCTCGTATGGTCTTGTTATCACTTCTATGGTTTGGTATACATTAGCCCTCCTTTGTGAAATATAACTCCCTGTGATTTATCTAGAAAACTGACATTCCTTCTAAAAGGAGTCCTAGATACTACTCTACAGTGTTAATTATTTCCTCTTTACATATGTGTGTTCACCAGAGATAGAGAGACAGAGAGAGAGAGATGGTGTGGGATGGTCAAGTGCAATCACTTTTCTTCCAGTTCTCCATCCTGTCAGGATTTGGGGCACACACACACACACACATATGCCTGGAGTGTTTTTTAAGCTATGGTTGGCTATATGGGATCTAACTCTCTTATCCACCAGCTATGGAAATAACCTCTCTTATGCTTTCTTTTTCTTCTCTTTCTTAGAAAGAGTTTTGCTGTAGGGCACGGGTGCCTGCTGGAGAGATAGAGAGACAGAAAGAGAGCCATCACTCCTCAGGGAGTATAGTCACACCACAATCTCTTCTCCATTCTCCCCTGGCATTTTGATCATGCCCACGCATGTACCCGGCATGAGTTTCAAGGTACCGGCTCTGGGGCTCAAACTACAGTTGGCCATGTGGGAGTGCAATGACATAACCATTATGCCATCTGTTGGTCCCAGGGAGAGGGAAGGTGAGAAAGCAAGCCACCAGGTCCAGGACTGGAACCATGGTCAGTCATGCGGAAGTTCAGCACCTTGACTACCAACACACCTTGTACCTTGTAAACACATGTTGTTATCATCTGATTATAACATGATTAATCATCATATGCTCCTCTTCATTATTTGAGGGAGAGCTCTTCGACACTGGACCTTACCAATATGGTCAAGTGCAAGCAATATGTGAACCACTGTTGCTTGGTTCCAGTGACCAGTCAAGGCATTGTGTACTTAGCGGAATTTCTCAGGGAATTCAGAGAAGCCTTGTAGATTGTGTCCCCAGGGTGTTCAGGTTTTAAACAAACACTAGGATTTCCTCTCTTACCTTCCTTCCAGCTATGTAACCTCCTGAGGCTCCAAAGCTTTTGGTGAATGTGCCCATGAGCACGTCAATATCGCCAGGGTCTATTCCAAAGAATTCTGTGACACCCCGGCCAGTTGGGCCCACGGCCCCAATACTGTGAGCTTCATCAATGTAGAGGTAAGCCTTGTATTTCTTCTTGAGAGCCAAAATCTGGGGTAGATGCAAGATGGAACCTTCCATGCTATGACAGAAAGAGAAATGCACATAAGTAACGGACACCCTTCTGAGAAGCTCTGTCAGTCTCCCATCTGATACATCTAGTGAATGGTGACAGACACGTGCCATTTCTTTCTTCAGAAGTCATATTATAAAATATTTGGCTGAGATAACTCTGTCAATCAAGTAAGGCTGCTCCAGCATTTTTATGCTATTGGAATAAAATAATTTGCACTCAATAGATCTGAATACTTTGGGTTGTTGTAGCTAATTTCCAAATAAGCAATTAATTCACTGAAATGTTGATCTGATTAACTTGTAAAGCTGTTTGGAGTAATAGACTGAACTTGGATTCTAGGTGTTCTGCTGGTTTTGATGATGCACCTTTATATCTTCATGCCATTGACTATATGGACAGATATATCTGAACTAAATTCAATGCTTGAATTGCCAAGATTAAAAGAGGGAATTAAAAATTAACAAAATAACTTTATTTAAGACATCAGAGTATTAAATGAAGCATAATAGCAAGTTCCTAGGACCTCCTGTTTGGTACCCATTGCAAGTCAAAGATTATTTGAGAGACCCAGTGATGTCCCTTTTTCTATTCCTTTTGGGGAATAGAACAGAAAGTCGAGCTATCATAGAACCCCCTGAAAGTGTTGTATAAACACAGATTTCCACCCCAGAGTTTTTGATTCAGTAGGTCTGAGTGGGCATGTACATTTCTACTAAGGTGCCAGGAGATGCTGACACTAGGGAAGGTGACCACACTTTGAGGAATGCTGCTAAATATAACCCCCTTTCTTTTTATTCTGAAGTGTTCTATTTTTCACAGTATCATAAATTGCAGAAAACTTTCAAGTCCTCCAGCATTGGAAAAAATGTGAAGTGGATAAATAAAATTTATTTACAGGGTACGTCTGAGACCTAATGGATTTAGAAAAACTTTGGACTCAAATAATTTCTTTAAATACTTTATAATCTTTATCTACACTGCACACAATCTTAACTGCACTATTAAGAGCGTTCTATGGAAGCCCAGAGATACACACCACACGAGGGAGCTTGTCAAACAATTCGAGCAACTCTTCAACTTAGTTCGAAACTAGTTAAGTAACTCAAGCAGCCCAGCTTCTCCCTTCTTCCTAATTCATTTATTAGGATAACTTTAACATAGTAAAGAGAAAACAAAACAAAACAAAATAAAATCCTCAGTTTTAGTTCCACTTGGTCAAAATAGTCTATTTAGACTGATAGGTGTTGGTTTAGATCATCAGGATCAGTAGGTCTGGGATGACTGAGTTCAGATTTTAATGAAATAAAAGACCAAAAAAGGTCATTGCTTATTAAAGTTGTTTTCATTGGGCAGAAGGGAGTAAGGCCATCTGACGGCCTCGACTTAGACTGTGGCCACACCACTGACTAACTGTGGATGTCGGCAACTTAAATCATGTTCTCTGCCTCAGTTTCCTCATAAAATTAGGCATCATGGTGGGATCCTCCTCACTAGCTTAATGTAATGAGGACTAGAAATCATGTTCGTAAAGTGCCTAACCTATGGTGAGTGCTTGGGGAATTGATGTATGTAGGAAGAGAGGCTTAGAAGGGAATGAGAGCAAGGGGGCCTAACTTGAGCAACTGGAGCCCTTGAAATGCTCTGTGCTGAATGTTCTAAGAATGAGGCATGTGGGTGTTATTGTGGGTGTCACACATAATAAATGACCTTGGGCCCTTGGAATTCTAGAATTTTCTTCCTATCATTAAAATGTTATACACGAATGTACTAAAAACTCACCATGCCACAAATAGTCATTCTTTTTTTCTGAAACTGAATTTAGCAGGAGTCAAAGTTAATATTGAACAGTGCTTATAGATACTCTAGGCAGCTAATTAACCATCTTCGTGGGGCTGCTCTAGCTGATGTTAGAAGCCTGCCCACCTGGTTTATATTTCTTTCTCTAAGATTAATGACTTTACAATCCTGCTGATTTCTGGAGTTAATGCAGAGTATGCCTAGAGTCTTAGGGAGAACTCAGCTATTAATGAGTTATATTCACCTGCAGTAAGTTTTCATTTTCTCAATACTATCAAATTTGAATTGAACATTTTCCTATACGAGATGCTGGCGCATGTATAAAAAGGCTATCTATGTTATTCACATGAACTGCTGTCAGAAAACAGTGCCAAAAATGATAAAGAAAACAAGAATAATGTTTTTATTCTTTCTTTTTGAATGGAAGGTTGTGTTTTGCTTTTGATTTCAACAGAAGAAAAACAACTAAAACACAACTGTAGGTGAAGATAATTTGAAGGTCTGTGCAGAGACGTGAATTATTCTTAAACCAGCAAGCCAGTGAGTAATTTATTTATGTATTTTCTATTACATAATGCACTAGCTAAGTGACATGCCTCCTTTTTGAAATCTCCTTCTCACTACCTTTCCCTCCACATAAACTATATCATTCATTAGGAGACTGGAGAATTCAACCACAGGTTGGCCAACTTACATGGTGGAAAAAGCTTTTTGGTGTAACTCAAAGTGTAACTCAAGACAACAAAGAGAGGTGGACAGAGAGAAGAGAAGTTAAGATTAATTAAAAATAAAGTACTGGGACCAGCAGGTGGTATAGTGGTTAAGGCACTGGGTACCCATGTGGCCGACTGCATTTAAGTCCTGGACTAGGCAGCTTGAAAATCATGCATGCCCATACTCCCGAGAAGAGGATGGTGGAGAAGGGATTGAGGCATGGCCATTTCTCCTGAGGGATGATTTCTCACTTTCTGTCTCTCTGTCTCTCTGGATAGCACACACCCTGTAGCAAAAATCTCTCTCTCTCTCAAAAAAGTACTGCTTCATATTGTTTGTGTTTATGTGTTTAAACCATAAATATATAGGATAGAATTTACCAGTGAAGTCTCAGTCCTTCAACTTGAATTATTTTGGGATGGATAATGAATTACCTTCTTTGACTAAATGGCATTCTGAGACTTTAGCATTTGTTTATATATGTATTTTTTGAGGGAAGGGGTGGATATTATTTCTTGATTCATTTTAAAAGTTGGGTTCCAACTATGCTAGTTCATGTCTAGGTTACTGGGGACATCACCCCTCTTCCAGTATATTTTTGAATAATTTCAACATTTCTCAACCACTATATGTTGACAAGAATCCTAGACTTCTCAGGCATAAAATTAGAAAAATGTGACTTTAAAATAATACTTAAAGGAAAATATAGACTGAACACTAAATTAATACTATTATGCTTTTTAACTAAAAATCACAGATTCATATAATTTTTGACTTCAACTTTTACCCTATTTTACAGACGAAGGACCTGAGGCCTAGATAGGTTAAAGGTGAAAGTTGAATGGGTGACCACACATTTTCCATTTTTACTTCACTGGATATGGGCACATGGGCTGACTCTTCTGTTTATTGAGCCTCTGTACCACTAGGGCAACCTGATTTTAATCATAGCTCTGTTTCATTTTTGTTATCTGCTGGCAGCTTGAAAATCATGCATGGCCATTTCTCCTGAGGGATGATTTCTCACTTTCTGTCTCTCTGTCTCTCTGGATAGCACACACCCTGTAGCAAAAATCTCTCTCTCTCTCAAAAAAGTACTGCTTCATATTGTTTGTGTTTATGTGTTTAAACCATAAATATATAGGATAGAATTTACCAGTGAAGTCTCAGTCCTTCAACTTGAATTATTTTGGGATGGATAATGAATTACCTTCTTTGACTAAATGGCATTCTGAGACTTTAGCATTTGTTTATATATGTATTTTTTGAGGGAAGGGGTGGATATTATTTCTTGATTCATTTTAAAAGTTGGGTTCCAACTATGCTAGTTCATGTCTAGGTTACTGGGGACATCACCCCTCTTCCAGTATATTTTTGAATAATTTCAACATTTCTCAACCACTATATGTTGACAAGAATCCTAGACTTCTCAGGCATAAAATTAGAAAAATGTGACTTTAAAATAATACTTAAAGGAAAATATAGACTGAACACTAAATTAATACTATTATGCTTTTTAACTAAAAATCACAGATTCATATAATTTTTGACTTCAACTTTTACCCTATTTTACAGACGAAGGACCTGAGGCCTAGATAGGTTAAAGGTGAAAGTTGAATGGGTGACCACACATTTTCCATTTTTACTTCACTGGATATGGGCACATGGGCTGACTCTTCTGTTTATTGAGCCTCTGTACCACTAGGGCAACCTGATTTTAATCATAGCTCTGTTTCATTTTTGTTATCTGCTCTGGGGCAAGTAATCTAGGCCTCTGAGTCTCAGTTTCTTCATTTTCATAATAACCTCAGGGGAACTGGGAGGCTTACTCAAGGTTGTACCTGTGAAATCTTTAGCAAGGAAGAAATACATGGTCAATGTAAGTTTCTTTCTTCTGACACCTGTCCTCCGGATGTATGAAGAGCAAACATCTTTGCTACAGAGGTGGCTTATTGTTTCCTGAGCTACAACTTCTTTGACTGAAAACCAATGAATTAATGAAGACAGCTGCCCTTGGTTGTAGGCTTTCTATTGGCCAGGCCTTTTATCCACTCATCTATTCTTACAGGGATACCCTGTGAAGAGCATACAGCTGTAGGTGGTGACACCGGAATTTGAACCCAGCTTCCCAGGCATGCCTTTAAATTTTAACTTCTTTCTATTTTACATGTAATGTTATGATCCATTCTCAGCTTCAGCCAGTTTCAGAACGTGGGCACATTCTCAGTGCGGTCTCTGGACCCAAACCCAGAACTTACCCAGGTGGGTCAGCCTTGTGGAGTGTCTATCATATTTTATGGTCACACCACCATCTGGTCCCTAGCCTTTTAAAATCTGATACCTGCATGTAACTTTTTTATTTGACCCAGTGCTCTCCTTTGGAGTTATAAAAAGAATTGATATATCTGGTGAGGTTACTTTGCTCATGGTGGCAGATCACAAGAAAGAGAAAAAAAACTGAGAGTTAAAATTTAAAGAAGGCTTTGTGTTAATATCAACAGTGTGTGTGCCCAGTAATATACTTCTAAAGAGTAGAAATACATTTGTGAACTATTGATTTCATATTTCTAACCTTGGCCCTTTGGAAAATCCTATTGGAAATAACCTCATTTTCTGGTGATAGTTACTAATTAGAATACCTCTATCAAGGTTTTTCTTCAGAGATTTAGGGTTTTAGAACCTTGCTACAGGCTAGTTTATTTTACAGATGAGGAATCAGGTCTGTTAAAGATAGACCCTGATTCCTATCTGGAAGTGAATCCTTTCATGTCATGATCTCATTTAAAGACATGATTCCATGCAAGTGAGGTAAAGTAACCTCTTTGCAAAGGTAAGTTCATGGACAATGGAGACTTCACTTTGTATAAACATTAGGTTGACTGATCCACCATAGTAGATCTCTGCTACAGATGGTTTCTTTCAAGTCTTTCTATCCCTGTACACACATACACACTTATCCATCCATCAAAAGGTTTCACCTCCCTTTAATATGGGATGACTTCGTGATGTGCTTTGGCTAATAGAGTGTGGCAGAAATGATCTTGTGCCTTTTCTAGACTTAGTCACTAAAACACTGGCAACTTCTGCTTTTTCTCTTCTGGAAGCCAACCACCATGTTGGAAGGAAGTTCTGGCTAGACTACTGAATGAGAAGAGACATATATAGAGAAAGCCATGTAGAAGAGAACAATAAAACCTCAGTCAATACACTGTACCAAGGGCCAGATGAGTGAGTGAGGTCATTTTGGATATTCCAACCCAGCCAAACTCTCAGTTCAATGAACTGCCATGAATGACCTTCAACCAACATCATGTGGAGCAAAAGAATGGCCAAGACCACTCACAGTAGCATGGGAAATCCTAAATTATTGCCGTGTAAACCATTGTGCTTTGGAGTGGTTCATTACATGACAACAAATAGCAGAACAGTCACCACTAATAGTGCAACTTAAACTGGTTAGATATCATACTGGCTTGAAACCAGAAGTCTATACTTGGCTCCCTTGCCTTTCCGATGTCATGGTAGGAGATAGGCCTGGCATAGACAACAAAAAGCCTGCTGTAGAGTAACTTCTCTATGTAAGTACGAGGAATATTTGACAGTAAAATGCTGGTGGTCCACTTAATTTCAAAGCCATGATCAAAGTGTTTAAAATGCTACTTTCCTTTAGAGAAGCCAAGTTCTGTTTATTTGTAGTTGGGTTCCATTCACTTTGGTGAAAAGAGATGCTCAGCCTGCTCTCCCCCCGCCAATCTGTCCTCCCACTGGTCCAGGCCTGAATGACAGGTGTTTAGATAAGAACTGTTTGCTTCCCTCCCAGGCTGGCAGCTGGCACAAATCACACAGGAAGAAACAGCCATGCTTGAGGTTACAAGAGCGCAGAATCAATACAAAGTTATTTCCTAAAAGAAGCAAGTTTAGTGCCAGTGAGTTGTTAATTATTCTAGAGCCAAGATTTGTCAACCTTGGCACTACTGACATTTGGAGCTAGAAATTTCTTTGCTGGGGGTGGGGGATGTCTTGTGTACCATAGGATGTTTAGCACCTTTCTTCACCTCTCCCCACTACATGCCAGTCATACCCTACCGCAGTTGTGACAACCAGTAATTGCCAAATTGGGGGTGGGGGTGTTGCAAAATCACCATGAGAACCATTGATCTAAAGCCATCTCAAATACTTCACAGATAGGATATTCTCTCACGGATGGCCTTAGGGAGTACTGCTCAGTGATGCAGAAAGTGGGCTACTAGAAACTGGAAGTGCCCACTTTGCAATTCTTCAGTAGGACTGGGAACTTCCGAAACAGCAGCCAGTGGGATGGTAAGTACTGATGGTAAATAAGTAAGTAAGTAAATAAATAAATGAAACAATAGCAGGCTCATTATTTTAAAATTGGGAGAACTAACTTTTTTTTTTATGAATGACCTTCAACCAACATCATGTGGAGCAAAAGAATGGCCAAGACCACTCACAGTAGCATGGGAAATCCTAAATTATTGCCGTGTAAACCATTGTGCTTTGGAGTGGTTCATTACATGACAACAAATAGCAGAACAGTCACCACTAATAGTGCAACTTAAACTGGTTAGATATCATACTGGCTTGAAACCAGAAGTCTATACTTGGCTCCCTTGCCTTTCCGATGTCATGGTAGGAGATAGGCCTGGCATAGACAACAAAAAGCCTGCTGTAGAGTAACTTCTCTATGTAAGTACGAGGAATATTTGACAGTAAAATGCTGGTGGTCCACTTAATTTCAAAGCCATGATCAAAGTGTTTAAAATGCTACTTTCCTTTAGAGAAGCCAAGTTCTGTTTATTTGTAGTTGGGTTCCATTCACTTTGGTGAAAAGAGATGCTCAGCCTGCTCTCCCCCCGCCAATCTGTCCTCCCACTGGTCCAGGCCTGAATGACAGGTGTTTAGATAAGAACTGTTTGCTTCCCTCCCAGGCTGGCAGCTGGCACAAATCACACAGGAAGAAACAGCCATGCTTGAGGTTACAAGAGCGCAGAATCAATACAAAGTTATTTCCTAAAAGAAGCAAGTTTAGTGCCAGTGAGTTGTTAATTATTCTAGAGCCAAGATTTGTCAACCTTGGCACTACTGACATTTGGAGCTAGAAATTTCTTTGCTGGGGGTGGGGGATGTCTTGTGTACCATAGGATGTTTAGCACCTTTCTTCACCTCTCCCCACTACATGCCAGTCATACCCTACCGCAGTTGTGACAACCAGTAATTGCCAAATTGGGGGTGGGGGTGTTGCAAAATCACCATGAGAACCATTGATCTAAAGCCATCTCAAATACTTCACAGATAGGATATTCTCTCACGGATGGCCTTAGGGAGTACTGCTCAGTGATGCAGAAAGTGGGCTACTAGAAACTGGAAGTGCCCACTTTGCAATTCTTCAGTAGGACTGGGAACTTCCGAAACAGCAGCCAGTGGGATGGTAAGTACTGATGGTAAATAAGTAAGTAAGTAAATAAATAAATGAAACAATAGCAGGCTCATTATTTTAAAATTGGGAGAACTAACTTTTTTTTTTTTTCAAAAAGAGATGGAGGTGCATTTCTTCTGCTGTTAGTTATTCATTCATGTAACAACTGATGTTCACTTAGGGATTGATTAGATTAGCTGGAATAAAGGAATCTCACTTTGTACTAAACCCCCTCTACAGTCATAATCCTCCTGGTTGAGAACTTAAGCAGCCCTCATTGCCTTCTTTTTAGTATTTTTCACCATTTTTCTTTCTTCCTTCTTTCCTCCTTTCCTTCCTTCCTTCTGAGAGAAAGACAAACACTGTCGATAATGTCTCAAGCTATAGTTCCTCCTCCACCCTTGAGCCTTCCCGGCCAGGGTTTACTGTTAAATTTGGAAACCAAACCCTGATCTTTCATATGGTTTCCTGCATTGCAAGCATTGGGCTACCACTGTGCCACTGTGGCTGAGCCTATTTTTTAGTTTTCTATCATTATATTATGGAAAATATCTCCCTTGACTCTTCTAAGGATTGTTTGAAAATTAATTTAGGAATGCGCATTCTGAGATAATATTTCCTTGGCTTATGGACTAAGGCATCCAACAGAAGAAATGCTTGACTACAATTTTCATGTCAATAATGATAATCAATTCAGACAGAGAATGAAGCAAATTTTCTCTCAATTTGCAATATAAAAATTCAGTTCTTCTTGGCTTAGAGGGTGGTTTATATGCTTATTTTAAGGGAGTAGAAAAACTCAGACATGAACATAGCTTCAGATGCCAAGATCTTTCCACCCCCAGCTTCAGCTCTCGTGTGAGAATTGCAATTCAGGTTAGTTCTACATTGATGAAAACTGGCAGGCCTTTGTATTCTAATGCTAATCATTGCCCAAGTTCAGCAAGCAGCTGAGGGTTGGTAAACTGTCCAGTTAAGATGTCTGGGCTGCCCGTCAGCAACATCTACTACAGTTATAAAGGCAAGAAACATTCTGGGGAACCAGCAGTTAGCGTAACGGCTATGTCACTGGACTCCCATGTAGTCGACTGTGGTTCGCGTCCTGGACCTGGTGGCTTAAAACTCATGCTGGGCGCATGTGCGTGCATGCCCAAGATCCCGAGAGGAGAATGGAGGAGAAGGGATTGCGGCGTGACCATCCCCCCCAGGGCATGATTTCTTGCTTTCTGTCTCTATGTCTCTCTCTGTCTGTCTGGTGTGCGCACGCGCCCCATAGCGAAAACCTCTCCAAAAAACAAAGGGCAAGAAGCATTCTGATGTCGAATTACTCAGTTGCAACAGGTCTTTAAAACTGGGGCAACCAAAGATAGTGGAAAGAATTAACCCAAGTTAGTAATGTCCTGTGAAGATGTTTCTGAGGAAGGCTTTCCAAGTGTACCATCTCCAAGGAGCTCCACCATAAGCACAGAGTCATCAAAAAGATGGGACCCAAGATCTGACAGTTCCCAGGGGTAGCTCTCCCCACAGCTCCCTCTTTTGATTTTCATATTTAGGTCATTTCTCCATTTAGCTAGGAAAGGTCAACACTTCATCACTTCTCAGATTATTGTGGGCCCAGGGTGTTAAAGTGCTTCTGGTTATTTACATACCTGTATATCCCTTCCACCAGGATGAGAATCTTTTTCCAAGCTCTGCGTGTTCGAGGCTGGCCGTAGATGACAGCATCTCTCAGGAGCTTCTCTAGGCTTTGTATATCTTTAAATAGAAAGAAATCGAGTTATGAGGAAGTTTTTCTTTTCTACCGTCATTTTCTACTTTAAGGAGGCATCTTTTTTTTTTTTTTTGTAGGTTTAGTCTCAGATTTGAACTTTCAGAGAACAATGTCGGAATCTGAGAACACCTGAGGAGAAAGAGAAATCTATTTTTCAGTAAAATTTAAGGCTTATAAGATGAATAGTTACAGGATCTGCAGGTGGCACGATGGTTAAGGTGATGGGCATTCATATGACCAACCGTGATTTGAGTTCTGGACCTGGTGGTTTGCTTTCTCACTTTCCTTCTCTTTGTCTCTCTCTCTCTATGTGTCTATTTCTGGTGAGCACATGTGCCCTATAGAAAATTAAAATAAATAAATAAATAAAATTAAATTAAAAAATTTTTTTAAAAAAGATGAATAATCAGATCTGTGTGGGACCAGCAGTTAATGTAATGGCTATGTTGCTGGACTCCCACGTAGTCGACCACAGTTTGCGTCCCAGACCCCGTGACTTAAACTCACACCGGGCGCGTGTGCATATGTGCCCAAGATCCTGAGAGGAGAATCGAGAAGGGATTGTGGCATGGCCATCCCCCCTGGGGGATGATTTCTCCCTTTCTGTCTCTCTGTCTCTGTCTGTCTGGTGAGCGCACACGCCCTATAGCAAAAAACTCTTCAAAAAATAAATAAATAAATAAATAAAAATCTGTGCAAGTCGGTAGAATGAACTGCCACTGTGAGTTCATGGTTTTTATGAGGCTTTCCTCTCCTCCCTCCAAGAGATCGAAATTTCTTAGGGTTAAGTTTTGTTACCAGATTAAAATGGACACAGAGAGATAACTACTACTCAATTGTTTAGACACAAGTGTGTTAGAGTTCAGCTGAGTTTACTGGAGCACTGTATTGCTGGCAGGGACCTCATGTCCTATGCTTTGGGACTTGATTCTCAACATTCAACAACCCCAGCCTTGGATGTTTCAAATTTTAAAGCATGGGACAATTAGCACTCCTATGCAAAATCTTTGGAGAGCTCTAGATACCTTAATAATAGCTTACGATTATTGATTATTTGTGTGCCAGGCACCTTTTTAAGCACATTCTTTGTAAAAGCTCATTTATTTCTCAACAATAACCCTTTGTAGGAGATACTACTGTATCTAAAACCACACTGTAGGCAAACCCTCAAGAAGAAGATATTCATTGGTTTGTGACTCACTCATCTAGGCTCAAATTAGATGAAGTTCTTTGTCTAAATGGAGAGCTCTCCACTTTGTCTTTTAGTTCCTAGTCCCTGACTGGATATATTTTAGGGCTTCCTTTAAAGCTTAATGGCATTATTAGGTACATTAACTTTTCCCTATGCAATCTGCCACCATCAATGAGATCATGAGATATTTCTTTAAAATAGAGTTGTAGATGTAATTGTGTGTGTGTGTGTAATCGATCATGTATATTCAAGCAAACCACATTTAGTTAAGGTGTCTTTATATGAATCTCTTTGAGTAGTCACTCTTCAGTGTGGTGCCTTCCAAGCTGTGCCCAGCATCCACCCACTACAGACTGGAACTTGGGTCCTGCCATTCAGTTTAATTGTGGACTTATCTTCATCATGATAATATGGGATTTGTGAGAGAAGAAATGGAAAAGATGGTGGAATTCATTTTGCTTCATGCCACCATTTCTCCCCCCTCCCCCTCACCTTTTCATCTGCAAAATAGGCCTAATGCTATCCTGGAGTCAGTACTGTATCCTATTCAAAAAATATTTCCTAATTGCCAGATATGCAAGGCTTTTTTCTTTTTTTTTTTTTTTTGAGAGGTTTTCGCTATAGGGCACATGCGCTCGCCAGACAGACAGAGAGAGACATTAGAGACAGAAAGCGAGAAATCACCCCCCAGGGGGGATGGTCACGCCGCAATCCCTTCTCCTCCATTCTCCTCTCGGGATCTTGGGCACGCACGCACACGCGCCCGGCATGAGTTTTAAGCCACCGGGTCTGGGATGCGAACCACGATTGACTACGTGGGAGTCCAGTGACATAACCATTACGCTAACTGCTGGTTCCCGATATGCAAGGCTTTTTCAGTCCTTGTCCTATTTGACACAATTGAATACACACATTTAGGTTTTAATCTTTTCCCAACTGGTGTGTGGACTTAGTGCTTATTTCATATCCCTTATTGTTTTTTCACTATTGCTAGTATTCTTTGTGGGACTTATTTCCTCTTTTCACTGATTTCCTTTTGATGTTCATCTCTTCTTTTCTCTATTTTATTGAGTATCCACCAGTGTGTCTCAACCTTCCGTGTGACTAGAAATCATCATCTGGGGAATTAGTTAAAATGTGAATCTCAACTTTACTACCCAGAGATTCTGAGTTAGTTCTTGTAGGATGGGCCCAGAAGTTTGCATGTTTGGGGTCTTTGGACTCTGGGACCCATGACTCAAAACCATCTCTCTATTTCAACCTATATCACAGTATCCCACAATAATCAACCCTCTCATATTCAAGGTGGCCGATTGCATTACTGTACCCGTTTCTCTTCTATCTTCCATTTGAGTGCTTTGCTATGTGATTTTGCTGTCCTTTCCTTTAAAGAGGTGGAGGACATTCCCAGGCCCCTTAACATGGGTTTAGCCAAGTGACTCACTTGGGCTAATAGAATGCAGAAAAGAGACACTTTGCAAGTTCCAAGTCTAGGGCTGAAGGGGCCTTACATATTTCTTCTCTTTTCCTTGACCTTCACCTGAAGATAGGGAAAGGACATGGTGAGGTTAGCCCATAGCTCCCAGAATGACCCTAGAAGAGGATGAGAGACTTACAGGCACAGTTATCCCAGCTCACTCACAGTGATGAGTAGTTAAAAAAAAAAAAAAAAGTGTTGTTTGTTTTAGCCACTGGAGTTCTGAGGTTATTTGTTACTATTATAAAATAGCTACCTGATAAAGTCTCACAAGGCACTTTCCAATCCACCTCTGCCTATCTTCCTGACATAGTTTCTTAGTGTTCTCCAACACACAGCCTCCAACTCTCTTCTTATCTGGAGAGCTCCCACTCATCATTCTCATCATTTAAGCCTCAATTCAAACTCTTCTGAATGGTATATTTCCAAACAGCTACAAGAGAGGAGTTTTAATGTTCTCACCACAAAGAAGTGACAGACGTATGAGGTGATGGATATGCCAAATACCCTGACTCCAAATTATACAAAAATTATAAGATATTTTGAACATTATCTTTAAAATTCAGTATTTTGAAATTTTGAAAGTTGTTTGTAAACTGTCAAGAACTATGGAGTATGAGCTAAAATTTTTTGATATGTAAAGTACATGTTTGTGGAAAAATGTAAAAATAAATAAAAGGAAGAAAAACAAATAAGAATAATAATAATAAAAATACCCTGACTCCATTCTTACACAATGTATACATGTATCAAATCATCACACTGTACCTTGTAAATAGGAACAATTATAATGGGTTAATTAAAAGCAAAACAACAACAACAACAAAATAGTACAGAGTTAAAGGCTTTTTCCTTGGTGATATCTTTCCTGACTATAAAGGATTCTGTGTGTGGAAAATTGCATATCATGAAAAAAGACTATGCATGGATTTCAGATGTTTTTTGCACCAAAATAAACTGGCAGTTTTTAAAAAAATTGCCAGAGGGCATACATGCTTCCCACATGGGAGGTGGGGGAGGCAGATAGCATCTCCCAATGGGGGCATGGTCAGACCACAGTCCCTTCTTCTCCATTTTGTCATCCCATCATGATTTAAGCACACACACACACACACACACACACTAGCCCCACTAGCACTGGGATTCAAACTGCAGTTGACCATGTAGTATCCAGTTCCCTTGAACACTAGGCTATGGAGCCGATCCAAGACATTTGTACTTGAATTCCATTTTTCCATAAACCCTTTGAAGTCTTCTCATACTCTTTTAAGCACTCATCATGTGACTTGTTATTTGTTTTTAGCTTTTATGCTTTTCCTCCCTAGAAGACAGGGACCTTAAATTCTTTGTCCTTCTAGCTGTACTCCTAGTGTCTAGTATTAGTGTAAATTCAATATTTGATGATCAGATCACTTTTATTTGCACAAAGAAAGGATGTAGGCCAGGAGACAGGAAAGGTAATGCAACTTTTGAATTAATAGATAAGAATTAATAGAAACGATAGTTGCTTCGTGTCGGTAATATTTCTTGAACTGTGTTTTTTGTTTTAAAGAGAGGCAGATCTCTCAATGTTCCCCAAACATATTTCATTGACACTACACCATTAACCACTAGATGGCAGCTAAAGAAACAATAACCAGCTTTGTTGTTTTGAAAATTTCAGGGATAATAAACCTCCACCTGTATGGATATCTTGTTTTCATTTCTGCTTTGGGCTGAATCCCAAAATTGTTGGGGAATCCATGTGATTGGGGGAACTAGTCTCCCTTTTCTATAATCTACATAGGCCTGTTAGCTTCTCAGTGGAAGAAAAGGATAATGAAGGTAAATATTTCTATAAAAAGGATGTTTTTCCTTTCGGGACTTGGAATTTATAGCTTGTGTCCAGACATGACACTTGATGAATGTGGCTCCAATGCTGTAGTAATAAAAGTGAGTCCAAGTGGATTGAAGTAACAGTCATGATAAAATAAGGGGGCTGAATGGTGGTCCAGTAATAAAACGAGACACTCAGTGAGGCTGACCCACATGGGATGGTTCTGAGTTCCTGACAGGAGACTTTCCCGAGTATGCCAGCGACATGAATGCACACATTCATGGCTGGCTGAAGCTGGGGATGGATCATCAAGACCCTGCTAGGGTTGTTCTGGCTCTATCTCTGTGTGTCTTCCTTGCTCATGGAAGAAATAGAAAAATAAACTACACAAAATGAGTACACTATTTTAAGATTTTTGAAAATTTTCAGATCAAGAGGCTATTGTATTGTTTTGCATCTAAAAGGTCACATACATCCTACAGAATCAGTTCAGGATTATCAGGCATAGTTTTAAAATGAACACTGCTAGTCCTAAAAATAAAATTTCCCTCTATTTTTTTTAATAACAAGCAGAACATGAAAGTAAACTTTTCTAAGACTAGGATGTGTTTTTATGTATTCAACAGATGCAAGCAAGAGGAATTCCAGTCCCTTCCACGGTAGGGACCACTTGCTGGTAAATTCCACCAAGAAAGACTTTGGGTGGACTACATGAAACACCCAGTTTCCTCAGAATGTGATTGTGAAGCAAAGGGAAAATCAGTCAGCAGTACTTTTTTTTTTTTTCTGGACCCACATTATCTTCTGGCTGTTTCCTCTCTGATATTTTGGATTTTGCTTTACAAAGTGACAGCATGTGGGTTACAAAACCATAGGATTCAGGGGATTGTGATTTATGTTCTGTAAACCTTGTGGGATTCCACTGTTTCAACAAACCTCATGTGAACATCTTCAAGGGATTTTATAATAATCATGCTTATTAAGGCACTTATACTAGCCTTATGTTAATCCTCATAACACCTCTGAGAAGTAGGGAAGAAAGATTAGATGAACCAACTAAAGCCAGAGGTTTGTAAGAAAAAAAAAAAAAAGAAAGGGAAAAACAAAAAAAACCAAACAAACAACAACAAAAACCAAAGAACAAAAGCCCTCAAACAAACCCATGCTTGTTGGTTTATAAGAAAACTCAGAGACAGAATAAATTTGACACCATCAAGGTGCACAGACATAGCATGATTGTACAATGTGTTTGAAAGTTATAATTACATACTATGGAGTGAGGTCACCACAAATTTGAGCTTCGACAATGCCTTGGACATTGCTCATCACAAAGTCTGAGTCAGCAGGGAAGTTTCCTTCACTTTGTAGACTGAGATGATTGGGGTGCCGTAAGGGTTCTAAATATTTAGGTATTAAAAATGAAAGTTTTTTAACTAAATCTCTAAATATTTTAAAGTTTTTAATAACTGAATATTCAACCACATTCTAGGAGCTTGGGAAAAGCAGTTCTTGTCTTTCATAGGCATAGTTAAATGGATTATTGAATTACAAAGTACCCAGGATAATCCACCATGTGTAAAAATGTGCATCAGGTTTAGGTGCCAAGTGTGTTTGGCAAGCCTGAGCCTGTCCTGTCCTTAAATTCAAAGCTCTGGTAATATCAACAAGTCTCTTGGATCTGGGAAAGTTGCAGATACGGTCTTACGAAAAGAAACACGAAGAAACCAGGAAACCAGAAGGGTGAGTGTAGTTCAGATCATGAGTAGGTTGGGTGTAGTTCAAATTATATCTTCTTAAAGATAGGCCAGACAACTAGCTCTGTTCTTATTTTATAGTAGAGTGACAATACGGTGTCTTTTGCCATGGCCTTTTCTGTCCTCTTCTCTTGTGCAACTGTGATTTCACTCAAAGCCTAAATTTAATGTGAGATTTTTCTCTACCACTCATTTTTCAATGTGCTCTTCCTCTTCTGGATCTGGGGCCCTGTAGCTACAACCATTACTTTCCCCATGCTTGCTAGTGTGATAGGTGGTTTATTCTTTGTCATTCAAGGCTGTCCCCCTTCCCCCACCCCTCTTTATTTTAAGAGATTTTTGCTATAAGGTGGCATGCACTTGCTGGAGAGACAGAGAAAGAGTGAAAAGTCATCCCCTCCACCTCCCACACGGAGAATGGCCATGCCACAATCCTTTCTCCTTCATTTTCCTGTTGGAATTTTGCACATGCATGCACACATATCCAGCATGAGTTTCAAGCCTCCAGGTCCAGGACTAAAATCACTGTTGACCAAGTAGCAGTCTAAGTGCCTTAACCACTATGCCACCTGCTGGCCCCTCAAGGCTGGTCTTCTTATAAGAATGTAAAGGCAGTAGGGAGCACAGAACTTGGGCTAGGTTTGAGTGTGAAGCAGTAGGAGTATAAACTGCTAAACCTCTGTTTGGAGAGAAAGTCAAATCAGCAACTTTTTGACCTTGGAGGAATGAGATGAAGGACAAGCAGAGCCTAGATTGTAGGGACATAATGTCCCATGCACTCAAGCTCTGGACTTGATGTAGCATGCACGACTCTGATCCTCAGGGAGACCTACAGAACTAAACAAAGTGCTGAGATGGGATACCTAAGTGAGTGGGGTCCATGCAGGAAGGTAAGATGTTATTCAGAGAACAGTGTGGAAATCCAGTGGTCAGGGTCTCAGCAAGGTGGGTGGCCGGCTGCACCTGCCTAACTAAGCTGCTCTTACCTGGGTGGAGATGGACAGAGAAAGAGAGACCACTCTACCTTCTGGGGGATGTAGAGGGCAGGAAAGCCTGGGAAAGGAGAGAAAAGTACACTGTGCTTCAAAACTGGACTCCAGGGGCCAGCAGGTGAGGTGGCATTGTGGTTAAGGTATTGGACTCCCACGTGGTCAACCACCATTCAAGTTCAGAACTGTTTTTTTCTTTTAATTTTTTATTTTATTTTATTTTATTTTTTTGGAGAGATTTTGCTATAGGGCGCATGCTCTCGCCAGACAGACAGAGAGATGGAAAGCGGGAAATCACCCCCACAGGGGGGATGGCCACTCTGCAATCCCTTCTCTTCCATTCTCCTCTCGGGATCTTGGGCACGCATGCACATGCACCCAACGTGTTTTTAGCCACTGGGCTCAGGACGTGAACCACAGTCAACAACATGGTTAGCGACATAGCCATTACTCTAACTGCTGGTCCCCCAGAACTGGTGTTTTGAAATCACACTGAGCATACGTGCATGCATGCTTAACATCCCAAGAGGAGAAAGTAATTGTGACATGGCCATCCCTGCCCCCACTCTGGGGTTGGGGGGGGAGTGATTTCTCACTTTCCCTCTCTCTGTCTTTTTCTGTCTCTGGCATGTACCTGCACCCTATGGCAAAAACCTAAGTAAAAAACAAAAACTGGATGACAGAGTCAGAGCTCTAAGCAAGTCACTTCACCATTTGGTGCCTCTTCTACATCTGTAAAAAGAGGATAATAATAGCAGGTGCCTTGTTGCATAGCTGTGACCCTTAAGTGAGTTAGTGCACCTAAGAGTCTCAGCACAACAAGGACTTTATATTGTTAACTACAGTTAAATGTTAGGGAGGCAACCACTGTGCTTATTAATCAACCTAGTTTAGGAGTCCAAGCAGAACCTCGAGATCTAAAAGGTCAGAGTTTGTGAAGTAGTTGAAATCATGTTTACAGATTTGACCTTCCACTGGAACGACTTCATAAGTCCTGTTCTGCAGATGAGGTAGTGCTCAGAGTTTCTCGGCAAAACACTGGACTCTTTGTTCTTCCTCCTCTTGGTCTTTAATTACTGTTCAGTAGAATTTTGATTCTTTCCCTCCATTTTCTTCCTTTCTTTCTTTTTTTTTTTTTCTTAAACCACTTCAAATTCTTAGCTCACCCAGATCTCTGACCTCATGCAACTCTCTTAGCTGAAGAGACTGCTTCTCTTCTCCAAGATTTGTGGAAAAAAAAAAACCAACCCTTTGTGACTCAGGCGAAGATGGAGAAATACGGCCTGCAGCCTCAAGATCCTGGGTGTGGCTTTGCACTGAAGCAGCAGCAGTTGAGAGCTTGTTAGATGCAGAGTCTCAGACTCCTCCCCAGACATACTCAACTGAAGTCTATATTTTAATAAAATCTCCATTTGCCTCATGTACCCAATTAAGTTTGAGAAATATTATTTTATAGTCAATGTAATTACAGTTTGAATATCCTTTTTCCAAAATGCTTGAGTTCCTGAGTGTCTCAGATTCTGGAATATTTACATATGAATGAGATATATTGGGACTATCCCAAATCTATCCATAAAGTTCATTTATGTTTCATACGTGCCTCAGACATAGCCTAGGGGTAATTTCATACTATATTGCAGCATTTTGATTGGGACCAGTCACATGAGGTTAGAAGTGGAATTTTCCATTGTAGCATCATGTCTGTACACAAAAAAATTCAGATTTGGGGGCATTTCAGATTTTGCATTTTTAGATTAGAGATACTCAACCTATACCAGCAATGTGAACAGATTCAGGTTAAAAATAACTTAATCCTGATTTCTCCAAATCTCTAGAGGAAGAAGTCAACCTCTCCAGGGAGTTAAAATACACTCAGGGCTTGAGGTCTTGGAACCCTCAGGTTATTAGTACAGTCAGACCTGAGGATGTATTTACCAAAGGCATGCAAGTGTCCCACAGGGGCTCTGACTCATTTCTCCCAAATGCACCAGAACCACAATGGAAAACAAACTTGTTGGACCCCACTGAAACGGACTCTTTGCCGTAGGCTATGCAATGGCTAGAGAATATTTTTGGTGGCATCCGGTGACCCATTAAGGAAACCTAGGCCTTGGCTGTTTCAATGAAGCTGCCCACTGGGAAATAGAAGATTTACTTAGTACTTAGCCAGCAAAAATATATAGGTCCAACTTCAGCATTCTGAATTGAAATTCAGGCTACTAAAAGGATAAGGCTCCATTAGCCATGACGCTAAATTATTTTTCATACAAAAGGCATAACTTCCTGGATCCTACATATGGCCTGACAATAGCTGTACTTAGCTAGTGGTTAAGAGTGTTAACAAATACTATGCATGTCCTGACTATATTCCCTTAACCCAGTTCCTTATTGCAAACACAGGTCATTCTTTGCCCAAGAGAAACAGCTGTGGGGGCATACTATACTTGGAAGAGGAAGCTTAATCAATACAAATGGAGCTGGTGGATAAATACACCAGCTCCGTCACCTCTCAGGTGGGATAACACTGGGATATCGACCTTGAAGCCAAGAATTTCCTAGAAGGATGGTGGTTCAGTTGTTCACTTCTGGTAACTTGCTTGACAATGCACCCTTTATTGGCTATCTTCCTTTCTCTGTCTCTATTCTTTGCTCACTGACTGGTATTCCCTGGGGTGACTTCTTAAATAATGACTTTTACTCAAATCCTTGACTCTGAATCTCCTGCTAGGCAAAAAGAACCCAGACAAAATCAACAGACTTGGGTTTGAATTTTGAATCCTGTTATTTAAGTTATTGTTAAAATGAAATAAGTATAAAAGGCTTGATGTAGTGCCTCACATCAGAGAATAGTGAATACATAACAGTCATGACTCAGTTCTTCGCATTTATTACCCAGAAGAGCTAATCTATGATACCAACTTTTCAATTTAGCAACACTAAAAATGAGCCTCTGAGTCCTTTACTGTTCTTTATGGAGTAGCCTTCGAATGTGCCAATATTGATCCCTTTCAGAACTTCTATCTTGTCATCTTGGGTCCTTATTCTGACTTTTGTGGGTATAGGGAAAAATGATGAATATAATGGAGTTATCAGTTAAGCCTATTCATATAGAATTAAAAGTTTTGATGATCTGAATAGGTTTCATTACAACTTAGGCATTTTTAAAATATATAAATCTTAAAAATGTAAGGGTCTGGAATTCTGATTAACTTACATCTTCTCTAAATAATAAAGGATATCCACTGGAATTACATTAAAAACAGAACTTCCTCTCTTCCAACAGTCAAGGAAGGATCCTTAAGGTGTAAAGAGAAAATATAAGGCAGAGGATAGTCCCTGGATTAAAGGATTATGAAGTTCCATCCTTCTGGGGTTTAAGAACGTTCTGGTGGAAGCAGACATCCTTAGTAACCAGCCTCATCAGTTACTCATTTCTCTATGGACTGGTTGCCTGCCTCCTACATACACAGTAAGACAGATCAACATCTGCAGATCGTTAAACAATCTCATTCTCACCCTAATCTGTGTGAATATATATGAAGGACTAACGAAGCATGGTAAACTACGTGATAATACTGCAGTGTACTCTGGGAAGAATAGAGCAGGAAAGAGAGCCAGCAGCAATGACGTCATTATAACTCTTTTCTCCATACACCTACTCACTTCCCTCACCTCTCAAGAACAAAGTCTTTTAGAGGACCTAGCTCTCAAAGGTGGCTGTTTTCAATGTAAATAAAACAGCAGGGAGAGTATGTTCCTATTTCAAAGTTGTATGAAGTACGTTGGTGTGTGAGAACAAGGGCTTTGTGTTTCTGAGAATGAAAGAGTATTATTTTCCTATTGCTGCTCTAAGAAATTGGCACAAACTTAGTGACTTTAAAACAACACAACCTTCTTATCTCACAGTTCTGACAGAAGTTTGAAGTGAATCTGACAGTTAAAATCAAGGTGTTCCCAGGGCTGGGTTCCTTTCTGGAAGCTCCATTTTCTTTTCTTCTTTTTCTGTCCAGCCTTTAGAGGCTTCCAGGATTCCTTTATGTATGGCCTTTTCCATCTTTGAAGTCAAAGATGGCTGTTTACATCTTTCTCGCACTATGTTAGTTTGACACTTTACTCTTTTACATACTCTTTCCACATTTAAGGACCCTTATGATTACCCTGGAGCTGTGTGAATAATCTATTTAAGGACAGCTGATTAGTAACCTGAATTCCATCTGCAACTTTCATTCCCTTTGCCACTTAACAGCATTCACAGGTCTGGGGACTAAAGAATGGATATCTTTGGGAGCCATTAGCTGCCTACCACAGAAAGCTAAAGAGCAACTATAGCTCACACATTGTAGAATTCCATGGGTTAGATAAAACACTATGACCCAGACTACACGCAATTCTCAATTAGTTGGGAAGGGCAGCAATTATACAGATAGTTCCAGGCTCCACCACTGAGCAGTTGTGATGCTGAACAAGTTGCTTAGTATCTCTAAGCCTGAATCTCCTACTTTGTAAACTCTTTTCCACAAGGCAATATAAGTAAATAAGGGCCAGCATGTAGAGTGGTGGTTAAGGCACAGCACTCCCATATGGCCGACCATGGTTGGAATCCTGGGCCTGGTGGCTTGAAAATCGAGCTGGGTGCCTGTGCATGCATACCTAAATCTCTTGAGGAGAATGGAGAAGGGACTGTGATGTGGCCACCCCCACTAGGGGGTGATTTCTTACTTTCCCTCTTCCTTTCTGTCTCTCTTAAGTGAGTGCACATGCCCTACAGAAAAAAAAAAAAAAAAAAAAGTAAGAGGAGGCCATTAGCTCAGCATTTAGCACTAAATTTCCAATAAAAGACAGTTGCTGGTATAAAATAACTATGGCTAACATTTATTATAAAGCTATAGGTAATGACTATTATCTGTTTTCTGGGAGTAAAAACAAAAGGCATAAGGAATAAGTCACTGAATGTTTTAGGAGCTTTGTAATATTAGAAGATTAAAGTTTAACTCTGGGATTATAATTTCAGTAAAGAAGTAGGATTTACTGGGGACAGTAATGAGTGGTAAAATGTTCCCAAGGTAGAACAACTATGTGAGGCTGACCTACATGGAAAATTTCCCTTGTATTCACATCCAGAACACACCCAGTGTGAACACACTGGGTACACCCATGTTTGGCTGAAGTTGGGGTGGCTCATAGCATCACGACCCCATTGGAGGCACTGGGTTTCTCACTCTGTTTCTGTTTCTCTTCCTGAGTGTGTCTCTCTTGGTCATAGGAGAAATAAATATATAAAGTTAAAAAAAAGAATCAAGAATTTAACACAAAATTTCATTTAGAAATAATTTCAAACTTAACAGAAAAATTGTTAAGAATAAGAATACCGGGACCAGCAGATGGCATAATGGTTACTTTGCTGGACTCCCACATAGTTGACTGAAGTTCAACTGGAGCCGGTGTCTTAAAACTCATGCTGGGTGTGTGTGCCCAACATCCTGAAAGGAGAAGGGATTGAAACATTGCTATTACCCTGAGAGGATGATTTCTTGCTTTCTATCTCCATTACCCTGGGGGGATGATTTCTTGCTTTCTATCTCTTTGTCTCTGGCAAGTGCATGTGCCCTATAACAACAAAACAAACAAACAAAAAAACACTCTAAAAAAATACTATAACACACATTCACATACTCTCTATCCAATTTAATCTATGAATATTTTAGCCCAGTTGCGTTTTCGTTCTCCTGTCTACTTTGAGTTCATCCATTTGTCTATCTATATGTATATACACACAGACAATTATTTTCTGAATTGAGATCAAGTTGTACATATCATAGCCTTTATCCCTAAGTAGCTCAGTGCCTCTTCCTTAAGAACAAAGATGTTATACAACTAAAGCCAGAGAGTAGGATTTTAAACTTTGTGGACCACAGTATCTGTTACATATTCTTTTTGTTCTTTATATAATCCTTTACACATAAAAACTATTTTTAGCTCATGGGTTGTCTGTCCCTGTAACCACAGTTATAGTTATCCATTTCTATATGCTTAATATTGATACAATACCCTTATCTAATTGATCAAATCTATCTTTCAATTTTACAATTTGGCTCAGTATTGCTCATTATATTATTTTCCTGTCTCTTTCAAAATCCAGTCTGGGACCAGGTATTGTACTTAATTGTTCCAGTTTAGTTGTTCCAGTTCATCTGGACCACCTCATCAGCCTTTCTTTGTTTCTTCTGATATTGATAAATTTGGAAAATACCATTCCTTTTGTTTTAACATGACACTCCTAGTTTGGGGTTGTCCAGTAATAAGTTTCAGTGTTCTGATCTATGTCTTGTGTAAACAATGTTGAGTCCTTCTTGGGGTATCACATTTCTAGACACAAGATGTCTATTTGCCCCTTTGTGATGACTTCAGTTTTGATTTTTTGTCCAGGTTGTGTCTTATTTCTTCGTATAGTTACTATAGTTGCCTTAGGGTGTAATTTCAATGACATTGTTATCCTGAGATTAGAGTCTGAAGGAGAAGATACCAAATAGCTGCAAAATGTGGCATGTGCTGCTTTTGCAAGAGCAGGTTGAATGGTTGCGTACCTCTGGAACAATTGTGGATTAGTTGGAACAAGTGAAAGACTCAATCTGTAGCTGGATCACTTTATTTGAATATTTAAAATAAAGATTTTTTGGGCCAGCAGGTGACATAGTAGTTAAGGCACTGGATTCCCATGTGGACAGTAGTTTGAGTCCTGGACCAGGTGGCTTGAAACTAATATTGGGCATGTGGCTAGGCATATGTGTATGAGTGTCCGAAATCCTGAGAGGAGAATGGAGGGAAGGGATTGCAGCATGGCCATCCCCCAGGGGGTGATTTCTCGCTTTGTCTCTGTCTATCTGGCGAGTGCACGTGCCCTATAGCAAAAATTTCTCAATAAATAAATAAATAATAAAATCAATTAACAAAGTTTCTTTTTCTTTTCTTTTGGGCCAGCCCATGATGTGGTGGTTAAAGTAGCTGGATTCCATGTGACTGACTGCTAGTTTGAGTCTAGTACACTGTGGCTTGAGAAACACACCAGGTGCATGTGTGTATGTGCTGAGAATCTCAATAGGAAGGGTAAGTGGAGGAGAAGAGATTGTGACATGACCACGCTCCATGGAGGATGCTTTCTCTCTCTGTCTCATTAGCAAGTGTATGTGCCCTCTGGCAAATTAGAAAAATACAATGAAACAAAATGAAATAAAATAAAGTTGTTTATATGGCTGTGCTTGGAAATTTCCCATCATATGATTTCTGTTAAATTGTTTGTATTTTCTATTTTGTTAGAACATTTTGTTTGAGCATTGATGTGCTCAGATTGTTGGCATCTCCTCCTTATATCTATGGATAGGGGAAGCATTTTTGTAACTTTTTTATACTTTACGGTAGGACAGCAAAATAGTCATTTTCTTCAGATTTTAGCCTCATTTAATAAGGAAAGAATCACTTCATGCCACTTCCCCACCCTGTCCTAAGAAAGAAGTTTTTAGCATGGAAGGTAAATAACTGACATGGTTTGGCCATGCAGTTATAATGGGCCCCAGAAGGAACCTGTCTCAAGAAGTCAAGAAGCACTAGCCAAATCCTGTCTCACTTCCTGACCTGTGTGCTGCAGGTTCTCAAATTTCCTGTACCTATGTAGATCAAGAAGGGCTTATCCTGGAAGTCCCAGCCATCCCAACTTTTCTCATTTTGGCTTCTTTGCCAATGATAAGGTGGATAAAGTAGTTGGGTAAAAGGATCCAGGACTTATTCCATAAAACTTCCTGTAGAGCCATGCCCTAGAACAATGGTCAGAGAAGCTATATCAGTTATCTATTTCAATATAACCATTTATCCCAATAGTAGTGGCTTAAAACAACTAACATTTACTATTTTATATACTCTGTGGGTCAAGAATTTGAGGACCTTATCTGGGTGATTTGGCCTAGGAAACCCATGAGGCTGTAGTTACATCTGGAGCTACAGTCATCTGAGGGCTTGACTGAGACCAGACCATCCATCAGGATATCCCAATAGTTGGCAAAAGGCCTTTTATCCTCCATAGGTTGCCCTAAGGACCCTCCTAAGTGACCCAAGAGTCCAAGAGAGAATGACAGAGGCAAAAATGACAGTATTTTTGAGACCTAATGTTATTCTTTTGATCTGTATTCTTTTGATCACACAGACCAAACCTGATACAATGTGGAAGTAGACCCACAACAGCATAAATAGTAGAAGGTGAGGATCACTGGGGATCCTCTTGGAAGAGTGCTCCCCTAAAAGCCTTAAGCTGGGGAATAGAGGATTATTAGTCAGGGATTAAAAAAGCTTGTACTTATTCTTCCAGTTGGTCCTGTCTTTCTATTTACCCATCAATCATCACTATGGAATTTCCAAGGGAAGACTAGCAAATAGTAGAATTTGGGCTAACTTCCAAGAATAGCAGTTAAAGGATAGAAAAAGCATAGGAGAACACTACTTTGGGATCAGATGATCTTTACAATCCACAGTATGGTTTATTCCGTTGTTTAAAACTTTTAACTCAAAGTTTGTGTCTGTTTCCATCTCCACTGGACATATGAGACGATAACTAAATGTTTTGGGAAAAGTCAGTTGACTCAGGAAACAGCATGGCATGAAGCAGAACTTCCCTGGTACATGCTGTTATGTACATCTTGGCTAATATGTACATATACATTAACTGGCAAAAGTCTTATATTTAAGTTCTTTTCCAGGAGTGCAGCTCCACACTGGAAGTCTAGCTACTCTTTGCAAGAATTCTAGTTATAATTATCTTAATATTTAAAACATACTGTAAATATCATTCACTTCATGAAATCCCCAAGGTAAAATGCCTTTTCATCCTTCAGGATTGCCATAATGTTTTCTACTATCCCTTAGTGATACTAATGATGACAATAATAAAGACAATAATAACATAGCAGCAACAAAAAAACCCCACATTTTTCTATTGTCCCTTGCTGTAAATGAACTCACGTGGTATGCATACTCTTCTGTGTCTTGTTTACTGACTTCAAAATAACTTTTCTTGAGAATCCTCTATGTTGTATTTATCAGTAACTTGTTCCTTTTTTATTGTATAGTAGTACTCTGTTGTATAAGAAAGTCACTTTTCCCTCCATTCTGTCGCTAGACATTTGGGTTGTTTTCAGGTTTTGCTGTTATGCATAAAGCTGCTATAAACACTCTAACACAAGCCATTTTGTGCACATAGACTTCCATTTCTCTCATGTGAATCCTGGGTCATAATATGGGGGATACATTTAACTTTGTTAAGACTTTGAGAAAGAGCTTTTCAAAGAAGTTGTAACGTTTTACACTCTACTAACAATGGGGGAGAGTTCTAATTGTTCCATATCCTTGCTTGAGTGTTGTCATATATTTTATTTGAGTGCTTCTTGTGGGTGTGAAAAGGTACTTACTATGAATAAAGTCTATACTCTTATCCATTGCCTGATGTGACCATGATGCTTTTTCACTTCGCTCTATATCATAGTTACTTTGCATAGATGTCTGCCTCCTCTACTAGACTGGGTATTCTCAGATAGCTAAGGTATTAGCAATTTTGTATAGTCCCCCGAAGGCAAAATATAGTATCTGAAGTGTAACAGGTATTCAACAAGTGCTCAATAAACTTTGGCTCGGAATATTTTCTATGTATTTTTCACTGCCTTTGCCAATTTTAGATTCAGAGTGTAAAATAACAGAGAACAAATGAGGATAATTAATATGGCAGTGTTAGAGATACATCCCATGGTATGCTGCAAGATCCAGGGACAGTTTAGATTAAAAGAGGTTGGAAAATGAGATTATAGGTCTTATATTCCTCATTATGTATATTAAATATATGGGGGACTTTAAAAAAGGGCAGATGCCCCATTCCCAGCCTCGTTACTTGAATTCAATTTGGTCTGGAGGTGAGCACAGTCACTGATCTTTTTTAGTTCTCTAAGGCCCCTATTGTACATCTAGGACCATGGGCCACTGCTCTCAGCAGAATCAAGTGGAAAAAAAAAAGAGTGGTTAACATCAACAATATTCTAGTTTATTTGTTCCATATAGAATAACAACCTGACTAAGTCTCCTTCCAGAAGTAAGATGGTGCAATGGTTTGAGAGTGTCTTTGCTAAATTCTGATCCCCAATGGAGCAGTATTGTACAGTGGGGCCTGGTGGGAGTGCTGGATCCCTCATGGATAGATTCATGTGTCTCCTTGGAAGGAGTGAGTTTCCACTGGCTTAGTTCCTATGACAGTGAGATGTTCTGAAGCAAGCCTGACCACTTGCAAATGTCACACTTTGCAAACATCTGCTGGCTTTTTTCTCCATCATTCTATCATGCAGCATGAATCCTTTGCCAGGTGTGGCTAAAATGCTTCCTGGTCTTCCCAGCCATTAAAATTGTGAACCAAATAAACATGTTTTCTTGATAAGTTCCCCAGTTGTACGCACATTCCTTCGTGGTCTCCCCAGCCATTAAAATTGTGAACCAAATAAACATGTTTTCTTGATAAGTTCCCCAGCCTCAGATATTCTCTTATAGCAACACAAAACCGACAAAGATACTTATGTGGAACTATACTTGAGTAATATCAACTATCCTCTTAATCCTTTTAAGTAGACAGAGCCTTTGAGCTAATTATCTACGGTGCCAGAAAATAAAAAAGTTATAACACATTTGAGCTAATACTAAAGACATTGCTTTTGTGCTTCTTAAAGCATTAAAAGATGTTTATTCCATCCATGAATTTTTAACACTGCCAAAATAGCTTGAGTCTATATGTGACAATGATAAGTCCAATAGAACAAAAGGCATTTAACTTGGCTTATTAGAGACTGAAGCCAAGACGGAATGTTTGCTGCAATATTAATAAATAAGGTCAATGTGTTTTGAATAACATTCAAAATACTGGATGTCATAGCTGAGTCATAAGACTCTAGGGCAAATGGTCTGGTTCTTTCTAGCAGGCCTGGCCCTTAACTTTACTGCAGAGAGTTTATCTTCTGAAAGATGCTGAAAGTAGTTTAGTGAGGTATAATTGTACCTCCCCTTCACTCAGCAACAGAAGGAATAACTCTTTAAGTTAGAAAAGGCATTTCACGGGACCAGCAGTTGGCGTAATGGCTATGTTGCTGGACTCCATGTAGTCGACCATGGTTTGAGTCCCAGACCTGGTGGCTTAAATTCATGCCGGGGGTGCATGTGTGCGTGCACAAGATCCTGAGAGGAGCGTGGAGAAGGGATTGCGGTGTGGCCATCCCCCCCTGGGGGGGGTGATTTCTCACTTTCTCTCTCTTTGTCTCTCTGGCAAGTGCATACACCGTATAGCAAAAATGTCTCCAAAAAAAAGAAAAGAAAAGGCGTTTCACTTTAGCATATCAAATTGGGACTAGATAGCACAATGGTTACATCGTTGGACTCCCACATAGCTGACCTGAGTTTGAGTCCTGGACCCGAAGGCTTGAAATCACGTCAGGTACATGTGCATGAAACTCACGTCAGGTACATGTGCATGTGTGCCCAAAATCCTGAGGGGAGAATGGAGGAGAAGGGATTGTGGCATGGCCATCCTCCCTGGGGGATGATTTCTCACTTTCTGTCTCTGTCTTTCTGATGGGTGCACACATCCTGCAGCAAAAATCTCTCTTTAAAAAAAAAAAAGGGATATCACATGTATTTCCTTCCTCCCTCATGACGCAATTGTTCTTTGGTCTGAGATTGCTGTGAGATGAGCAGAACAGAACTGGGACAATTCTCCCTCTGTTCACCATCAGTCTTCTCATTCTTTAAAAATAATTAATTGATTAATTAATTAATTAATTTTCATTTGACCAGAGAGGGAGAGAGAGAAAGCAAGCCACCAAGTCCGAGACTCAAACTGTGGTTGGCCATGTGGGGTCCAGTGCCCTTAACCATCATATCACCTACCGGCCCCTAGTCTTCTCATTTCAACCTTTGCTAACATCTTGAAGAATAGGCAAGAGTGCCAAGGAAAAGTAACCAGAAAAAATGGAGATGAAGAAGCAGAAGAAGGGACCAGCAGTTAGTGTAAAGGCTATGTCGCTGAACTCCCATGTAGCCGGCCGTGGTTCGAGTTCCAGACCTGGTGGCTTAAACTCACACCCGGCGTGTGTGTGTGCATGCCCAAGGTTTGCAGAGGA
>NW_006159565.1:8922218-8924118 GCF_000334495.1 Tupaia belangeri chinensis
TGGGGGGGGGTGGGGGGGGTGGGGGGGAATAGCAGCAGCAGAAGAGAAAGATGGTGAGAAGGAAGAGAGAGAAAACTGTGTTTGTGTTTATACACGTGAGTGTGTGTGCACATATATACATGCAGGGAGAAAGCAAGGGCATTTCCATTGACTACATGAATTAGAATCACAGCTTTTCAACTAGGAGGATCCTTATGCATTATGCAGTTCAATGCCCTCATTTACAAGTGAGGAAACTGAATGCATGGATTAAAGAATTTACATAGAGTGACACAAAGAGCCAGAGGCAGAGCCGGATGAGATAACTCAGGTGTTCACCATCACCTACCTCCTTTGACATACTTCCTAACATTGCTCAAGTCGCCTCAAGTCTCTAAAGAAACAGACTTCCGCCTCCTGTTCAACAATGAACAATACTAACTGGAGCCTGAAAGAGTATTTCAATGAAGGTGAATATGGTTTGGAGGGACGCGTATCTGAGTATTCTTTGGGTGGGGATAGGAATCATCATACTAAGGAATAGGCTCACTTTTTACCTAACACAAACCTTAAATAAGTCTTCCAACTTTCCCAAGGCAGAGCTGTAGAAAAGTAAGAGTTATAACACTCCTGATAATTAAAGAGCAGTTCTAAGAGATCAATCAAGTCTTTAGAGGCTGCACTGCAAGACCACTTTCAGTGACATTAATGTGTTTGTGTTACACTTAGCAATCTGGATGTCTAATGCACTTCAGCCATTTGCTCCAGGTCACCAGAGGTTAACAAGGCAGTAGTGAATATAAACATAATTGTGTCTCATTGTGCTAAGTTTTTGGTTTAAAGAGCATGGACAAAAACCCATCAATAATTTTTACTTTCTTCTAGCAGCAAGCCAGTACATGTTGGATAAATACTTTTGTACTCACTGTTGTGTTTGAAGACCCTTATGGTTGCACCTGAAAGTCGGGCTCCAAGCACAAGTGATGTGTGGTTTAATTCGTCACTTAAAATGAGGCATCCCTGTATAGAAAACAAGAATATAAAACAAAACGATACACAAAATGAAGGAAAAATCACTTATGGCAACAAGAAGAAACTCTAAAACCTAAAATACAGATTCCTAAAACTGTCTTTAATTGTAGAAAGCCAAGAGATTAACCTGGTGTCTATGTGGATAAAAATCTGATTAGCAATTAGCTAATGGAGATGGAAATTGATTTAAGAGATTACATTTTCATTGGAACAGTTACATATAATTTTCAACAGAGAGGTCAGTTTTAAATCTTTGTTAAGCACCAGCTAGAGTAGAAAACTTGATCCATGACATTAAAAAAATTATATATATAATTAGAAAAGTCATGATCTATTTGACTATGCAAAATGTGTCATGACTTTTCTGATGACCCAACATATACACATTTCGGGGAGGTTATGGGTTTGCTGCTTTCTAATAGAAGGCAGGGGTCTTTTTCACAGGACATTTCAAATTTTTGCCTTCTAATTCGCATTCTTTACTTTATTAATATCCCACATATATAGGAGCATCTCTACAGTTCAAAACTTTGAATGTGGCAAGGTATAGATGTCAGTTTGGACTGAGATAAGTGGGAAAAAGTCAGTTTAACTTCCTGCTTATAAATTATTATTTAATAATTTTTCTTATTTAAATAACATTTTTAAAATTATGAAACTGTTCAAGTATACCTAAAATGCAGAGACAGATGGGCCTCTGTCTTTTGTCTTTTGTGGCTAAATAGAAACTTGGATTCCTCCTTTATATATATTTTTTTTTTTGGAGAGATTTTCACTGTAGGGCGCGTGCGCTCGCCAGACAGACAGAGAGAGACATAGAGACAGAAAGCGAGAAATCACCCCCCAGGGGGGATGGTCACGCCGCAATCCCTTCTCCTCCATTCTCCTC
>NW_006159565.1:8924142-8925863 GCF_000334495.1 Tupaia belangeri chinensis
GCCGTGAGTTTTAAGCCACCGGGCCCAGTACGCGAACCGTGGTCGACTACGTGGGAGTCCAGCGACATAGCCATTACGCTAACTGCTGGTTCCTCCTCCTTTATATTTTGATAATTTAAAAAATGATGTGTCTTAAGTTTTTGAGGCAAAAGACAGAAAGTAGCCATATCTCCATATTCTAAATGTATATGTGTGTATTTATACTTTTTCTGTTGAAATATTTGAGCTCTTTCTACACCTCATGATACTTCACCTCTATATTTATTTTTTACCATGTATCTCCTAAGAACAGGAATATTCTACTGGGACCATCAGTTAGCATAATGGCTATGTCGCTGGACTCCCATGTAGTCCACCATGGTTCATGTCCTGGACCCAGTGGCTTAAACTTACACCGGGTGCGTGTGTGTGCGTGCCCAAGATCCCGAGAGGAGAATGGAGGAGAAGGGATTGTGGTGTGGCCATCCCCCCTGCGGGGTGATTTCTCGCTTTCTGTCTCTCTGTCTTTGTCTGTCTGGTGAGCGCATGCACCCTATAGCTGAAAAAAAAAAATTCTACTAAATCAAAATGCAATGATCAAATCTTAACTTCACTCAACATTTGTATGATGCTATTATTTAATATACAGTTCAAATTCAAATTTGTCCATCTGTCTTAATAATGTCTTAATGTGTTTTGCAGATATTATTTGATAAGGTCGATACTGCATTATGAAGGCTCATTGCAATTTGGCACTTACTTTCAACTCTGGTCTCTGACCACTATCCAAGTTCTAAATCCTCCAAATCTCTATACTTGTCACATGTTGTTCCCTCTGCCTTGTCTTAAGGAAATAACTTTCACAACTGTTTAAATTGTGTTCTCATGCTAGCACAAACATCTTGGACTTTATCAAGAATTTGGGACAACATTTTTGTCCTTTTTCATATATGTGCAAGCTCTGTCTATGGTATTCATCCTATTTTATTTTGTCTGTCATTTCTCCCACTAGACTATTAACCATATAAATTTATAAGGTCTTGCTTATCTTCACATGCCCTGTATCTTGCCTCATAGGATATAATGGATTCTCAATTAATGCCTTATTGAGTGAATAAATAACACGGGAGGAATGTTTTGTTCAAATGAATGCTTGATAAATATTTGCTATATTACAAATGAGATCAAGAGCCTAAAGCTTTGATTAACTTTGCTATTGTCATTGAAAATGAATCTGAAGTCACATTTAGGGTTGCAATTCCTCAGATAGGAGTATCATGATGAAGAGACTCACCAAACTCAGTTGGTACATTTATTAAAAAATACAGATAGCAAATCAGTCTATCCTAAGAAAAGGACCTAATGAATCATATTTCTGAAAAAGGAAGAGTTATAATTCTTAGGAATAATACAGTAGAAGATGATTACATGTTAATAAAGTCTCACCTTTCCAACTAATGCAGGAATATTCATTGAGTTAGTTGCAAATCCCATCCCAAAGACCATAGCTGCTTCTTACTTTTTCTGTTGAAATATTTGAGCTCTTTCTACACCTCATGATACTTCACCTCTATATTTATTTTTTACCATGTATCTCCTAAGAACAGGAATATTCTACTGGGACCATCGGTTAGCATAATGGCTATGTCACTGGACTCCCATGTAGTCCACCATGGTTCATGTCCTGGACCCAGTGGCTTAAACTTACACCGGGTGCGTGTGTGTGCGTGCCCAAGATCCCG
>NW_006159565.1:8925952-8936468 GCF_000334495.1 Tupaia belangeri chinensis
GCGCATGCACCCTATAGCTGAAAAAAAAAAATTCTACTAAATCAAAATGCAATGATCAAATCTTAACTTCACTCAACATTTGTATGATGCTATTATTTAATATACAGTTCAAATTCAAATTTGTCCATCTGTCTTAATAATGTCTTAATGTGTTTTGCAGATATTATTTGATAAGGTCGATACTGCATTATGAAGGCTCATTGCAATTTGGCACTTACTTTCAACTCTGGTCTCTGACCACTATCCAAGTTCTAAATCCTCCAAATCTCTATACTTGTCACATGTTGTTCCCTCTGCCTTGTCTTAAGGAAATAACTTTCACAACTGTTTAAATTGTGTTCTCATGCTAGCACAGAAATCTTGGACTTTATCAAGAATTTGGGACAACATTTTTGTCCTTTTTCATATATGTGCAAGCTCTGTCTATGGTATTCATCCTATTTTATTTTGTCTGTCATTTCTCCCACTAGACTATTAACCATATAAATTTATAAGGTCTTGCTTATCTTCACATGCCCTGTATCTTGCCTCATAGGATATAATGGATTCTCAATTAATGCCTTATTGAGTGAATAAATAACACGGGAGGAATGTTTTGTTCAAATGAATGCTTGATAAATATTTGCTATATTACAAATGAGATCAAGAGCCTAAAGCTTTGATTAACTTTGCTATTGTCATTGAAAATGAATCTGAAGTCACATTTAGGGTTGCAATTCCTCAGATAGGAGTATCATGATGAAGAGACTCACCAAACTCAGTTGGTACATTTATTAAAAAATACAGATAGCAAATCAGTCTATCCTAAGAAAAGGACCTAATGAATCATATTTCTGAAAAAGGAAGAGTTATAATTCTTAGGAATAATACAGTAGAAGATGATTACATGTTAATAAAGTCTCACCTTTCCAACTAATGCAGGAATATTCATTGAGTTAGTTGCAAATCCCATCCCAAAGACCATAGCTGCTTCTACATTCAGGAACTTAGCCACAAGGTCCTCCAGCTCTTTATGTTTATCCAAGGTACCTGCATATGAAATTTATACGAGTGAGCCTTCTCTTTCAACAAGTTTGAGACTGAACAGTTAAATTCTCATACACATTCATTATTTAAAGACTTATACAAGAATGTTCATAGCAGAAATATTTGTCACAGTTTCTATCTATTGGAGAAACAACCCAAATGTTCATTTACTATAGAATGGATAAATAAACTGGGCTATTTATATAGTGGGGTATTTATATGATGGAATTTAATGCTACAATGAGAAACAAAGAACTGCTGATTCACGCAATGAGGTGGATAATCTCACAAAAATTGTTGAGGGAAAGAAGTTAGTTGTTTAAAAACATACAAGCTGTATAAGTCCATTTATATAAATTATACAACCAAATAAAGCAAATATAATATTAGAAGTCAAGATAGTGGTTTTATTTTTACTAGGAATATACAGAGGGTTTTGAGATTCTCTGATTCTTTTTTGCTTTAGGGTGTGTGAACTTACTGGAGAGAGAGAGAGAAACAGTAAAAGGGAAAGTGAGAAATCATCCCCTAGAGACAATGACAGGTAAGGTGATGGCCATGCCACAATCCCTTCTTTTCCATCTCTTCTCAGAATCTTGGGTATGCATACACATGTGCTCAGCATGAGTTTCAAGCTGCTGGGTCTGGGACTCAAACTGTGATCAGTCATGTGGGAATCCAGTGATGTAACCACTCTGCCATATGCTGGCCCCTTCTCTGAATGTTTGGGTGCTGGTTATTTAGGTATGTTTGCTTTGTGAAAATCCTTTGAGCTGTATGCTTAAGATTGATATACTTTTCTATGTATGTTTTATAATACAATAAAATTTACAAAAATACCATGATTCCTCTCATTGTCCACCCTATAGTCTATGAGTAATTAATTAAATCATAACCTGCTCAGAGGTTCCCCACACTTAAATGTAAATAGATCTCTCTCCATATAGTCTAGTAAAACTAGTTACTTTTTTTTTTTTTTTTTTTAGAGGTATTTTTCTGATAGGGTGCGTGTGCTCACTATAGACTGACAGAAAGCGAGAAATCACCCCCCAGGAAGGATGATGCAGTCTCTTCTCCATTCTCCTCTTGAGATTTGGGGCACTCACGCACACGTGCCTGGTGCAAGTTTCAAGCCTCCGGGTCCAGGACTTGAACTGTGGTTGACCACGTGGGAGCTCAGCGATGTAACCGTTATACCACCTAGTGTTCCTAAAATTAGTTATAATTTATTGAATCTATTAGATAGCTAACTCTGCTATTTAGCTTATCTCATTTAAAATAAGAGATAAGATAGGAGCCCACTAATGTGAGTACCATTTGTTTTACAGATAAGAAAAATGAAGCTTAAAGAAGTCTCAGATAAAAAGCAACAATTTAGCCTAATTCTGAAGTTCTTATTTTTATCTCTCTAGACCTTTTCTATACTTCTTTCCCAATTCTTCCTTTTTTTTTTTTTTGAGAGGTTTTTGCTATAGGGTGTGTGCACTTACCAGAAAGACAGAGACAGAAAGCGAGAAATCACCCCCCCAGGAAGGATGACCACGCTGCAATCCTTTCTCCTTCTTTCTCCTCGTTGGATCTTAGGCACGCATACAAGCACATGTGCCCGGCGTGAGTTTAAGCTACCAGGTCTGGGTCTCAAACCATGGTTGACTACATGTGAGTCAGCGACATAACCATTATGCCAACTGCTAGTCCCCTTAATTCTTTCTTAAACAAGGCCCTTGAGGCCTTGCTGACAGCAGATGTTGATACATACTTCCCTTATTCTCTGTTTGTTATCACTTGAATTTCTAAATCTGCACTGTCAAGTATAGTAGCCATTAGCCACAAATGCATTGAAAGATTGAATTTTTGATTTTATATAATTTTAATTAACTTAAAATTGAAACATTATAGTTTTTAGTTTTTATTTATTTTCAGGGTTTTTTGTTTGTTTTTTGTTGTTTTTTTTTTTGCTCTAGAGTGTGTGCACTCACGAGAGAGAGAGAGAGAAAGAGAGAGAAAGAGAAATAAATGATTCCTCAGGAAGGATGGCCTTGATGCAAGTTCTTCTCCATTCTCCTTTCTGGATTTTGGGCATGCATGGGTATGTACCCATGTTTTCAACAGCTCAAACCATGGAGTTGGCCATTTGAGATCTAGCACCTTAACCACCAGGCTATCTGCTGGGCCTAAGAGCTACCTGCTGGCCCTAAAAGATCTTCTGTTAAAGACAACTTTGTTAATTTGATAGGATTACATTTCACATTAACCACTGAACATTTCATCTCTGAATTGAGATACACTGAAAGTATTAAATATACTTTTGAAAGACTTAATATACCAACATGAGGAATGTGAAATAGCTCATTAATTTTTTTAAATACTGATTAAATGTGTAAATGAGAACAATTAGGATATCTTGGGTTTAAAGGAAATGTGTTATTAAATTAGTTTTACCTTTTTTACTTATTTAATGTAGCTATTAGAAAATTTAGAGTTACATGTTTCTTGGATTATACTTTTATTGGGCATCTCCTTCAAGATGATACAGTTGACAGAACACAAAAATAAGTGGAGAGTTGCTGCAATTTGCATTAATGGAATGTAGAAGCTATTGCTCAGATTTAAATTAGAGGAATATCATTAGCATATTTAGGGCTAATAGAAGCAGGCTTCCTTCAATCCAAGGATTAATACATTTTATTACACAGAATGTAAAAATTAGAATTTTATTTAAATGGGAAAATTAGCCTTCTTACTGTGCTAAAATGGGGAAGACTTAAACTTTAGAAGATGTAGAATTGTCAGTTTGAATAGTTATTTTACATTTAATATCAGAGACATTTAATGGCCAATCTTTGCCCTTTGTGAGAGGTCACATGGTCATATCACAGATGGTGATCTTTCTTCTCAAACCAGAACTACTTATCCCCAAAGTTGTCTGAGCTATAGTAAAATAAGTATGCTATCAGAGTCACTCTTAAGGTTTGGGGTAAAGTTAGAAGTATAAATTGCAGTTTAAAACTTAATGTATCAAAGATATATATTATGAACCAGAATAGAAATCCAAAGATAAAAACATAGTTACATAATAATTTATCAGATTTTCTTTTACGTAAAGACTGAATTTGGAAAGAAATGGTAGTAAAAAGGTGTCTGGCTTGGGAATGAGGAGATTGGGTTCTGTTCCCAACTTTTCACTAAGTGGCAGAGGCCTCTTCCTGTATGAATGAACCAAACTGACTCCATTTTGCTAGAACTAATTCTACCTTTTGTCCTTCTCCTTTCCCCTTTGTAGAGTAACCTTTTGCTAGCCCTGCGCAGAAATTTCTGCTTAAGTCAAATCCTATACCAATTTTCATCTGAGGTGGTCATTCACATCCTTTGACAAAGATAATGGTCTATGCCTTAGTATTTGAGAAAGGAAAGACTAACCACCTTTGACCCTGGGGCAGTCATATAGGCAGCCAGATGACTTGCTCCTTCTGACCTCAAGTGTGGGGCAATATGTTTCTCCTGGATAATTTGCTTCCCCCAGGAGTTTGCCCTTGTGTTCAACCTATTGCTCTTCCACTAAAAACTGGAACAAGACAAGGATGCCCACTTTCTCCACTCTTTTTCAATATAGTACTTAGAGTAGTAGATGACACAAGGAAGATCAAAAGCCATGCAAGCCAAGCTATGAAAGAGAGGCATTGTATGTCCCCACTTAATATATACCAAGTGTCTGCACTCTATGACTGAAACTAATTGACTAAAGGATATAGATGTAAATACCAGATATATTGTGCGTGAAAGAGGAGGGTCTGAGGAAGGACATTAGAAGATAAATAGGGAGGCAAAGCATTAATGGCACAAAGAAATGTGATATTATTAGTTGAAGATATTTTGTAGTTTCATCAATTGTACTAGGGAGAAATGTTCATCTGTTGAAATATCTATTTTGTAAGACAAATAATGTGATTGAATGTATAAAAGAAAATGAAATAAAAAATAGTAAAAATAAATAAAAGAAAAGCCTAGGCAGGAAAAAAAATAGTGCCTGTAGTAATAACACTGCACAGTGCTCTATAAAGCATTTCACTAAGGGAGACTTCATGCTACCTGTTCATACCACACAAAAATGGGGACATGAGGAAGCTTCTGGAGGCTTTGACTATGGTGATGGCTTCGTAGTTATATATCTATGTTTGAACCAGGCAAATTGTATACATTAAATATGTGCAGTTATTTTGTATGTAAATTATATCTCAGTAAAGGTATTTTTAAAAGAGAAAAAAATTCTGAAAAAAAGCAAAATACAGAGGAGGAGGAATTATGGTATGATCATTCTCTATGGGAAAGACTTTCTAGCTTTCTCTCTCTGTCTGTCTGTCTGGTAAGTGCATGTGTCTTCTGTCAAGTTAAACAAATAAAAGATAAAAATGCAAAAAAAAAAAAAAAGCCATACAAGTCCAAGGAAATAAGGTGACCAGCTAGTTAAACAGTAGCTTGAAAATATTCTGACCTAGAGAAGTAAAGATAAATGGCACTTATACTTTGCCACGTTGGTAACTTTCCCCATAAGCTTTCTTGCCCAGAGGGTCAGGTGAAGTTGTATACTGGCCAATACCCTAGAAGTACATGAACAGAAGTCCCTGATAACTCTCAGTGGTATCTTCTCTCCCCTTTATCTTTTTCTTTTTCTTTTTTTTTTTTTTGAGAGGATTTTGCTATAGGGCGCATGCGCTTGCCAGACAGAAACAGAGAGACAGAAAGTGAGAAATCACCCCCCAGGGGGATGGCCACGCCGCAATCCCTTCTCCTCCATTCTCCTCTCGGGATCTTGGGCATGCACACACACACGCCCAGCATGAGTTTTAAGTCACTGGGTCCGGGACTCGAACCGCGGTCGACTACGTGGGAGTCCAGCGACATAGCCATTATGCTAACTGCTGGTCCCACTCCCCTTTATCTTTTTGAAAACTGCCACCCAGAAATTTATCTACAGCAGTTGTATCACTGGTTTGCAAATTTCTGCATGAGAACTAGAAGTCTCTAGGATAATATGAGATGTGTCATCAAGTAATCAAAGAGCCAACCAACTCATGAGAAATGGGTTTGCTTAAGACTGTCTGAGAAATTGCCCACAATAAGGTCTTTGTACTTTGCCCTGGCATAGAGAGAGGAAATGTGTGTCCGTCTGAGTTCTCCAAATACTAAACCTTTTCTGAATTTTCAGTGAGCATATCATTATTAGAATAACTTTTAAGTAGATCAGTTTCTATGACCACAAGTATCACAGCTGAGTTGTGAGTTATGAATCATTTTGTAGGTAGGTGCTTATCATTATTTGAAGAAAACAATAGTCCCCAAATCCCTTATCCTGGAACTTCTCTGTTTAGTGTTTACAGCTCATATTTTATAAACAAATTAAAAATATTCCTAGGATAATAAGACATTTTCCACTTCAGGAAGTCATATCTTTGGAAGTTAGACTGGGTTGGCTTGAGGTCAGGTGGGCTTCTTTGAGGAGTAATAAAGAATTTGGCTATTGTATTAATTCCATTTTTTTTCTCTTCCTGTTCTTCATATTAAGGAAACAAAAATGTAGGGCTCTATTGGGGAAACATAGTAGTTACTGAGAACATAGCTAACTTGCCTTGCACACATACTCAGGGCTTATCCTGACTGAGTAAAGATGTTAAGTTGCAGTTGGTAGTCTGACTATTTGGGTAGTTTTAGAAATTATATTCAACATTTTGTTTTGGCATGTAAACATGGACTTTTTCAAATCACAAGGGAGCATAGCTATCATCCTAGCTGAAAGTAAATGTAAATTCACAATGGTTTTTATTTCTCTTCTGTTTCTCTCTGACATTTCAGTCTCTGAAGGTCAATAACAGCCACAAATTTGTTAGTGATAAATAGATCTGCAAATGAACATGTTTGGCATATATTGACTTTTGTTTGTATCCTAATGTTTATTTATCAAGCAGAAAACATTCTTCGTTAATCAACCCATAAATAAAAACTAGATTCATTCTCTTACCAGCTCTCCAAGTAGTATTTTCTTGTGCCAAGCACTGGGCCATCCATTAAATCAATAAAAACCATATTTAGAACACAGTACTATCATTTTGTTCTTGTACTATGGATTTCTGCTGGATTTTTACTGATACTAGCTGGCTCATAGTCTTTAGTCAGAATTTAGAGACTGCTGGCCTTCATACTGACATATTGGCATTGATTAATAGCAGATTGTGAGTGTTATTGATGAACCTGTTTTACAGCCACCTATTCTTCCTATGTGGCAAAAGTGAAGATGATTTCCCAAACTGTGACTGTAGTCGCTTTTGGCCCACATGTTTTGTTTGTGGACTGTTCTCTAGACTTGGCCTGAAAGCAAGTTACTATGAGTATTGTTAGCTATTCTATTTGGCTGTTCTAATTGTGCCATTGCCATCAGTTCAGATCTATGTCACTCTGTTTGAACTAGTGATTTCTGGATTAAAGCCAGCATCAACCCTTCTGCCTAAAAGGTCCACATCTGAGCTCGTTATCAAAAGCTCTTGGGATACTTTGCTCTCTTTTTGTTCCACTCGTGTCTAATTTTAGCACAGGTTATGGAGTTTCATTTTCTCTTGAGTGACTTTGCTTTTCTAATGAATATTCACAGAAATCCTGAAAGAAGCCAGATATGTTGTCTGAAATGGGTTTAGGTCATACTATCACACTGCTGCTGGGTAAACAGACACTCTGTCCTGATGAAGTCTGATAAAATAGAAAACACTTTTATTTGCCCACCTACTGAAGTTCTTATTTTAAACAAGTCACCTTGTGGCAGGTTAAAGCAGTAGTAAATAATTCGAATTATATACAAATAAAAACCTTAAGTGAGGAATAAGCATAAACTTCTGATGTACCTTCAATGTTGATGAGAGAAAAATATCTTAACTGGTTAGTATGATGAACTGTCCCTCATCTCATGTTCTCCCTTCTTTTTTAAGATATCATTTATATATTTTTTTATTCATTTATAGTGTATATTCTAAGGTATACAACATGATTTCTTTTTCCTTTTTTCTTTTTTTAGTTTTTGCTATAGTGTGTGTGTGCTTGACAGAGAGAGACAGAGAGAAAGAAAAAGAGAAAAAGGTAAAACAAGAAAGCATCCTCCAGGAGGGATGGCCATGCAATCCCTTCTCCTCTAGTCTCTTCTCAGGATTTTGGGCACACACACACACACACACACACACACATGCCCAGTGTGACTTTCAAATTTCCATGTCTGGGACTCGAACCACACAGCTGGCCATGTGGGATTCAGTGTTTTAACTAAATGCCACCTTCTGGCCCCAAAATGATGTTTTAATATACATACAGATAGTGGAAGTATTACTATAGTCAAATGAATTAATAAATCCAGGATCTCATAATAGCTTCTCCCCCCACACTTTTTGTGACAGAAGCACTTAAAATCTACTCTTATATAGTAAAAATTCTGAGTGCATTACAATATTATTAAGCGTGGCTCTCTCTCTCTCTCTCATACACACACACAGACATAAAGAATAAAACATTGGTTACCAAGTATGAGGTGGGGTGAGAAAATGGGGAGATGTACGTCAAAGTATACAAAATAGCCTATGTACAGTGTGTGTGTGCATGGACACACACAAACATATATATGTATTTTTGAACTGTTTAATAAATTGCAATTATGATGTCCTACTCATTCATAAATATTTCAGTGTATATTTCCTAAAAGCAAACAATTCTCTAACTATATTATTATTATTACTATTGATATAATACTATTTATCTATTCTACTATACACCTAATTCAGATTTGATTCTCACACTTTTAAAATTCATCTTTGAAATGAAAAGTTAAAAGTTAAAAATTAAAAGTTAAAAAGAGTGTAATGAATGCCCACTAATGTACCATGGTCAAGTCATTTAACCCTCACACGTACACATATTCTAAAATCCTCACACCCACAAACACTCTACAAAGTAGACAATCATCTTCTGATTTTACCAATGAAGAAATAGGTAGAGGTGATATAACTCAAAGGAGACAGAGCTAACAAGAACAGATCATCTACTAACTATGTGCCAACCTAGCTTACTGAAACATTTAAACTTGATCTCAATTGTCAACAACATTTTGAGGTTGGTACTATTATTGTCTTCATTTTTCAGATGAGGACCCTAAATATTGAGAGTTCAGCTCACTCTGAAGATTCCTTCGAGGCTCCAAGGTCATGCAGTTTAGTAAGTATAGAGCCAAGATTCAAATTTGGAATGTCTGACTCTACATGAAACTTTTCATCACAATTCCATGGTACTTTCTAAAGCAAGAATTTTTGTCAGTTGCTAGCTGAAGAGATGCAAAGTATCAACATGTTTTTAAAAACAAAAAAAGATTTATTATTATGAACATTGTAGATAAGTTCTTGAAATATTAACTTCATATTCTTCTTAGTCCCCCCAACACCTTTTATGTTATGTGGGTAGTCAGGTATTATTTATCCTTCTGCTTTAGGGGAGATTCATAATACAGGGTTCAAGGTGGAATTTGCTTCCTTCCTGTCTTTTAAAAAGTTCACAGGAATTGAAAAGATTATATCAGGTATTCTCAAAGGAAGGAAATTAAGGCATGTGAAGCAAAGAGGACAAGATAAATTTGATCAAAACTAAGTTAATGAATCCACACACTTATCATGATGGTAGCCATCTGGGGACAGTTGCAAGTTGTACAAAGGTAGCCTGAATGTTAGTATTGGTGTTTAGTGCTAACCAGAGACTCCTCAGCTTCCAGTATGAGACAGAAACAGTGGGCTGCTGGGTCACAAGGTTTATATTCACTGAAACAGTGGGTCATCAGTGTTGATCAGAGCGGTCTTAAGATCAAAGGCCAAGAAAACATCCCTGATGTTTGGGAGTTGCATAATCCCTAAAACCTTTGCTCCATCTTGAAGGATGGAAAACCCAATGTAAAATAAAGTAGAACAGTCATATGGGAGTTTGTGGTCAACTTCAACTTGTTTAAAAAAACTTGTACACTTTCATATTAGAGTCTGCGATACACATGAACTTTTTATTTATTAGCTATGTGATTTGGGGGAACATTATAGAAACTTTCTGAGCTTTAGTATACTCTTTCATAAAAGGAATTTAGACTAAACATTGGGGACTTGACAACACTAAGTTCTATGGTTTCATTAGTCTACCTATATTTTACTTTGATTAAGGGGCAGATAATTAAGTATGGAAATGACATAATGAGATGGGTAGGCTCTAAAGTGTAACTTGGTTGGAGATTAATATATATGCTCCTGTGTGATTTTTAAATTCTAGCTCATCAACGAAAGCATTTACTCCATTCTTTCTAGGGTCAATAAAAGGCACTTAAAGAACACAGGGTGTCCAGGTTGTTGTGGAGTTCAAAGAAATGTGAATATTTATTTTCCCTAAAGGATGATAAAAAACATAAAATTAGAAAAAAAAAAAGTAGGGA
>NW_006159565.1:8937178-8943609 GCF_000334495.1 Tupaia belangeri chinensis
GGGAAAGGTTGGATAAATTTCTAGACTCTGTAAATTAATTCTTTTCAACTTTGCCAGTCAATATCAAGTGAAAATTCAGGTCACAGATTTAGTTTATGCCCTGTGTATTTGCAGAAATACTGATGTCAAGGTGATCAGCACACCAGATATAGCTCTTTCACATTATCACAAGGATAAAGAGTAAATGCATAGGAATTACATTTCTATGAAGTGGTTCTTTTGCCATCCCAAATGCTCTTATTTCCATAGACAATTGCCTGAATTTGAGAAGTCATGGGTAGACATTAGTAATGTCCTTGGTCTTCCTCAAGTTGCTATCAGTAGCCTTAAAGGATATACAAGGGTGCCAATGACAATGAAAATTAATCTTCATTCTTAATATATTTGCATGTGATAGGATTTTTAATCAGAATGAAGGAACCCAAAACTTGATGGACACTGATACTCAATGGATTTGGAAATCTGGTCCATTGCTATTAAATGTTGAGGATTCTTCTCTCCAGATCACTCTGATGGCACATACTTGTCTAAAGCAACCAACATTTTATAGAGGTGCAGAGAATAGTTAGGTTTTGCAGGCCATATGGTTGCTGCTGCAACTATTTAACCCTGCTCTTGACCCATGAAAGCGGTCATAGACTAAGCACAAAAGAGTGGGTGTGGCTATGTTTTAGTGAGACTTTATTTATGGGCACCAACATTTGAATAATATTTATGTGTCAAAAAATACTAATCTTATGTCTATTTTGCCAACCATGAAAAACTACCAAAACTATTATTTGCTTGAAAAACAGTACAAAAACAGGGGCAACTGAATTAGTGTAGTGACACATTTTCTAGATGAATCTCTGGTTTTTGCTATGAGGAGTATAAAGTAGTTATTTGTGGGTTTAAGAGAACTGATGTCTGGTCTTAACTTCTTAACCTTCAGACCACAGGCACATTGATTGGAAGTCATTTAAAATTCTCTAGGCTCCATGTGTCTCATCTCATAGGATTTGTGTTGGAAGAGAGAATGTGGTTAGGGATTTACAAATTATGAAATTCCATGAGTTACAACTTTGTTCCAACACCCCAGGAATTACCTGACTGGCAAGTGTTGTACTTACATAATGGGTGAATCCTCTTGCTTGCTTGCCTTTGTTAAATCTACTGGGCCAAATTCTATACTTGCAACCCACTTGTTGAAATTTGTGCAGTAATTTCTATTACTGTCAAGAGAAGGGTAATTAATTGCATTCTCAGAACTCTAGGGGCCTTGGAAAATTGCCAAAAAGCTTTTAGAAACTAAGATATGCTTTTATTTTTCTATTTGCAAACTGGTCCTCTGAGAGTCCCTTTCTCCTTATAAATAATCTTAAAGGAAAATAAAGAGGCTTGAGGGAAATAAAATAAAATCTCCTTAATTAGAATTCACAGTGATTTGTTCTGAGAGCAACCAGTATTATTTATAAAGAAGTTTTTGCTATGTAAACTAACTAATTGGAGTTGGAATGTTTATAGCCCATTTAATTGAATCCATTGCTTTAACACATATTTGTAGGAATGATTTGCATCAAAAAAGGTGTTAATTAGAACTGCTTTTAAGAAGAAATCAAGATCTCTACTTGGTAGCAAGTTCTTAAAAACTGTTCATTTCCAGAGAAACTCTAAGGTCATAAGCTGATATTTATTTAAAATATGTTTTAATTTGAACATTCAGAAAATTCAAGCCAGCTTCTTCTAAAGCTTAGATGAGTAAGACAGTACTATTTCTAGATCTAGCTATAAGTCTTTGAGAAAGAAACAGAGAAAGAGCCTTGGTAATTTGATTTATATGATAGCATAAAACTAATTATTAAGGAGATAATTAGGGTGCTACTTACAAACTAATGATTAAGGAAAATGTTCTTAAACTGAATAACAGGAGAGAAATAGCAAATCTGCAGATGACAACTAACATGAGAATGACACCTGAAACTTCAGAATGAATGAGAATGTCTTATTCCATCCTGTTGCATAGATTCTTAAGTCAATAGGTCCCTTCAGACATTTTAAAAATGAAAATATTGGAGGTTACTTTTGGAAGTTGCAATTATAATGTGAAGGAATGTTTTTAATTAGGCTGTCTTTAGACATGCATACTATTCAAGTAGCCATGATGAGTACTAAACATGAGTCTTTCCTTTTCAAGGGGAGAAAAATCTCTAAGTAGAAACGAATTTTCATTGGCACAAAAATTAGGCTTATGGCTTCCCATGAGTTTTGTTTTCTTAGAGGTGAACTTATGACTAACAGTTTCTGGGTGAAACTATGGCAACACAAAGTGCTTACAGATTATATGTATGCAAATAATACACTGTTGCTACACATCTATTTTTAATCATAGGGTGTTCAGGGAAAGAAAGACCAAAAAACTAACACTATCTTCTAGAGTAAAAGTAGAGGAGGAAGAAATGAAAGATTCTCTATGGCTTGTCAGTATTTAAGCTTTCCAGGATTTGGACATCTGGATCAACAATATATGATAGGAGAGTTCAGAAAATAAAAACAGCTAAGGAATAGCATTTAGATTAAGGAAAATGTTCTTAAACTGAATAACAGGAGAGAAATAGCAAATCTGCAGATGACAACTAACATGAGAATGACACCTGAAACTTCAGAATGAATGAGAATGTCTTATTCCATCCTGTTGCATAGATTCTTAAGTCAATAGGTCCCTTCAGACATTTTAAAAATGAAAATATTGGAGGTTACTTTTGGAAGTTGCAATTATAATGTGAAGGAATGTTTTTAATTAGGCTGTCTTTAGACATGCATACTATTCAAGTAGCCATGATGAGTACTAAACATGAGTCTTTCCTTTTCAAGGGGAGAAAAATCTCTAAGTAGAAACGAATTTTCATTGGCACAAAAATTAGGCTTATGGCTTCCCATGAGTTTTGTTTTCTTAGAGGTGAACTTATGACTAACAGTTTCTGGGTGAAACTATGGCAACACAAAGTGCTTACAGATTATATGTATGCAAATAATACACTGTTGCTACACATCTATTTTTAATCATAGGGTGTTCAGGGAAAGAAAGACCAAAAAACTAACACTATCTTCTAGAGTAAAAGTAGAGGAGGAAGAAATGAAAGATTCTCTATGGCTTTTTAGTATTTAAGCTTTCCAGGATTTTGACATCTGGATCAACAATATATGATAGGAGAGTTCAGAAAATAAAACCAACCGGCTTCATTAGCATTCTGTGGTGTCTATGACATTCCTGCTATGTTTTATTTACAGAAGATATCTCCATGACTTATGTGATGCTCATACCATGCAAAGTGAAAGATCATTGCCCTTTAGAAAACTTTTTTTCCTTTTTTTAGAGATTTTTACTCAAGTTAGCATGTGCTTACTGGAGAGACAGAGAGAGAAGGAAAGTGAGAAACCACCCCCAAGGGAGATAGCCATGCCACAATCCCTTCTCCTTCACTCTCCTCTAGGGATTTTGGCATGCATGCACACCCAGCGTGAGTTTCAAAGTGCTAGGTCTGGGATTAAAACCATGGTTGGCCACAAGGAAATCCAGCACCTTAAGTATTATGTCGCCTGCTGGCTCCTTCACATCTTGGGAAACTTTTGATTAATTTGGTTAAGAAAGTGGCCATGCTATCTAGTTTCCAGTGATTCTCGAAGTGTGATTCCTTGAGCAATAGCCTCAACATCACTTGGGAACTCATGAGAGATGCAAAATCTGGGCCAGCTGTAGTGTCACAGTGGTAACACCAAGTTCTGCAATACTGAACCCACATGGGACTGTCCTGGGTTTGTGTCCCAAGTTCTCCTTGTACACACTGGCACACACTTGCCTGTGATCCTGGCTGGCTGAGGCTGGGAGTGGATTAAGGCATGACAACCCCATGGAGGTGCCTCTGTGTCCCTCTATCTCTCTTTCTCTCTCTCATGGGAGAAATACATAAATACATCTTTTTTTAAAAGGAAACATCTTAGTCCCTATTCCAGTCCTGCTGCATTAATAACTCTGTAAATGGTGCCAGCCTGTATTTTTTGAGTTGGGCAGGTGATTTGTATGTAAGCTAAAAGTTTTGAGACACTGGTGCAGGCTACGTAATCCATACAATATGAGGCTTGGGTCCTTTTGTAGGGTGGAAAAGTCAGCTATCTGATTTAATGGAAATATCTTGGAAGCCCCAGTACTCTTTCCGTAAGACGGTGCCTAAATGCCTGACTTCACTAAACCTCCTCTTCATTTTCAAGAACACAGTGCAAGAAATATGAGATTAGTTTAGAAAAATTAGGAAACAGTACAAAATAAAAATAACTTCTCTTCTTGATGCAAATATGCATATACAATACATTTTAAAATTAACTCATAATACACACACTGTCCTATAAATGGGTTTCATTTCTCTTTCTCTCTCTCTCTCTCTTTTAGAATTTTGTCATAGGTCACATGTGCTTCTCAGAAAGATACAGACAGAGAGAGAGATATTGAGAAGTCACCCCCAGGGAAGATGCATGCTCTTCCTTCTCCATTCTCCTCTAAGGATTTTAGGCATGCACTCATATGCATTCAGTGTAATTTTTAAGCCACCCGGTCTGGGACTTTTAACAGTGGTCAGCCGTGTGAGAGCCCAGCACCTTAACCACCATGCTACTTGCTGACCCCATTTGTTTTATTTTCTGAACAATGTATTTCTCATTTAACAGAGGAGAAAACTGAGACTAGTGAGGGCACTTAGCTTATGCCAAAGTCTTGCTTGGAAAAGGAGGAGCTAGGATTTGAACCCAATCAATTTAATTCCAGAGCATCTGCTCTCATCCATGGTGATAAGTGACCATAGGATAAGGTTGGATTAATAATATAAATGTTATTAAGTTGAACAGTCCACCAAATATATTTTGAGCATACTCACTAAATATTGGGTTATCAGAAAAGTTGTGATATATTTTTTCTGTTTTTCTATGCAAAAATATGTCATGACTTTTCCAATGATGCAATATATGCAATCAATTTCTTAGTGTTGAAAATTCACTTATTTCCTTAGGTTTTACTATTACTAAGTAATTATTATAAAAGATGCATTTTTAAACACTTAGTTTTTTTTTTAAGGCAAACTTTCTGAAAAGGAATTACTGAGTTAAATGAGTTGCTGTTGATATGTTTTCAAATTGTACTCTAATTTACTTTGTCTTTAAAAAGCTCATGGAAAATGTGTTTTATAAGAAAACTGCATAAGTTAAAATTTTTTTGCACGAAAATAAGCATATACTTTATTCCAATTTTCCATGAACTTTTTGGAGTCCGCTTGTAGATATGGGTGCTCTTCATTCCCTTGAAACTCCTGAATATTATAATTTTTGTTGATTAAGTAAATAATGGCATTTTAATGTCTTACTTATTCTTTGATTATTAATGAGGTATAGTATTTTTCATAGGCTTATTGGCCACTTATGTTACCCCCCCTTAATTGCCTCTTTGTATACTGGACCTATACTTTTTAGTGCAAAATTTTTATTGAACCATAACATCCACACAGAAAATGAAACAAATCATAAATATAGAACTCTGTGAAGTTTCATAAAGAAAATATACATGTATAACTGCATCAAAATAAAAACAAGATGCATGGCACTCAGAAAATCTCATTTCACCTCTTTGTGGTCCTCGTTCACTTCCTCCAAAGATGCCCCCTACCCTGTGCATTTTCAACAGTGACTACACTGCTCCCACAGGAACAAAAGTTGGCTCTAGGGGGAGGGAAGACAACTTACTCTATTAAAGCACAGATGTCCATGGACAACATAAATGGATACAGAGTATATCTGTGGCATTAAAATTTCATGAGATTGAGGTGATAATGATAAAAAGGTTGAGAAATTTTGCACTAACCTGGTTGCTTTTCAGAACACTTAGCTTGTTTTGAACTTTATCAAAAAGTTGGCCTCTTTATTTTATTTTTATTTTTTCCCTTTTTTTTAAAAAATTTTTTTTCATTTAATTTTCTTCCATACATTCAATCACATTATTATTTGTCTTACAAAATGGATATTTCAACAGGTGAACATTTCTCCCTAGTACTGTTGATAACACTACAAAATATCTTCAACCGATAATACCACATCTCTTTGTGCCATTAATGCTTTGCCTCCCTGCCCCTACCCCAAATGTCCTTCTTCAGACCATCCTCTTTCACACACACTATATCTGGTATTTACATCTATATACTGTGTTTCTATATCCTTTAGTCCATTAGTTTCAGTCATAGAGTGTAGACACTCAGTATATATTAAGTGGGGACATACAATGCCGCTCCTTCATAGCATGGTTTGCTTCACTCAGCAGTGAGTCTTCCATATTCATCCACTTCCTTTCAAAAGCCAGGGTTTTGTTGTTTTTTATGGATGAGTAGTATTCCATTGAGTATATGTGCCACAGTTTT
>NW_006159565.1:8943693-8944759 GCF_000334495.1 Tupaia belangeri chinensis
CAATTTACATTCCCACCAGCAGTGTAAGAGAGTTCCCTTTTCACCACACCCCCCGCCAGCACTTACCATTTTTTGTTTTTTTAATCTCAGACATTCTGACTGGGGTTAGGTGATATCTCATTGTTGTTTTGATCTGCATTTCTCTTACAATGAGGGATGCTGAGCATTTTTTCAAATCCCTTTTAGTTATTCGTATGTCATCTTTAGAGAGTGGTTTTTTCAACTCATTCTCCCATCTTTTAATAAGATTGACTGTCTTTTTCCAGAACAGCTGCTTGAGTTCCTTTGAATTCTGGTTACCAGTTATCAGTTCCTTATCTGACACATAGTTTACAAAAATATTTTCCTATTCTGAGGGCTATCTATTCACACTAATCACTGTGTCTTTTGCCATGCAGAAACTTCTTAGACTGATGTAATCCCACTTGTCTATTTTAGGGATCATAGACTGTGCATTGGGAGTCTTACTTAAGAAGTTTTTCCCTACCCCAGTGTCTCCCAGATTTTCCCCGGTGTTTTCCAGGAGCAGTTTTACAGTTTGAGGCCTTAGATTTAGATCTTTGATCCACCTTTATTTTTGTCAGAGGTGAGAGCTATGGGTTCAGATTCATCTTTCTGCAAGTAGAGATCCAGTTTTGCCAGCACCATTTGCTGAAGAGCTTTTCCTTTTTCCACTGGATTGACTGGTACCCCTTGTCAATAATCAGTTGACTGTATGTTTGGGCATTTATTTCTGGGGACTCTATTCTGTTCCATTGATCCACCTGTCTGTTTCTGTGCCAGTACCATGCTGTTTTGCTTACTACAGCTTTGTAGTATATTTTTGGGTCAGGGAGTGAGATGCCACCCACTCTACTCTTCTTATGCAGAACTGCTTTGGCAATACAGGGTCTCTTATGATTCCAGACAAACTTTATGATTGTCTTTCCTAGATCTGTGAAGAATGTGTCTGGTACTTTGATTAGCATTGCATTAAATAGGTAGATTAGTTTGGGTAGAATTCCCATTTTGATTATATTAATTCTTCCAATCCAGGAACATGGGATATACTTCCACTTTTTTTTGT
>NW_006159565.1:8944897-8964160 GCF_000334495.1 Tupaia belangeri chinensis
AGAAATGCTATAGATTTCTGGATATTAATTTTGTATCCTGCAACTTTACTGTATTACTTCCAGAAATTTTTTTATGGAAACAATTGGGTCTTCTATGTACACAATCATGTCATCTGCAAATAGAGAGAATTTCACCTCTTCTTTTCCTATTTGAATGCCTTTTATTTTTTCCTCTTTTCTGATTGCAATGGCCAGGACGTCCAGTATTATATTGAAGAGAGGTGGAGAAAGTGGACATCCTTGTCTTGTACCCATTTTTAGTGGAAAAAGCTTTCAGCTTTTCTTCATTGAGGATGATATTCACTATGAGTGTTTCATAGATAGATTCACTATGAGTGTTTCATAGATAGCTTTTATTGTGTTGAGAAATGACCCTTGTATGCCTCTTTCTTAAGTAGTGTGTTCTTTCTCTTCTTGATATATGAGTCTTTATATTTTAAAAAATATGAACATTTTATCATATATATTGGAAATATTTTTCCTTCTCTTATATTCTTTGAATTTTGCCTCTGTTAACATTTATTTATATATATATATATATATACACACAGAAACACACACACATATATATACATATACATATGTATATATGTATTCCACTGTTTCATTTTGTTGTATCTTTTATCCTTAAGGTTGTTTTCCAGAGGTGCCTTAATAGTTTCCTGAAGTATGAAGACCTAGTTGATTCTGTATATATCAGGCTTGGAGAAACCTTAGGGGTGAACAGTTGGTGCTAGCAGTTGGGAAGGGAGTAAGCGACCTCTCTTCTAACAGAGAAGAATGCCCGTTTTCCTGGACTAGCGTGGCCCAAGTCAGTCTGAAGGTCATTTATAATGGAACCTCCCACTCATAAGAGCATTATGCCAGAGTGAGTCAGTTCACCCAGGAAGAAATGGAGGTAAACCATCACAAGTGACAAACTAGAAAACAGGGCCTTCATTGAAGAACACACAAAAACATGTTCTGTATTTAAATTATCCCAGTAGCTTAATTTTATTCATGTGTTCAATTCCTTCATTTACACATTCACTTTCAATTTTATTTATATAGTACATTTTGGTGATGTTTGTTTTTGTCTTTTACATTTCAACTGAAAATGCCCTTTCAATTTATATAGGTGGAATTTACCTAGATGTAGGGTGAGGTAGGGGTCTAACTTAATCTCTTATATACTCAATCACTTACTATAACTCTGATCATGAAAATTTTTATCTGTTCTGACTAATCTGAAAGACTGTTCTTATCACAATTAATGAGTATGCAATATTGTATTTGTTTTAGACCTTCTATTTAAACCCACTCACCCCCACTCTGCCCATAAATGTCCTGGGAATTGTGTTCAATTTGTGTATTTATTTAGGGAAGAATTTAAACAAATACAATACTGAATATTTTTGTTCAAGAATATGGTATCTGTTTTATTCAAGTGTTCTATTAAATCTTTTATAAATTATTCATAGTTTTTCTTCAAATAGCTTCTAAACATTTTCCAAGTAAGATTATTCCCTGAGTGATTACTATTTTTACTTATTGTTATTATTATACCATTTCCCCAGTATATTCTCTTATTAATTAGTGCTGGGTATTGATTTTTACTTTTTATTTTACTTTGATACAGGGTGTATGCACTTGCATGAGAGACAGAGAGAGAGAGAGGGAAAGTGAGAAAGCACTCCCCAGGGGAGATGGCCAAATTACAATTTCTTTTTCTTCATTCTCCTCTTAGAATTTAGGGTTTACACACACACACACACACACACACACACACACACACGTCTAGTGTGTTTCTCAAGTGTTAGGTCTGGGACTTCAATATTGCAGTTGGCCATGTAGGATCTAGTTGCCTTAAGCCAATGGCTGACTCTGATTTTAAATTTAAAAAATGGTATTTATTGAATCTCTTATTATCTCTAATGATTTTAAAATTATTTTAAAATGTAAAATGGAAGAAAACAGATTAAAGAAAACCCCTCTGTTTCAAGTTAGCAGAGAGGCCACTGTCCTACTTGTTCAATTCCCCTTTACTTCTACAGTCACTCAAAGAACAACCCCTAAACAAGTACCTCTTGCTTACCACAGATCACAGCTTGCAAACCAGAGAGGAGAACAATATGTCATCTGCCAATAATGTTTATTTTATCTCTTCTTCTGCTATACATATACTTCTTATTCTGTCATATCATAGTTCTTTGGTAAATATTCATTGATTTGAAAAGTAAAAACATGCATAAACATTATTCTGTCTGGTACTAAAGACCATTAAAAATGATGCTAAAAACAGGCATCTTCGTTTTTTCCTAACTTAAAGTGAATGTGTTTAATATTTAACCACAAAGCATAATACAGCCTCTTTGTCTTAGGTAGATATTTTTAGTCTTCTTAGTAATTTCTTTTTTATAGTCTACCAATAAACTTATTAGAAATAGATAGTGAATTTTGTAAATGCTTAGTAACATCTATCAAGATAGATCTTTCAATATTATAAACTGTCTCATTATTAACTATTTTTATGGTCTCTATGTATAATTACAGATTATTATATTCTGCTATTTGAATATAATGTTGGATGCTATCACAACATTTTTCTAAGTAATATTAATTTTTTTTGTTAAATGCATTTTTATAAAATTTGGGGATTAAGGTTATGTTTAGTGGTTCTCAACTGTAGATGTTTATCAGAATTACCTCTATTTAAAAATTACAGATGTAGGAGCCAGCAGCTAGTGTGGTGATTAAGGTGCTTGACTCCCATATAGCTGACCATGGTTTGAGTCTTAAACCTGGTCGTTTGAAAATCATGCTGGGTGCGTGTGTGTGCATGCTCAAACTCCCAGGAAGAGAGTGAAGTATATGGGATTGTGGTGTGGCCAGCCCCCTGAGGGGTGATTTCTCACTTTCCTTCTCATTGTCTCTCTGTCTCTCTCTGGTGAGTGCACATGCCCTATGGTAAAAACCTTAAATAAAAAATATAGATTTCTAATTCAATAGCAATTATCTTCTAGAATTTATAATTTTCTGTTTTTAACTTTTATAATTCAATACTTTTACTTTTGAAAAATTTCTTGCTGTATTGGTTGCCTCGTTTCCTAACTTTAATCTTTCCTGTTTAGAAAAGAAAGGTTATACATGTACCTCTGAGTATACAACTAGCTACTTCTCATCTCTTTTCATAACTCTAGATTTTAAATATGGTACATCTGTGATTTCGCTTTCACTTTCATTTAAGCATCGTTTAGGGGTCAGCTGCAGTGGCACAGAGGGAACATAACCCTCTGCCATACTAAACTACCATGGGAAGGTCCCAGATGTGTATCTTGAGGACTTCCTATACATTTAGAAATGCATATGCACCTGTGATCCAGGCTGGCTGAGACTGGAGGTGGATCATAGCATAAGGACTTATTGGGAGTATTCTTCTCTCGTATGGAACATATTAATAAATAAATATTTAAAAAGTCATTTAGGAGGATTTAAAAGTTACAACTGATTTATTTTAAAAAGGGTTTGCTTTGGACCAACCAGGTGGTGTGGTGGTCAAGGTGGCTGGATCTCACATGGCCAACTGCACAGTCTGAGTTCCAGAAATTTGATTCTGTTTTTATTTTTAAAATTTGTTTATTTCTTCTGAGAGAGAGATAAAGAACAGAGATAGAGAGATCTATCTGCAACAGTGTATTCATGCTGCAATCCACCTCCTAGTCTCAGCTTGTTTGGGTTATATACACATGCATGGGTCCCATGTGATCAGGAGGGTCCTGGAATATGAACCCAGAACACTTCCCATGTGTGTCTACTTGCAGTACTATATGTCACCACCTGCATCTAATTTTGTTATCAATTTTTACTTTTATTTCACTGTGAATCAAGAATGTGACCTATTTGGGTAATACTTTTGAAACTTAATGACATTTTCTTTGTAGCATAATCTAGTAAATTTTTGCAAAAAGTCAGTCATTTAAAAAGGTAAACTACTCTGGCAATATGATCGTAAGGTCACCCTTCAATATATAACTATAAGTTTAACTCAGCAATTACAATGCTAATTTTCTCTTTGTCTTTACTTACGCTTTTTGGCTTAATTGTCAAGGATTAAGGGGTATCTCATAGACTCCTATCATTATTTAATACTTTTTTTTTCTTGTTTTTGTTTCTGTGAAATGTAAACTGACTTGATGCCTTCCAAACCCTCCCATAATTCATTATCTTGCTAGTTTCTAGTTGCACTGAATAATAAGCAATCATATATATCTCTGTTACATTATATTATTCATAGAGGATATAAAAGTTTTATTTATCTTCATTATGGGCTTTACATATAGTTCTTAATTATGCTTAATGATTTATAGCTTACGTTTAAATTCTGTTTTGTTTTTTTTGTTTGTATTTGCAGAATGCATTTGGGATATTCATCTTTTTTTTAAGTTTAGCTTATTCTTTATTTGGTGCATAATTCAATGAAAGAAGAACAAGCACTGCCTTTGTCTCTATCTCCTATTATTAAATTAATATATTCAAGTAAAATCTTCTACATGGAGAAATATTAATGAGTTTTAGACAAAAATTTCAAGGTTCAAATATGAAAATATTTTACATGAGAGAGTTATGTTCAATACTAAGAGATTTTGAACAATTTGTATACAATTTTCAACTTCAGTGCTGAAAAATCTACGAATCAATATAGTTTTAGGATACTTTTGCAAATAGTTATTCTAATGACTTTTCAACTAAAAATTTGAAGATAAGTCACCTTTGAAAAGAGTATATTGGGGACTAACAGGTGGCATGGTGGTTAGAGCACTGGACACTCTCACATTGCTGACCACGGTTCAAGTCTTGAGCCCGGTGGCTTACTTTCTCACTTTCTTTCTCTCTCTCTGTCTCTCTCTGGTCAAATTAAAATAAATGAATGAATAAATAAAATTAAATAAAAATAATTCTTAAAAAAAGAAAAGAGTATATTGCACACTAGAGGCTTAAAACTTAACAAGCTAGTCAGTCTAGAATTCATTAATTCACAACTTAATATCACTCAAAAATTCCTAACATTTCACAAGACTTTTACAAAGTTATTAGGAAAAAGTAGACTGTCACTACTAAATAGCATATAAAGAAAAGAATAACCTGCACAAATGGAAAAGAACAGCCAAGATCCAGTGGGTTTCCAACAAAAAACATCAGTAGAAGTTATTATTTAATATTTTGGACATTTTAAGCTTAATATAACTTTACATTGCTATTTCACTCTGCCATATATTTAGGATTTGAAAATGTAAATTCTCACAAATATGGAAGAATTAATGCTAAAGGAAATAAGCTAGACTATGAAAGAGAGGCATCGTATTTCCCTGTCAAAAATATACTGAATGTCTGTACTCTGTGGCAGAGACTGAGGGATTGGAAAGTATAATAGCAGGAAAAGCAACTTTAGATACTAAGGACAATGTAGGAGAAGGTTGGTAATAAGTGGGGGAGAAGGGGATCATGGAAATAAAAAATATTTAACAGACACAGAAATGAGAGATTATCTGTTGATGGTAATGTATGTGGTAATATTTTTGGCTTGACTGATATACACTGTATTCATGCTGGGAAAGATAATTTTGTATGCTGTAAAAAAAGCACAGTGATTAAATGTAATAAAAAATTAAAGAGGAGATAGTTTATACACACACATACATACACACACACACACACACACACATTTAAAAAGTATACATTCTCCCACCTCCATTAGACATTAGACTGTATAATTTTAGATCGACCCAGGAGAGAGTTAAAACTTTTCTTAGTTCTGAATTTCACTCACTATATTTAAGTTGTACTCTAAAATAAGCAGCAGTACATCATTTCACATCTTAAAAGCAGCATTTCACTTCTGTAGCTATTTGTCAAGGTATCAATTTCAGCTGTATTTGGGGGCCAAGTATTAACATTTGCAGGTATAGGTTTGCAAACAACCCTCATCTTGGGCTGCTCTTCCTTTGTAGGTCCTTCCACTGACTTGACTCCCTTTTGGTCACTGAAGGTATAGTGGTGGTGGGGATTGCAGCAGGGAGTAGGAACCAAGTGCCTGGTTGGTACCTATTATTCTACTTTTCAATCTTTGGAATACTTTTAATTTAGTTTTTTAAATTTTTTTATTTGTCCTTCTCTCTTCCCAGAAAGAGGAAGAGAGGAAGGGAGGGAGGAAGGGAGGGAGGAAGGGAGGGGAAGGAGGGAGGGGGAGAGGGAGAGGGAGAGAGAGACCTCTAACAGGGTTCTCATAATGCCTAGATAACGGACACATGTGCATGCTCCCAGAACATAGAGAGGGAGGAGGACCCAGGACACAATCTGAGACTTTCCCATATGGATCCAATTGGTTCTAACAACACACTATCTGGCCCCAATTTAGTAGTATGCATTTTTTTTTAAACTATGGCACATAGTTGAGTTTAAATTAATGGCCAAATATCAATCTGCTTATTTTTAGTAGACAATATTAGTTACTTGATTCATTGGTCAAAATTTGTGCATACTCCATGCTATCCTTTTACTGTATTTTAAATGCTTCCTTGTAATTTCCTTTTTTTTTTTTTAAATTTTGCTTTTCTTTTTAATGTGAATTATATTTTCTCCCCATCCCAGAACACTGAAAACTATTTTTCAAAGATCTCAGAAATTCCTTTTAAGTGATTAAATGTTGTTAAACTTTTACATTTGTTTCCTCAGGAAACTATTTTGATTACTGAAAATTGCTAAGCCTTTATATTTCCAATTTTCATTGTTAGCCTATTCACACTATTAATTATTTCTTAGACTTAACAAATGTTTTCCAAAAGTTACTTGTATTTCTTAGAATAAATAGTTTTTATGCTACTCCTAATCCTTACATGTAAGGCTTATTTTTTATGTTGCAGAATACTTTCAAATGTCCCTTCTTTTATTTATTCATTCTTGATTGCATGTATTTATGTTTCAGTCTTTCTAGTTTGCCTAAAATTAGTGTGGGAAGCTTTTCTTTGGGTCTCTCATTACTTATTTGAAAACTGTTAAAATCCACTTCTTAGAAATTTGACCTAGACAGCTAAATGGAGTAAATATAAAAGGTCAATGATTCAGAAGTGTGAGTTGGCGGAGAAAGAACTTAGGCTGTGGGTAGTACCACATTTCTCCCTAGTTTCTCTGGGTTTGCTGACTCTGTAGAATCAGACTCCTATTCTGTGTCAGACTTTCACTTCAGGGCAATCATTTGCCTGTGTCAAAATGCCTCCCTTCAGCTGCCACCAGCTGCAGTAGGGGGCTGTTCTGAATTGGGGGGGGGCATCATCTTCAGGAATGTGTCTTCAGTTTGGTCATTAAAAAAAAATATCGTAGACAATCCTGACACTTTGCAAAGCTAGTCCACATGGGAAGGTCCTGGGTTCATGTCCACACACTTCCCTGAGGGTTTGAGTGCATGTGTGCCCAAGATCTAGAGCTGGCTGAAGCTGGGGGTAGATTAATTAGGATCATTTGGGACTGCTCTCTTTCTCACTGTCTTTTTGTTCATGGGAGAAATAAATAAGTAAACATTTAAAAACCCTATAAACTGCATCAGCAACAACACCACAAAAGGTTACTGACTGCATGTGCTTCTAATAGTTGAGGATGTTCTTCCAGTCTCTACCCCATCTCCGAGGCAGGTGTTGCAGGTTAGCCTGTTCTCAGGGTAGTAAAACCTTTCCCTATCTCCATTTCCTGTTACATCACCAGACCTGAGGCCTCAAAATGAAGGTAAGTGAGATATCTTTCTTAAGAAATCTTGGAAACCACTGTTAACTATAGAACGTTAGCTAAGTGTTTACTGAATGCCTAAATAAAAATTTACTTTATTCAGCTTGAATTATTATACCAGCTTGAATAATTTAGTGGCATATCATTCATTTTTTTTTGGAGAAGTTTTTGCTATAGGGAACGTGCGTTCACCAGAAAGACACAGATAGAGAGACTGAGAGACAGAAAGACAGAAAGTGAGAAATCATCTCCCAGGGGGGATGGCCACAATGCGATCCCTTCTCCTCCATTATCCCCTCGGGATCTCGGGCATGCACACACATGTGCTCAGCATTAATTTAAGCCACTGGGCCGAGGACTCGAATCGTGGTCAACTACATGGGAGTCCAGCGATGTAGCCATTATGCCATTTGCTGGTCCCTGGCATATCATTCTTAACGGTTAATCCCCTTTTTATTTGATTTGCCTCTGACTCTTAGGCTGCAACTGTTCTGGTAAACTTTGCACATGACCCTCAGTAAGGCTGGGAGTTTGTATGGTAAAGTAACCACCTTAGACACATCCTTTAGATTCCTCGATCCTTAATTTCTACCTCACAAAATGAGACTGCCACCACCTGTGCTGCAGACGATATAGTACAGAATTTTTTTTTTTTCTGGTAGAGGTTTTTGCTATAGGGTGCGTGCACTCGCCAGACAGACAGAGAGAGACATAGAGACAGAAAGCCAGAAATCACCCCTCAGGGGGGATGGTCACACCGCAATCCCGTCTCCTCCATTCTCCTCTCGGGATCTTGGGCACGCACGCACACGCACCCGGCGTGAGTTTTAAGCCACCAGGTCTGGGATGCGAACCGCGGTCGACTACGTGGGAGTCCAGCGACATAGCCATTACGCTAACTGCTGGTTCCCCAGAATTTTTTTTTAAGAATGAATGATATGCTGTATAAAAATCCAACATGCCAAGAATCACAAAGCACTCTACAAAAGTAAACTTGCATTATTCTCTTTCTTTGTAGCACTTCTTGGAATAAGAGAAAAATATCTTGGCCAAAACCAAAATAGGCAGTCCATTTCACTTTGTCTATTCATTTCATCATTGATCATTCATTTGTTCATTGAACATAACCTTTCACAAACAAATCCCTCTCCTCATGAAGCTTACATTTTTAGTAGCAGAGACAAGCTTCATACAAATAGAAAAGTAAGATCATTTTAATCAGTGGTAATCTAATTAAGAAAAGTGGAAGAAAGAACAGAAGAAGACTAGCTAAAGGAGGCACGAACATTGGGCTTTAGATACTATGGTCAGGAAATAATCATTTTGTACCCTGAAGAACTAAAACATGTAATTAACAAATTATTTGGTCATAGTACCATGCTGTCATCCCTTTTCTTTCACATTTTTAACAGAATTATGAAACACATTGTCTGGATAACACTAGATTTGAGAAGTTGCCACAAGGAATCTGAGACCTGGCTGGACAAAATTTCAAAATAATGAGTATACATACCCATTTCATGTCTGGTGCTGGCCACACCTGACCCATACGCTTCTAAAACATCCTTGACTGTCCTCATAGACTCATCGTACTTAACTGCAAGGCCAAGAAAGTTATAGGAGCCAATGTTGATGACATCTTTGATGATTCTTCCAGTATACCTGTAGGGATACATGTGAGAGCTCAAAGGACTAGCTCATTTGATCTCATCCAAAGAGATCTTGGGTCCAGACCAAATCATAGATTTCCCTTTCCTTTTTAATTTGTGCTATTGTCATCATAAAATGGTTTGTCCTTAGAGAAAAGAAACCCCATAATAAAATTGGGCAGATCATTGGAGAAAGGTATACAGAGCCACAGAGTATTCGTTGTACCCGGTTTTCTTGTTTTCATGACACCCATGCTGTGTTTTAAATTCCAGCAAGAATCTTCTAATAGAGCAAGAGCCGTAGTGCTTACTACCTCCTTTTGTGAAAAGGGTATGATTTGTCAACATAGCTTTGTGGCTGACTCTATGTCCTGTACCTTCTGATATAGATCTTTTTTTTAAGTAGGATATACGCAAGCTACCTTGGGACCAGCAGGTGCTTGGGGCCCTGGACTCCCACATGGCTGACTGTAGTTCAGATCCTGGACCTGGAGACTTGAGTATCATGCCAAGTGTATGTGCATGTGTGCCCAAAATTCCAAGAGGAGAATAGAGGAAAAGGGACTGTGGCATGGCCATCCCCCATGGGAGATGATTTCTCACTTTCCCTGTCATTGTCTCATCTCTCTCTGGTGAGCATGCATACCTATGGCAAAAATCTTAATCAGTCAGTCAGTCAATAAAAGCAAGCTACCCTGGCAAAGTAATTACTGTTCTTTCCTCCACTGGTATGAGGGTCACAAAGTGCTGAATGATAGAAGATCAGCCACTTTCATGACTTGTTTTTTATTCAGACCTGCAATCTGGTAACCATGCTAGAATTTCCTTAAGAGGATTTTCTTTTCAACAAGCCCCTCCAGGTGGCTGCCTCACCTAAATGTCCAGTTATAGTCATCCGACACCCTCTCCATCACATCAAACAGAGGTCCTGGGGCACTGCAGATGGGCCGGTTCCAGTTGTCTCTGATTCGCATGTAAAGATTCCGTGTGTAAAAATTCTCAAAGTCTTGATACAAAGGCACAAAATCCTGTCATAAGAGAGGTAGAAAGTGAGCTTTCATCTCTTGCTTTTTGTATTTCATTTGCAGTTAAAGGCTGGGAGGAAGACTTGAAAGAACGATGCAAATAATTCAGCTGCAGATATTTTCTTAGCAAGGGTCAGTGGGTGAGGGAACAGAAGAGATCACAAATAAATCTGTGAAGACTCCATTTCCAAAGCACTTACTTTGTGGTGGGATAGAAACACAATTGTGACAAATAAGGGTTACAGGTAAGTCACAGTGGCACAGTGGCAACACGACACACTGTGTTGTGGTAGCCACATGAGAGGTCCAAAGTTTGCCTCCCAAGTTCTCCCTGTACACACCAGGAATGCTTACTTAGGCTGGGGCTGGGTCATGTTGTGAAGACCCTGTTTGGGTACTGGCTTCCTCTTTTTCTGTGTCTCTCTTTCTCCTTTCCTTAAGAAATAGATAGACCAAAAAAAAAGTAACAAAGATGACAGTACAAGATAAGACAAGTCCTAAAACAAGTGGCAGTGACAAATGAGGAGGAGGAATTCCATCAGAAGGATAACAACAGGAGTTTATATACCACAGTAGTTTAGTTGGGGGGAAAGTATGGTTGAGATAATAGTTTGGTCTTAGCTTTTTCAAACATGAACATCCCCACTCTATATATTTTTTGATACAGCAATCCAATCTTTCTTTTTTAATTTTTTATTATCATCATAATCTTCTTTAGCCACTCAATATGTTTTCAGAAGCATGTTTGAGCTTGAATAGTTGGGCCTGTTGGCAAAACTGCTGTTTGGTAGGCAGCACACTGTCATACGGCTGAGGGCCTGGTTACTGAGTTGAAGGCCTTGTGGAGGCCTTGGGTCTCTCTGCCATCCGAAGTCGGAGCACTGTGTTTCTGCATGAACTGTAATCCTGGACTGAAGAGATCAGTAAACCACCTAAGACCCAAAGCAAGACATGTCTAATTTTGTCATCTAACAATAGTTAATACAGGACAGAAAATGCAAAAGCTGAAACTACAGCTGAGGCCAGGTACTTTGGACATTCATAGCATTAGAGTGAGAGGGAGAGCCACATCTTGCTAGAGAAAGCAGGGAAGTTTTATATAGGAGGGCCTTGAGGATAGCCACAAGGCAGGATGAGATGATTATGGGTAGGAATGCTTGGGAAATGTTCTCAGGGTGAAGGGTCCATATGCTGGAAATATGGCATGTACTTGAGAAGAATGAGTAAGAATTAAAATAAGGCATAGCCCATTATCCTTTGCTCTGAACCTATACTAGCTCTCACCTCACTCCTGATTGAAGATCCCAACCCAGTTGCTTTGCTTTACCTCTCGGATGCCATCCCTGACTTCTCTGTGTGTGTACGTGAGGCTGCTGTGTCAGCTGGGTACAGACAACAAGAGTCTTAAATGTCTTAAGCATGTGCATGAGGCACTCAGACTTTATTCTGCAGGTAACGGGAGCCACTGAAGAGTCGAGAGTGAGCTTTCTCATTCTCCTTCCCATCCTCTCTGGGTTCTTTGCTCTCCTTTCCCTTAGGAATAGGAACTGACTTATCAAGGGAGCAAAGGAGACTATGTAGAAAGAATTTGTGGACAATCTAATGCTACTGGTTTGTCTGCTAATTCCCTGAACTGGTACTTTCTAGAGAAAAATACAGAGTCTGCAGAATTTTTTTAAATTTTTTTAATTTTTTTATTTTTTATTATTATAGGACATGTGCACTCAGTGGAGAGATAGAAAGAAAATGAGAAACTACCTCCAGGGAGGATGACCATGTTGCAATCCCTTCTCCTCCAGTCTCCTCTCAGGATTTTGGACACACACGCACATACACCTGGCATGAGCTCCAGGCTGCCAGGTCATGGACTCAAACTGCAGCCAACTATATGGGAGTCCAGTGATGTAACCATTATACCATCTGCTGGTCCTGAGATTATAGAATTTAGGGAGGTGGCTGCATATGAGACATAGCCCTTTCTGTCACTTCACCCCTTCTTTGGTCCTCACTGAAAATGACATTCTTTTTAGGAAGGAATTATGATTTTCTGCAGGAAAAAGATATATATACAAATACATACTGGGAACTATCTATTTCATATAGACTTGGGCAACTTCTCAAGGTCAATTTGGAAATCTCATATCAAATGCATTTTTTCTAAATAGCAGTGCTATAGATTTTATTATGAGTAAAAGTTACACATTTACGATAATAAATTATACCCTTTCATATTCTCACAGGAAAAAGATGTATTTTTTAAAAGAGATGCATAATTTCAGAAAACTCATTTTCAAACTATTTGCTCTTGGATTTCATTAAAAAAGTTTAGACTATTGCTTTATGAATTATTTTACATCCTCAAATATTTATAGCTTTTAAAGCCTTATTTAAAATGGTAACAGAAACAGCCTGTCGAGAGAAAAGAGTCAAGAAGGTCTGAATCAAACTTTGGTTTCAGATTTTATAAGGAATCTTACCCAAAATACAGCAATACTTGGTTTTGAAGAGAAGGCAGAAAGAACCGAAATGTTCTATTTATAAACTTAAGCGAAAATTAATTTTGGATTTGGAATCACAGGAGGCATAAGGTACCAGGGGTAGAGGAGACACAAAGATAATAGCGTTCAAATGCCTATTTAGCTTGTGAGGAAAACCAAACCCAGAAAAAGGAGTGACTTGAACTCCGGATGGCCTCTGGCCTTACCCACCCTCCCAGGCTGTGTCTTCAGAGTGACCCCCAGCTTCCCTTTGAAACACCAGTTACAACAAAATCTTGGCCCATCATGTAGAAAAAGCTAAGGCCATGAGATTGCCAGACTACAGTAGAAGCATCCACTAATCATAAGAAACTAGGGATTGACTTGACAAAACAAGTGGCTTCCCTATTCTCTGCTTTATGAAGATGCATCATCATGCTACTTGAGAAGGTGGAAAAACACTTCACCCTGCTTAAACTTTCTGCCTCCTGACTTGAAAATCCAGAGTTTGTACCTATGTGAAAATGAGTAGCTAGGTCTTTATTGAGATAACTTCTTCAAGGGCGAGATTCAGGGGCCGGGTGACAGACAGTGCAGTGTCAACACAACAGGACCCATAAGAAAAGTCCTGTATTTGCATTCTGGGATGCCCCTGAGGATATGGGGCATGCATATGTGTGCCTATGATTCGGGCTGTCTGAGACTGGGGGTGGATTGTGGCATGAGACCCTGTTGAGATAAAAAATAAATAAACAAACTGAAATAAAAGATACTCAACTATTCTGTGGGATCAGGGAAGACTGCCTACTAGGGAATGATCTTCACATTCAATATACATTTTATAAATTATGTACTTGTAAGTTCCCTACGGAAAGAAAGGGTAAATATTTGTGTTTGTTTGTTTTGCTAAGGGCATGTGTACTTCCCAGAGAGAGACAGACAGGAGACAGAGGCAAAGTGAGAAATCATTGACCCCACTCCACAACCCCCCCCCTCCTACATACACACACACACACTACCACCAGGGAGAATGTGTGCACATTCTCACACTGCATTTCCCTCTCCTTAATTCTCCTCTTTGGATTTGGGGCACACATACATGCACCCAGCCTATTTTACAAGCTTCTAGATCTGTGACTCAAATCATGCAGTTGGCCATGTGGGATCTACCACACCACCTGGCTGGCCCAGAAGGGTGAATTTTTAAATACCCAGAGTTATTCCTCTGTGCATGACGCAAACATTAACCCAGATCTGATACACAAATTTTGCAGCCCACGTGCTCCCGAGCTTGTAGACCTATTTAGAATTCAGGATCTGGTGTAAGAATGAGCTGACTTGCTGTTGGGGCGTGGCCCTCTCCTTCCTGCCTCTGCATGGGTGTGCTTTCACTCCACCCCATTCCTTTGAGAAGCACTGAACTCTCTTCAGGAGCAGTCAACACCTCCAAAGGTCAATGTCCTCTGGTTGTAGGCACATTTCCCACGGCATTTTAACTACACCAGAAAATGAAGCTAGACTTGCTTTTAAAACAAGCATTTCAAAAAGACATTTCTTTGTCTCTCTATAGATTTATTTTGATATCTTGTTTCCTCACCATTTTTACTTTTCTTTCTGACATGATGGGCTAAATATGATAGAGAACCTCAAGCCATAAGAACAAAATCACTTTAATTGGGATAGATTCAGGGAAGGGGTGAACCAATCTAAAAATGTAGCCACAAAAATGTCTCTTTCTTCTGCAATGCAACAGTCTTTCTTTGTTCACCTTTAAACTTGTATGGTAATGAATAATTTTTCCAAGTTATTTCTATTCATCCTAATTTTTTTTTTCTAGAGGGTGTGTGTGCTTGCCAGAGAGAGGCAGAGAGAGGGAAAGCAAGAGAGTACTCCCAGCAGGGAATGGCCATGCTACAAGCCCTTCTCTTCCATTCTCCTCTCAAGATTTTAGGCATGCATGCAAATGCACTTGGCATGCTTTTTCAGTTGCTGGGTCCTTGACTTGAACCATGGAGTCAGCCATGTGAGATCCAGCTGTCTTATCCACCATGCCACCAGTTCTATAGATAAATCTGTAGAAAGTCAGAAACATTGACTAGACAAATTGGTAACTGTATTCAGCTCCAAAACAAATGTTCTTTCTAATAGACCATTCTGTAGGGCTTGGTTATTATTATTTTTTTTAGAATTATTTTATTTAACTTAATTAATTAATTTATTTAAATTTGACCAGAGAGGGAGGGAGGGAGAGAGAGAGAGAGAGAGAGAGAGAGAGAGAGAGAAAGAGAGAGGGGGAACAGAGAAAAGCAAGCCGCCAGGTCCGGGACTTGAACTGCAATCAGCCATGTGGGAGTTCAACACCCTTAACCACCATGCCACCTGCTGGTTCCAAGGGCTTGTTTTTTATAGCCAAATGAAATATGTCCCTTCTTATTTAACTTAAATACATGCCCATTCAGTAGCGAAGAGAATCACAGCTTTATAGAGAAAGATTCATTGCCAAACACCAGTTATTAATTTGCATCTACATTGACACTCCTGTTCTAACTTATTTAATTTTATATCATTATTTCCTTTTGGCAAACAGTTGTTTCTCTTATTAGGATTGCATTTAACAAAATATGATTTGGTTTCCTTAAAATGGGTTTTTCAAGTATGAGTAACCCAAAGTAAATGTGACTAAACTTAATTTTTATTAATTTATTTTTTTGAGAGTTTTTTTTTTTTTTTTTTTTTTCTTTGTGTCACATCTTGCCAAAGAGACAGCAAGAGACAGAGAGACAGAAAGCAAGAAATCGTCCCCCAAGGAGGGATGGCCATGCCTAATCCCTTCTGCTCCATTCTCCTCTCAGGATTTTGGGCATGCACACACACATACGGCTGGTATGTTTCAAGCTGCAGAGACCAGGACCACGAGGGAGTGCAGCACCTTAACCACTATGCTTACTATGCCACCTCCTAACCTGAACTTAATTTTGATTTTTAAGGAGTTGGATGGGAATGGGATTGGATAAAGATGATAGATTTTGTACCTGCATGGATTCTACTTCTCTCCCATGACATAACCAAAACCAAAAACAAGCAAACAAAAAAGGTATTTAAAAAGCAAAGTTGTTAACATCTAAAAAGATAATCAAAAGCATGGTCAGGGGACCAGCAGATGGCATAATGATTACGTTGCTGGACTCCCATGTAGTAGACCGCATTTTGAAGCCCGAATCCAGCGGCTTAAATTCACGCCGGGCATGTGTGCGTGCATTCCCAAGATCCTGAGAGAAGAATAGGGGAGAAGGGATTGCGGCATGGTCATCCCTCCCAGGGGTAGGGGTGATTTCTCGCTTTCTCTCTCTGTGTTTCTGGTGCAAAAACCTCTAAAAACAAAAACAAAACGAAACAAAACAAAAAACATGATCGGAAAAGCAGGAAAAAAAAAGAATAATAATAAAGATAAGAACATAAATAAGATCTAATCAATAAAAAAAAAAACAAAGGAAGACAGAGCTCAAGACATTTGTAGAGAAGACTGGTGTGGATATAAGCTAACATTAAGGCAGTTTCAAATTGAGAGTGGAGCATTATAACAAGTTTAGTTTTTAACAAGTGTTTAAATATAAAAAGTTAGAGTGTTTAACTAGGAAGTTAGATCCCTTCCTCTTTCTCCTTTTGGGCTAATAAGCAAGAAGCAGAAATTTGGTCCACAGGATGAAGCTTTATGGTGGGCAGCAGGAACTGAAAAGAGCAATGCTCAGTGTGGAGAGAGAGGAGCTCATATAGTAAGAACACAACTTAGTGGTTCTTGCAACTCATCCCATTCCACTCTTCTGTTACTCAGGACTGATAAACACATAGGCAAATAAGGATTCCCAAATACAAAAAGAGTACAAAATAATGTGTCACTACTATTGTAGGAAAACTGGCACCAAAAAAAGGGCACCAAATCAACAAGCAGCACTAATATTAGATAAAAATATTTAAGCAGACAACAAAAGAATTTAAATTATATACAAGTGACATCTTTATAGAACAATGCATCTCTTAAAAGGGATTTAAAAAAATCAAGAGTATAATGTCCACATGGAAAAAAGCAATCCAGTAAGGTAGAATATTAAATTGATTGATTTTTCCAGAGCACAGTGAAAAGGACAAAGAGGAGAAAGTATGAAGGAAAAGTCAAGAAATATGGAGGACAGATTTAGAAGATCCAATATTTCTTTAATAAGCATGGCAAAATTAAAAGGAGAGGAAGAGAATGAGGAGAGGATGAGAAGAATGAGGGAAAGAAGGCAAAGCACAGAAAGAAAGAGAACAAAAATACTTTTTTTTTTTTTAATTTCAGAGAGGAAGAAAGGTTTGAATACTGAGATATGAAGTGTTTATCAGGTACTGAATAGAGTAAATAAGTACATATGCCCACACCAAATTTTAGATATCCAGGGGTAAGGAGGAAAATCCCAAAAGTGTTCAAAGAAAAGATAAAAATAGCTTATATAGCTTAGGTAACAGTGGTGGGAAAATTATCAGGGAAAATTACTTTAAACTTAAGATCCCTATGCTCAGTCAAGTCAGCAACCAAATGATAGATCCAAACAAACACATTATAATACACATAAAGAATTATTAATTTAAAATCTACAGGCTTTTTCTGTAATAATTGAAAGTAAACTATCAAATTTTAGAATATACTATAAAACTTATAATCAAAGTAGCATGATACCAACGTGAAGCCCAATGGAACAGAAGAGAGATCCCCCAAATAAATCAATGCATTTTACATGTTACATGTTTACCACTAATTGATATTCAAAAAGGTACCAAGAATACACAATGATATTTCATATTAGTGGATAAAAATGAACTATTTAATGATATTGGGACAATTAAAAATATCTTTACAAATAGTCCTTTAACATCACATAGCATATAGAAATAAATACTAGATAAATGCAAATAATAAACATACCAAAGTACAGTAACATAGAATAAAACTACAGAAAAATCTATTTAACTTCAAGATGGAAAAAATAATTCTTTTCTAAACATGACTATTGCTATTCCCAGAGGAAAAAAACTAACAACAACAAAGAAGACATAAAAGAAGTGCTTCATGGATAAAAGTTTAACAGTTTATGTGTGGCTAAATATAATGTTGATAAAGTTAAGAGCTAAGAAATAGAGTGAGACAATTTTAAAGAAATAGAATGTTGATAATATCAACCTAAATTTAATGGATAGATATTGTCATAAAAACATAGAGGAGTTCCTCGAAGTCAATAATAAACAACTTAATAAAATTATGAGCAAAGGATATGAATAGGTAATTCATAAGAAGCACAGGTGACTAAAAGCATATTAAAAGAAGGTTAGTCTTACTATTAATCAGGAAATAAGATACAAATGAAAAATGTTCATTCAAATAAGAATAAAGATTAAGATAAGAATGGAAATTAAGATAAGAATGAAAAATGTTCACCCATCAGATTGGCAAAAAAAAAAAAAATGTTGATAATATCAACCTACAAGTGTTGGCGAAAAAACATTATCACATATTGTTGACCTGAATCTAGCTGCATAAGCCTTTTGAAAGCTGATTTAGCGGTACTTCTCAGAAGTTAAATTCCTTGGACCTAGAAAACCACGTCTAGGAATTATCCTAGAATAAATGTAAATGCTGTTCATTGACAAATTATTGACAATAACAAGGAATTATAATAAAGAATAGGAATATAAATCATGATAAACCCATATTGTGTCCTACTATCATGAATCTATTAAAAGGAATAGTGTAATCCTGAAAGGCATATAAAGATTCATAGATACATAGTAAAAAACAAGTGAGTCATGAAACAACAATATGTATGACACGATCCCATTTATGTAAAGAAAATGAGTAAGTGCAAATGAGCATTAGAGTAGTTGAGTGCATAAAAGGGACAGGAAAGATGCTCGAAGAGATTGCTTTCCATAATAATTTGGTCTGTGTTTAAGAAATGGCATTTTTAGGATTTGTCATAACTCATCTATTTCACAAATTGCCTTTGTCCTAGTTAAGATACATTAGCAATGGGGACCAGCAGTTGGTGTAATGGCTATGTCACTGGACTCCCATGTAGTTGACTATAGTTTGAGTCCTGGACCTGGTGGCTTAAACTCACACCAGGTGCGTGTGCGTGCGTGTGTGCCCAAGATCCAGAGAGGAGAATGGAGGAGAAGGGATTGAGGCGTGGTCATCCTCCCTGGGGAGTAATTTCTCGCTTTTTGTCTTTGTCTCTTTCTTTCTGGTGAGTGCATGTGTCCTATAGCAAAAACTCTCCCCCACCTATACACACACACATATGTGTGTGTGTGTGTGTCTATATA
>NW_006159565.1:8964188-8969871 GCF_000334495.1 Tupaia belangeri chinensis
ACACGTCAAAAAAAAAAGTGGAAGCAGGTTACACGGGGATAAGAAAAGGTGTTAGTTTGAACAAAACTGGTGGAAGCAGGGGTGGTGAATCTGTTTTGAGCAAAGAACTGGTAATATTTGCTGCATGATTTGACTGGAGGTGTACAAGGAAGGCAGGAGGCAAGGATGACTCAGAGATTTTTTCCTAGAGCACATGGATTGGAGCAGTTGCCATTTATTGATCCAAGAAAGATGTGGAATACACAGTTAGGAGCGGAAGCTCGCATGCCTAGTTTTGGACATGTCGAGACCCCAGAAAGAAGATGAAAATGGAGAATTTAAACAGGATATTTAAACCTTTTATCTGCCTGTATTTTTTTTTCTTTTGCAAGGGTCTACTGATTGCCCGATAAGTCTGTCTGAGGGACCAGGTGCCCTGACCTGTGGGTTCTTTTTTGTTTATTTTTTTTTATCACATAGATGAAGGTTTTAATTTTTCTCATTTTTTACTTGTTAATACTCAAATGATACAGATAAAAAGGAGTATAAGAGCCTTTATGCTTTGGAGTAAATTTCAGGGTGTTTAGGTTAGAAGTTAAAAATAGAAGAAAGCAAATAGGGATTATAAATCTGGGGCAATATTAGTTGGACAATTTGGTATGAGAGAAGTCATCACAGTAAAAGAAAAAATCGGGTAATTGGATGAATACATTCTTATGTTTGACTAATAAAAAGGAAGATGATAGAGTAAAGGCGAGAACACGAAAATAAACATCCTTTTATGATCTAAAAAAAGCAAAACCAAACCAAATTCTAATTGTTGGTCTACACTAACACTTTGTGAATGCATTCTCTTTTTTGGTGTCATTTTGCCCATGGCTGGTTTGTTTTGTGGAGCAATAGACTGATAATTCATTTCTCTTAGAAAGAACTAGGACATTGGAAAGTGGCATATTCCATGTTTTGAGCAAGACACTTCAAAATGTGCTTCAGACAATTTATTAATACAAAGAAAAAGTACAGTCAGAAGTATGGGGCTGGGAGTGATATTAAAGGATACTGGGGCTGTCCCATAGCCAAGTGGTTAAGGGAGCTGGATCCCACATGGCCAACCATGGTTGGAATCCAGGCCCTGGTGGCTTGTTAAACAGGATAGGCACATGTACACATACACTCCAGATCCTGACAGGATGAAGAAATGGAGGAGAAGGAATTGTGGTGTGACAACTCTTCATTGGGGAATGCTTTCTTCTTTTCTCTCTCTTTGTCTTTCTGTTTCTCTTGGGTAAGTACATGTACCCTCTGCCCATTTAAAATTTAAAGGATACTGTACTTGATCTTAGCCAAAAGACTGAGCAGCTACAATATTAAAAAGATATAAGGTAAATCTGTAGGTAGGGTTGTGAATGACAAAGTCCCATCATAAAGAATATAGCAATTCCAGTTAATGAAATCTTGTTAGTCTGAAAGGCTCTAACTCTCTAAAGGGGTTCAAGTGTGACAAATAAACTATCCTATATGAAAGGCTTATCTGCCAAGGTGAGTCTATTGATTGATGTTCTCTAGGTCACATCCCTGTCCATCAAATAGGGTGGAAACTATTTATTTTGTAAAGAAATATAAATCAACTTATTTAATGCAACGCCTTCTTCCAATGCGGTGGTTTAAACAGTTCTTGTAACAATGAGGGCAGGTGTTGAAATCTGCTGTGTGCTGCTCTTCACTTTCATCATTCAGGACTGAAACGCTCATTCCCTTAGTGTCTGGAAGCATTGGAGGCTTAGGGCTCTCTGAATATGGCCTGGGTCTGAAGAGATCTTGCATAGCCAAGATTCCCAGTGACAGCCCTTATCAATGCAAGACCCAGACCCATTTCCTCAGTTCAGAATGACTAAATGGCCCTGCCATCCCCACAGCTCCCTGTGCCATCTGCTGAGGCCTTTGCTGGGTGTGCTTCATCTCAATTCACTTCACTTACCCACTTCTACCCCATTCCTCCTTTCACTCCCTCACAAGCACTGATTCCAGGAGCACACCGTACTAACTTTTCTGCATTCAAGCCATCATTTCAGAGTGGCACCCCAGAAAACAACTTGTGATGAATTTTTTTCTTTTTCTTTTCTTTTTTTTTCAGCTTGAAATCTAAGAAATGCTTTGAATAATGAGGGAGACTAAAACTGCAGGGTTAATATTAAAACTCAGGTTAGAAAGTAGATTGCAGATCTAAAGCTTGAGCCTGCCAAGGGATGTGATGCCTGAAAAATTTACATTTGATTCACCCTTTGTCCCAGTAAACACTCTGAAATGTGCTAATTTACTGTTTACTGTGCACTAGTTATTTATACCTGGTGAGCAGGAAGCCTCTAGAACAGTCCAACTGTTATGGAAAAGGGATCATGGAAATCACTGTGAGAAGGGCCAAGGGAGATTCCCTTCCTAATCTCCAGTTTCCCAGTTTCATCATTAGCTCTACCAGGACCTGAGAAGCTGCATCTTTGGGAGGATGCTGGACTGTCCTTGTTTGATTTAACTGCTTCTATGTCCTTAATCATTCAAGAATTTTTATGCTCTCAAAACTCTGTCTGTAATTATCCTTCTTCCTGCCTAAAACCATTCCTTTGTAATGGATGTGACAGTGCCATCCATAATAGACCAAACTAGAAATTTGGAAGTATCCTGTTTTTCTCCTTCCATATTTAAAAAAAAAAACCCTATTTATTCATTTAATTTATTATTAATACTATTATTTGTTTGCTATAGGACACATGTGCTCACCACAGAGAGAGACAGAAGAAGAGAGAGGGAAAGTGAGAAAGTAAACCACCAGGTCCGTGACTCAAACTGTGGTCAGCCATGCAGGAGTCCAGTGCCCCATCTAGCATGCCACCGCTGGCCTCATATCTTCCATATGCTCTGTCATCCAAGTTGTTAGTGTCTCCAAAATATCTCCATAATTATCCTAGATATCCCTATGATTAATTCCCTTTTTAATTCACTACCTCTTCCCTAGATTAAGCACATATGATCTCTGTTCTAAACTGTTGTAAACTTTATTTTCACTATGTGTCTGGTCTTGAATTAAAATTTTATCTCTGACATCTATTAAGTTGTTTGAAGTTCTTCATTCTCTTCTCATCCCTCTTCTTTTTTTCCCTATAGACATTTGCTGGGAGATCTTCTCTGTCTCTGGCTTAGATCCATGTCAACATGCTGAAGATATACTGAAGATGCTCACTATCCATTTAAGATATTTTGTTCAGACATTCAGACTTTTAGATTTAGCTGCTAATATTTTAAACTCAAATTGCCAAAAAATGAATTGACCACTTTTCTCCTTCAAGTGGACCTTTACCTCATTCCCCGACTCAACCAATAATTCCACCTTCTACCCAGCTGATCATGTCATAAATCTGGGTATAGTCTTTAATCTGTTCAATTTCCTAGTTTTTTTTTTTGTTAACTTGCATTTCTGATCAACATAATTAGTTTTTGGTCTCTGTGTTGTCTTTCTGTGATCTATTTCTTATAGGGTAGAGAGAAAGAATGATCGCGCTAATCTGCAAATCTGCATTCCTCTGCCTGAAGTCCTTCAATGGTTTCCCATTGTTCTTATAAATGTGCATGGCTTAAAAAAACTCATTATAGTCTGGCCCTTCTTGCCACTCAGTTTTTCGCCCCACATCCTCCCACTCTCACTCACAATACTTTGGTCATTGGAATTCCTTGATTTCTTGAATGCACAATGCTTTCTCTTACCTCTGGACCATCTCTCATCATGTTCCCTCTCCCTAACAACTCCTTAGTCTTTACCTTGACTGACCCTTTGCCTTTCTGCATGCTGTTCAACCTTCAGATCTCAGGGTAATTTTTTTTTTTTTTCTCTCCCAGAAATTCTCTTCGAAACACCGAGTGCAGATTAGACCTTTTTCTTTGCTTTCATTTCTCTACTGTGCCTCTTACCAAATTATATTGCTTTTTAATGGCCAGCTCACTGAGGGCAGAGACTGTGCTTGCTTTGGTTTTTCTCATGTTCAGGTCCTACACAGTGCCTAACACAGAATACACATTCAGAAAGATTTGACTTGATTAATGGGTTAATACATGCCTTGGCACAATCAATGTCCTCACTTCAGCATGTCTTTCTTCCTTTTTTTTTTTTTTTTTTTTACTTCAGCATGTCTTTCTTCCTTTTTCTTTTTTTTCTGAGAGTTTTTTTTGCTGTAGGGCATGTGCGCTTGCCAGAAAGATAGAGATAGAGACAGAAAGTGAGAAATCACCCCCCCCCCCCCGGCGGGGATGGCCATGCTGCAATCCCTTCTACATTCCATTCTCAGGATCATGGGCATGCGTGCACAAGCACCTGGCATGAATTTAAGCCACCGGGTCCAGGACTCAAACCTCAGCCGACTACATGGCGTCCAGTGACATAGCCATTACGCTAACTGCTGGTCCTAGAATGTCCTTCTTTTTACCCATGTTTACTTGGCACACTGCTGTTCATCATTCAAACTCAAGCATCATGGCTTCCTGACTCCTTAAGGAAATCTAGGCTCAGATCATTAGGACTCATATACCGTCCTCTCTAGTACCACCTTTTAGTATATGATTTGCTTGTGAGTCTGTCTGAATGCTCCAATAGCAGGACCTGTCTTTGCTTCTGTGAGTGTTAGAACCTGTTACCTGGTATAGAGCATGTGCTCAGATACCTGCTAAAGGTAAGAGGGATTATAATAATAAAGCTGAGTCTCATTTTCTTCTGAAGATGATACAATTAAGGCAATTTAAGTAGGTGTTTTACATAGTCTGTTCATGGGTTCAGTACTCTAATGAATGTTTATCTTATCATGGGTACTAGTTGTTCATTTATAGGATTTAAGTTTCTTCTATTACATTGAAGGTCATGGCTTACCAAGGTTTTTTGCTTAGAGATATGTTCAAGACTTCAAACTGTGGAACAACTCATGCTCATATTTATAATAATCCCAAAAATGTTTTTGGAGAAAAGAGATCCATGGCATCATAAATCCTTTCAACCAATTTGGAAAATATGTTAACGCAAAGCAGTACTTTCACAGATCTTTAAATATTTTCCAGGCTGTCCTCCAGCTCTATGATAAAAAGAGATGATGTAGATTTTTATAGATCAAAAGTCCCTAGACCTGGGCCGTCAGAGCCAGCACTGTGACCTAGTGGTTAAGGGAACTGGATCCCACATGGCTGAACTCAGTTTAAATCCTCGCCCCAGTGGTTTGAAGAAAACACACCAAGTGTGTGTGCCTAGATTCCCAATAAGATTCAGAAGTGGAGGAGAAGAGATTGTAGAGTGACCTTGCCCCATTAGGGGTTGCTTTTTCCCTATATCTCTGTCTTTCTGTTTCTGTTTCATGAGCATGTATCTACTGATAATTTAAAAAAAAAGGTGGGGGGGAACCAGCAGTTGGCGTAATGGCTATGTCGTTGAACTCCCATGTAGTCAACCGTGGTTCAAGTCCTGGACCTAGTGGCTTAAACTCATGCCAGATGCATGTGCATGCGTGCCCAAGATCTCGAGAGGAGAATGGACGAGAAAGGATTGTGGTATGGCCATCCCATCTGAGGGGGGTGATTTCTCGCTTTCTGTCTCTCTTTCTCTGTCTTTCTGGCGAGTGCATGGCCCTATAGCAAAAACCTCTCAAAAAAAAAAAAAGGTATATTAATCAGTCGT
>NW_006159565.1:8970324-8997212 GCF_000334495.1 Tupaia belangeri chinensis
GGGGGGGAGGAACCAGCAGTTGGCGTAATGGCTATGTCGTTGAACTCCCATGTAGTCAACCGTGGTTCAAGTCCTGGACCTAGTGGCTTAAACTCATGCCAGATGCATGTGCATGCGTGCCCAAGATCTCGAGAGGAGAATGGACGAGAAAGGATTGTGGTATGGCCATCCCATCTGAGGGGGGTGATTTCTCGCTTTCTGTCTCTCTTTCTCTGTCTTTCTGGCGAGTGCATGGCCCTATAGCAAAAACCTCTCAAAAAAAAAAAAAGGTATATTAATCAGTCGTTCTGAGCCATGGATGACTTTGTACCCCTGAGACGTTAAGAATTTATGTTTAAAATGTATTTCTTCCATGAGAAAAAAGAGGGGCACCTCTAACAGAGCTTTCATGTCATATTCCATCCCAATCTCAGATCACAGGCATGCTCAGGCATGCCTGGTGTGCCCAAGGATGTCCCAGACATGAACCCCGAACCATGTGGCTCCCATGAAATGTTTGACAATGTCCAGATGTATTTTTGGTAGTCACAAGTCTGTGCATAGTTGTTAATGACTAATCTAATAGTTAGAGACCAGAGATGCTGTTAAAAGTTCTGCAAAGCACAGAGCAACTTCCCACACCAAAGGATTATCCAGTTCAGAATATTAGTAGTGCTGAAGTTGAAAAACCCTGACATAGGTGAAATAAAACTGTTCCATTTCACTCAGAAGCACTCTCCTATTTCAAGAGAGGGCAGAAGTAATATACTGCTTACTAGAAGACTAAAGTATAATCCCATCAAGATGCCCTTGCTCTTATATTTCAAAGTTCTCATATTCAAAATGGTATTTTAAAACCTATCTCTTGCAATTATTTTAACCATTAAATATTAAACATGGGAAAACTTTTAGGTTTATATATGGCAGATGATAGTGCTTAACAAATGTTTGTTAAAAATAAAAGCTTGCTTATGAACATATAAGTGTTGGAGTCTGGCAGTAGAGATGAATGACATTCATCCTGAGTACTTCCTGAGCAACTTATTCTTTCTATGCTCTGCTCCTGCATTACCACTACTGAGATGCTTTTGAAAATATGCATTGACAAAGGTCCAGGGAGGTGCTCATACTCACTTTTTGTTCTGGTCGCTCTACAGCTGCACTGCATTTTTCTATTCCTGAGTTTCTCAAGAAGTCTCTAAGATAGCCAAACAGGGTTCCAATTCCATATCCCAAGTAAGTGAAAACCATAACATGAAGAGGTGCCTCCTCAAAGGATTCAACAATGAGCTTATCATAACAATGTGGCTTCCCATTTTGCTGAAAACACAAAAGAAAAATCCAAGGTTAGCATAAATATTCTATGATATTTAAAATTTTAGACTTTCAACTTTTTAATTTTCAAAGAACTTTTTCTTTCACAGAGTTTTTGCTTTAGGGCATGTGCACTTTCCAGAGAGATATAAAGCAAGAAATCACTCCCCACACCGCAAGGAGAATGGCCATGCCACAATCCCTTCTCCTTCATTCTTCTCTTGGGATTTTGGGCACACATGCACACACATTCGGTGTAAATTTTAAGTTGCCGAGTCTGGGACTCCAATGACATGATCATTACACTATCTGCTGGTCCCTCAAAGAACATATTTAAGATTGTAAAAGCTGCTTGGAAAAAAACAGAAAGTCATCCCTGAATAGTAAATCAGAAATGCACATTTTACTTTATAATCCTTAATAAAATAATTGACTTAAGCAAGAATTTAGCTGATGCTCAGACTATGAGGTGACAAGTTAAGGAGGAATAGGGTTTTGGCAAAATGTCAAAGTGTGACATTAATTACCTTAATCACAAACCTGAGGTCACTACCCTAACCAGGTTATCAAATTATATCATCAACGTTGGACCCATCAGCCACTCTATGCTCTTATGATGTAACACAAGCAGCAGTGGGTGGTACAGTGGGGACACAGGGCTTTGGGTTGATCAGGCCATATGCAATGTGCCAAGTTTGTGTCCTAAGGTCTTCCTGTAGACACCAGATGCTCGCATGTTCGCATGGGGCAGGCTAGGGGTTAGACTGTAGCATGAAGACTCTATTTAGGGTCCTTTTACTACCTTTCTCTCTCTCTCTGTCTATCTCATTCATGGAAAAAAAATGAATGAATAAAACAAAAAAAGTACATACTTTTACACAGGGAATATTTAACCTGAATTTGGTCAAACGCTCATATCTAACTAATTTTATAAGAAATATTGGGATACAGAAACATGGTCAATGATTTTATGAGAAAACAATAAGATGACCTAAAATGTAGAGTGTTCTATTTGACAACTAGTTTTGTGTTTTTAGAAAGCCAATCTCAAAAAAGAGTGGAGCCAATTTCCTTGGCATTTGATAGAAAGTAGACAAATATGTAAGGTTTACTGATAAACGAAGCAAGCCAGACATTGTATGTCCCCACTTAATATATACTCAATGTCTGCACTCTATGGCAGAAACTGAAAGATTGGGAAATATAAAATCATGGAGAACAACTGTGGATACTAGAGAGAGTGTGAGAGGAGGGTGGGAAATGAGTGGGTGAGAAGAAGGGATTCAAGGGGAAAAAGAAAGAAGCAAAACATTTAGGGGACACAAAAAAGGAAAATTATCAGTTGACAACACATATGATAATATCTTACTGAACTAATATACAGTGTATTTATACTGAGAAATTTTATTTTGCAAGCTGTAATGATATACAGTGACAGAATGTCTAATACATATTTTTAAACATATAAAAAACAAGAAACAGCAACAGAAAAACCAACCAAATGCAGTATGTTTCTCCATTGGATACTGTTTTTTTTTTTTTTTTTGAGAGAGATTTTTGCTATAGGGCACATGTGCTCACTGGAAAGACAGAGAGAGACAGAGAAACAGGAAGTGAGAAATCACCCACCCTTCTCCTCCATTCTCCTTTCCGGATCTTGAGCATATATACACATGCCTCAGCATGAGTTTAAGCTGCCAGATCTGGGACTTGAACTGCGGTCAACTATGTGGGAGTCCAGCGATGTAACCATTATGCCATCTACTGGTCCCCTGGATACTGTTTTTAAAATTTTTTTGTGTGAAAAAAAATAGATGAAAAAGATGTATTTGAAACAAATGTTTAAATTCAAATGCAGACTATAAATATTAATGAAAAGTATTGCTATAAGAATATTTTAATTTTAAAGATACATGCTGAAGTTAACACTGTTAACTATCCTATTCAGGAGTTAAATATTATAACAACTTGAATTTTCTTTTAAATGGTTCATCATAATCTTATATATTAATGAAGCAGCTTTGGGAAAATGTTAAACTGTAGAATCTAGATGGAGGTTATATGGGTATTCATTGTATTTTTTTCTACTTTTCTATATGTTTGAAGTTTTTCATTATAAAATTTTTAAAGAATTATTTTATTTACTTTTATTATTATTATCATTATTATTTTCCAGTTTGATCAGAGAGACAGAGAGAGAGAGAGGAAGTGAGAAAGCAAGCCACCAGGTCTGAGACTTGAACTATAGTTGGCTATGTGGGAGTCCAGCGCCTTTAACCACCATGCCACTTGCCAGCCCCATAAAATGGGCTTTAAAAACTTCATTTTTGGGGCCAGCATATGGCATAGTGGTTATGTTGCTGGACTTCCATATGTCTGACCACAGTGTGAGTTCTGGACCCATTGGCTTGAAACTCACGTCAGGCACACATGTGTGTGTGCTCAAAAACCCAAGAGGAGAATGGAGAAAGGATTGTGGTGTGACCATCTCTCCTGGGGGTAATTTCTCACTTTCTCTCTCACTTGCTCTGTCTCTCTCCCTGGCAAGTGCCCACACCTTAAAGTAAAAACCTCTACAAAAGAACCAAAAAGCAAAAAACTCTTTATTATTTAAGGTCTAAACATTCTAATAGAAAATAGACTTTTGGCACCAAACCATTCTGATTATTATTTAATTGATAAGCACATAGCACTTCAACCAATAGATGTGCTCAATAGATAAGTGAATAAATCATTTATAATGCCAATGCTTACATTTATTCTTTAGTAAATAATTATATATTCATTATTTTATTCCAGAAACACAAGTCTAAAGATCCTCCATTGCTCAATAAGATGATCCACATACAATGTTAGGATTACTTGAAATTTTTGACTTCTAGTGATTTACAAGAAATTGTTAAATGTTGGGACCAGCAGTTAGCGTAATGGCTATGTTGCTGGACTCCCACATAGTCAACCGTGGTTCATGTCTCAGACCTGGTGGCTTAAACTCACGCCGGGCGTGTGTGTGTGTGCATGCCCAAGATCCCGAGAGGAGAATGGAGGAGAAGGGACTGTGGTGTGGCCATCCCCTCTGGGGGGTGATTTCTCGCTTTCTGTCTCTCTGTCTCTCTCTGTCCATCTGGCAAGCACAGGCGCCCTATAGCAAAAACCTCTCCAAAAAAAAAAAAGAAATTGTTAAATGTCAACCAATATTTAATGTATTAATCTAGCTTTAACATATATATTTAAATGATGTATTATATATTAGGTCATGTTCATTAGAAATATCATTTTATCATTCTTATAGTCTTTGTTATCACCGCTACCAATGCACTCTTGCAGAGCATCTCATCTTTATTTACTCTATCTTATTTGAGCGGCAGCATTTTTGGAATGGTTTTTGACTTAATCATTAAAATTTTTATCCCAAGCCACAAATACATAAAACATAAATCAGTCTAGCAGATTAATATTTTTGAACTTTACATTACTTTTTTTGCTAGAGGGTGTTTGTGTTCATGAGAGACAGAGAAAGAGGGAGAGAAGAGAGCAGTGCTTGCCCCCCCATGGGGAATGGTGATGCCACAGTCCCTTCTGTGGCATCTCTTCTTCTTGTTGGGATTTTGGGTATGCAGGCACACACATGCAGAGTATTTCTCTGACTTTTGAATCTGGGACTCTAATCCATGACATGGTTGGCCATGTGAGATCTAGCTGCCTTAACCAAGCCCAGAGTGGGTTCATACTACTTGTTCTTAAAGCAATTAAGATAAAAACCAGATCTTTGTGTAATGATGTCTAACACTTAAATTAAGATAAAATATTATTAAATATTATTAAAATTATTTTCTTCCTTATTTATCAGGTTACCTCTGTAGACACCCAAATATGCACACCAAAACCCTCTATAGATGCCCAAAACTTACATTGACGGATATTGTTCCTGTCTAATATGTCTTTCCCAAACACTCCCTGATGGTTCAAAATAATGGAAATGAGAGAACATTGCTTTAATATGAGATCTTGAGGGAAAGGTGAGTTAGAAGTTATATGAGACTTCAAAAGTTCATAGAAATATGGAATTACAGTAAGAGTTTATTTTGGTGCAAAAAAATTGAAATTATGCAGTATATTCAAGAGATGAATTTTTCATTAACCCTTTGAATACCCCTCATAATCTCGCCTTGTATATGGGGCATTTATTGGGTGCCTACCCTGAGCAGGAAATGTGTTAGACTCTAGGATTTTAAAGGTGAACGAGGTTGGCCCAGTTCCTGCTCCTGAATTCTTAACCTTCCACTAACTATTGCCTCACACTGGTCTATATCTCTGATAGATGATTGATCTCACTATTCCATCACCAACCTCTAGCTCCTCTCCCTGGCTCTGTTCTACATTGACCTTTCGACTCTTATCTGTCTCAAGCACTTCAGGTGACCTCCTGACCCAGTTAAGACCCTGTTTCCTTCCACATCATGTGCACACACAATTGGCTTCATTGCTGGAGCTGTCCAGACTCTATCAAAATGAGCTAAGAACTTCATGAAGAAAGATTTGATGAAACTTTGTGACTGGTTATGTATGAAGTCAAGAAAGAGGAAAATGAAAAGTTATCTGCAAGGTGCAGTACAGCTTTGCTGACAAGAAAGGGAATTTAAAGAAGAGTTGCTTATTGGAGGGAAGAAAGGCATTAAGCCTGCACAGGACAGGCTAAGTTGGAGATGATGATTGCTTATAGAAATTGGATTGTCTAGAGGGTATCTAGGGATTCAGAAAAAGAGAAGAGACCTAACTGATGTAGTGAATCTAGGAGTCAACTAGTATGATGCCTAGTTTAAGCTAGAGTCGAAGATGTGTGTGATAAGGCACAAATCATAGAGAGGGAAGGGAAGAGCAAAAGACTCGGGACAAAATTTTGGTGCACAGTGCTCTTATGGGTATCACATGAGAAGAAAGGTTAGTAAAGAGAACTCACGTGGGTGAACTCAGATTCTTGATTTAGCCTGTTCACAAACAAACCCCTTTGGCTGACTTCAAGGATGTATGCATGAATTTCTTTTAAAATTTAATGTAATGGCGCATGTGTACTTCATGTGTTTTTAAGGTAACATAATTTAATTTCTCTTATTTGGCAGAGAATGATATTACTTCGTGGAGAACAAAATTAGCTGGTAATGTACAGTTCGTTTTTAAACAGATGGTTAGGGACATTGTTTTTTTACTTAAAATCCAATTACACCTTTTGGCAAGGATTTCTCAATCTGATATTGGAAAGTTATTTTGAAATATGAGATTTTTGTCCTATTGAAATAAATCAAGCACAAAATCTTGCTTAATAACTTTGCATTAATTAAGCACGTATTGCTTCAGACACAGAATTGTGACATGCAAAACACTTGGGCTTATTCTATCTTTTCTTTCAGAACCTTACACATAAGCAGATCCAGAGCCACTTGCCCAGAGTGCCTGGTAATTGAGGACACTGTGTCACCCCAGGGTTTGTTTACTTCTTCAAGTCCTGTCATGTCTGGAAACAGTGCTGGGATATGCTAGGGGTAACCACCTTCACAGACCATTACTTTTCCACTCAATGCAGGAGCTCTTTTGCTGGCTGCTTATTTTGTGCTGTCCTAGCCTAACATTAGAGAGGCCATAAAATAAAAAAACACAAGGGGTGTTCAAGAGGTTTGTGGAAAATGGTATCTTAAAATAAGGCATAGATTTTGAAACTCTATGAGGATTTAAAAAATACATTTTACGAGTAAGAGAGACATAGAGTGAGAACCCCCAACAGGGTCTCAACACTTCTATCTTCCCCAGATTTGATCCAGGCCAAGATGATGGGCAAGCATGTACCTGGTGTCACTAGGAAGGCCTTTTGATAAACCAGGAACTTTCCTGACATGTGGGATTGTCTTGCATAGTGTCGCATTTTTCCACTGTGCCACCATCTAACCCTAGATTTCAATATTTTTGCACCAAAATAAATTCACACTTTGATTTCAGTTTCCCATGAACTTTTTTGAAGTTCTCTCATACAGTTTCTTTCTCTAAAAATTCATACTACAATCAGGTGTGTGTGTGTGGGTGTGTGTGTGTGTGTGTGTGTGTGTGTGTAAAGGCAGCTGGTACAAATGACAATAATCTCCACCCAAAAAGAATGTCATAGAGTGACACAAATGGATGGACACCTTGAGCAATCAGGAATGGCTTCCTGAAGGTGGTGCCAATTCAGTTAGCCTTAATGGTAGATGCAGCACAATGGTGAAAAGGATTTGAGTGAGAATTGGCATGCCTGGGTTCGAATCCAGACACATTCATTTGCTGACTGTGTGACCTTATGTAAGTTAATTTCTCTTGTCCTCAAATGTCTCAAGTGTAAAATGGTCTTCAAAGGGTTGTCTTGTCAGTTAAATGAGATACCGTATGCATGTACCTGCCACAGGATGAGCACTCATTAAATGTTATCATTTTCATTAAGTCTTCTGAGTAGAGATGATAAACAAAACTGTTAAATAGACGATTTTGCTTTCTGTAATCTAGTTGGGAAGGAAGGAGAATATACATAGATCCTTGGTCAATACCTGCACATAGGGAGAAGTGGGAGAATGAGGTTCCACTAAGAAGATGGCAAGTGTGAGAGCGGAGAAAGCGATGGGCATTTCAAGGGGGAAGAGTGCAGGTTAATATACTGAACTTGAGAAGAAAACATGGTGTATGGAGATTCTCATGAGAAAAACTTAAGTGATTTTTTTTCAACCTCTTATCCCTGCAGTTTTAACAGGCTGCAGGGATTTAAGGAGAGGGAGTTGTGGAAACAATGGGATAGAGGGTTGTGATTACTCATTGAAGAAGTGTAGTAGTGAAAAGCAGAACAGAGGAAATGTGGTGTCTTTAGATACTAACAGTGAGGGGATATGTTTAAAAAAATACTGAGTGTATTTAGGAGTTGAGAAGAGTATCCAATAGATTAAGAGTAATTGGAAAGTCAGGTAAGAGGTGGTGTAATTCCTGGAGCCAAGCTCTGTGAGGAAGGTGGGGTGAAGAGCACACAAGACTATTCTGACAGTAATGCCAGACTATGTCTCAGCTGCACTTGGTCAGATATGTGCTTTAGACCCTTATTCTGTTCTAGGATCTAACAAAAAGGAATGAGCAAATCTGAAACCGAGTTGATTCGGCAGATTAACCACCCACTCACAAGCAAACTTGGGTTTGGAGACCAAGGCTGCTCGTGCAGTATGACACATCTCATTACATTGCTGGGCCAGTTCTTGGAAAGAAAAGTCAAGATGAGATTGAGGAGGGTTGCCAGACCTTGGTCAACCTATAAGTGCAGGAAGTTTGGGGTTAAGTTTAGTTTTGGGATGATGAAATCATCATTAGAGATACATTTTCCATTCCAGTTTTGATTCCAAGGAAAATTAGTGTCCTGGAGACAAGGAAGGAGATCTCTGTAATGTATGCAGAATCTTCCACGATATGACTGAGGGTTGGCATAAATGTGGTGCTGTCCTCAGAGACCCTCCGCTGAGAAAGAACACAAATTTTTAAGGATACAGGCACTATGGGAAACCTATAACAATTAGGTTTTATGTGGGGAAACAGAGTCACTATGAGTGATACAGAATAAGAGACTTATTTAGAATATTTAGAATAGCTAAAACAGTGCTTAGTAAAAAAAAGTTATAGCCATAGTGCCTATATTGAAAAAATCTCCAGTAAATATCCCATCACCTTGCCATAAGACTGCCAAAAAAAAAAAAAAATCCCAAACAAGTCCTGCAGTACAGCTGTCATTACTATAAAGTAAACAGAACAAAGAATGGGGTGTGATTTTGGGCTTCATGAACTGAAACACTGTGACTTGAGTGTCTTTATAGGATCACAAATTCTCCTTTCAAAGAGATCCACCAGTGGGGTTTGTATGTGGTGCAGGAACTGTGGGTTACCCTCCCCCCTGTTACTGCCATACCCCGAACTCTCTTTATTGCAGAAAGAATTTTGGTGTTCAGTTGAAGATGACACTTTTCCAGGCGCAGAGGATAACATGTGATTAATCCAAGATAGGCAACAGTGGTCTTGCCCATGATTGGTTTAGATATGGCTATGTGGTCTAGAACTGGCCAATGGAAACTGAGGCAACATTTACTGGTGGCTTCTGAGAAAAGCTTTACTTAGGAATAAAAATATATTAAAAAAAGAAGAAAGAAAAATGTCTTTTTTTTCCCCAAATATGTATCTGCTTGAGATTTCTAAAATTGCTGCAACCACCTCATTGCCACAAGGGTTATGTATAGAGGATGGTAGAATGAAGAGATACAAAACACTGGTCCTCAATGACATTGTTGAGTCACTGAATCAACAAACCAGGGACCACCCAATTCTATACTTTTTATTATGTGTGAATAGCAAAAACTTTAATTTACTTTATGTGAGTCTTTCACTAATTGCAGCTGAAAGGCTTTCATTTGCTCCTCTTCACAGAAGGGAGTGACAAAAATCATAGGCTAAATGTCAGGGTGACAGGGGCAGAACTAATGGATGTCTCGCACAACTGGAATACTTAAAATTCTTTATGCCTATAACCCATTCTGGTTAAAGAGTGTCCTGTTTTGATTTGTAAGAATAAATTCCTCACTGCTATCATAATTTTTTAATCATCAGCCTAATGTTAGGTAAAATTCAAAGCACTTATTTCCTCATTAGAATCCTATACTTGTACTGTAAAATATCTGAGCATCTTATTGATTCCAAAGATGCCATTTATTCTAAAATACTTTGGAATGAAAAATAGAAATGGCTGGAGTTATACAAGTCAGGCAACACCAAAATCATGAAAGTTGATATGTGAGTTAGGAGAGTAGAAGTCTCTACCTTTTGGAAACTCGTGTCTCAGCCTAGATAATTTCTTCACAAATAAAACAGTTGATTATACCTAGAATGTAAAATCTGATTCTATATGTATACATTTCCATTTGATAAATTTGTCTTTCTAATAATTTTATTTTACTTTATTTTATTTATTTATTTATTTTTTGTTGTAGGGTGAGTGTGCTTACCAGAGATAGACAGAGAGAAAGAGACAACTCATTCCCCTGGGGAGATGGCCATGCCACAATCCCATCTCCTCCATTTTTCTGTCAGGATTTTGGGCAAGCACATACACGCACCTGGCATGATTGTTAAGCTTCCAGGTCTGGGATTCAAACCATGAAGTATGCCATATGAGAATCCAGCACCTTAGCCACCACATCATCTGCTGACCCCGTTATTTCTGTTATTTATTTATTTATTTTGAGAGAGATTTTCGCTATAGGGCGCGTGCGCTTGCCAGACAGACAGAGAGAGACATAGAGACAGAAAGCGAGAAATCACCCCCCAGGGGCGATGGTCACGCCGCAATCCCTTCTCCTCCATTCTCCTCTCAGGATCTTGGGCACGCACGCACGCACACGCGCCCAGTGTGTTTTAAGCCACCGGGTTCGGGACGCGAACCGTGGGCAACTACGTGGGAGTCCAGCGACATAGCCATTACGCTAACTGCTGGTTCCCTGTTACTTATTTTTTTAAGACACCTGGTATAATTAATAATTAGCATGTTGGCAGTTCATTGACAGACCCCAGAATACAAAGATACTGCACAGGATAAAACACACGTGGAAATCTCCTATTTAGGGAACCCAAGTACGGGGAGCTGAAGTAGAACATACTGAGTTACTCTGCCAACTCAATTGTTCAGACCATGGAGATAAACTAATATGTAAGGCAACTTAGATTAAAATTTATTTTTGATACAACATCAAAACTAGCATTAAGTCTACCTGAATGATTTTGTTGTTGCTATTATTCTTATTTTCTTCTTATTTCAACATCAAACCAAACCTCACCTGTGTCTGTGTTACTCAATGGTCTGCTGAGAGACAAGACAGGCCCAGGCACAGACAGACCTGAAGCTGACAAATGGTACTGGGAAGAGATGTTAAAGGTTGTGTTGCAACTGTGCAAAAGATATATCTAATACTGTTTGGAAGAAGCAGGAAAGGTTTCATGAATGAGGAAATGATTGACAAAACGGTTGAATGACAAGGAACCGTAAGGGTAACAGCAATTGACAGAAAGATTGCCAAGAGCCAATTGAGAACTTCTGGGGAGATACGCATTACCTTTCTCCTGGACCATGGCAATAACCTGCTGGGTGGCCTCTTTACTCCATCCTGACTCCTCAACTCTGCTGTTGCTGGGCAACTCTAACATCCAGCCATCATTTACAACAGCATTTTCAAAGTGCCCTCTAGCAATGGCTGTGAACAAAAAGGGGGCTTTGAAAAGACTGTGTACCTCTGCTCCCTCTTGGGGATTTGAAAGTACAAAAGCTAGCATGTCAGAGCTAGGGGAGATATTTCTTTTGTTCATCACTCTATCTCCGTTGTCAGCACAAGCCTTACACATGGTTGGTGCTGGATAAATATTTGCTGATTGAATCAACTCATTAAATTCTATTAAAAATAACTGAAGTGAAAAATCATTTAACTCTGGAAACCCAGCATACATATCAAATGTATTATTTATTTATTTATTTATTTATTTTTTGAGAGGTTTTTGCTATAGGGCGTGTGGGCTTGCCAAAGAGACAGAGAGAGACAGAGAGACAGAAAACGAGATATCACTCCCCAGGGGGGATTGCCATGCCGTAATCCCTTCTCCATTCTCCTCTCAGGATCTTGGGCACGCACGCACATGCACCTGGCGTGAGTTTCAAGTCACCGGGTCCGGAACACAAACTGCAGTCGACTACATGGGAGTCCAGCAACATAGCCATTACACTAACTGCTGGTCCTAAGAAAACTTCAGTGTCAAGTCCCACATGGACTGACAAAATTCAAATTTTTTTTTTTTTTTTGGAGAGGTTTTTGCTATAAGCCGCGTGTGCTCGCCAGACAGACAGAGAGAGACAGAGAGACAGAAAGCGAAAAAATCACCCCCGAGAGGAGATGGCAATGCTGCAATCCCTTCTCCTCCATTCTCCTCTTGGGATCTTGGGCACGCATGCACACGCGCCTGGCGTGAGTTTTAAGCCACTGGGTCCGGGACGTGAACCACGGTCGACTACATGGGAGTCCAGCAACATAGCCATTACACTAACTGCTGGTCTCAAAATTCAAATTTAAGTCTAGGGAAGTTTAAACCAGGAAATAAAACTAGTCAAGGACTTAATTCTTGATTCTTGATTTTTTTTTTTTTTTTTTTTTTTAGTATCTCTTTGTATTATATGGTGTATGATAGAAAAAAGTACAGTTTTAGGCTTCAGTGATTCCAGAAGTCAGAATGAAACAGGTTACAAGCATGGAATTCTTGAGGGATGATGTTCTTTCTGTACTAGCTATTCCAATTCTTTCTCTCTGTTGATGTATCAGTTTCGTGCTTGAGAGGGTAAGCTGGTTTCCTATCATCTTGTCTTTCTCCTCTGTTACCTGAAAGGTTAGCTAACAATGCAGGGCAGCCCATGAGGAGCATCGCTGGCTTTCTGGAGGGTGCAGCAAAATGATGAATGAAAGATTTACAGAAAGAGCAGGATTGCATGGAGGAGTCTAGTAGAGTGCTCACTGAATATTGCTGAAGAAATGAAGAAATGAGACTGGGAAAGTTGAGAAAGAAAAGGGGACATTCCAGGATGGGAGGACCATCATGGGTACCCATTGGTGGGTGTAAATGGGTGGTGAGGGCTTTGTAGGGATCTTTAGTTGAATGTCACATGGTACACACTTGGAGACAGAGACCACTGGAACTGAATAATTGAAGGCTTTCTATGGCAGAGTAGACAGACTTTCTTTTACAAGTAGTAGTGAATGAAAGCTGTACTTTTACTGGGATGCTCCCTTATTAGAAGAGCAGGAGAAATGTAGGGCAGAAAAATTTTTGAACTAGACCCAATCTGGGAAGGAGCTACAACAGAGGCTTCAAAGACCATTGGACATAATTCTACTTTGAAATTAAGTGGCTAGCCTGTACCACCTGCAGTGATTATATTCTTTTTTCCTAACCAGCTGGCTCACTTGAAGAACACAGAGCCTTTATTAAGTTATCCTGATTATCAAGAAAAAGCAATTCACCAGTGGTTTAATAACTCTAAGAATAACTATCATCTTTTTGATCAGGTATAATATGCCAGTGAAAACAATGCTTATCTCTAAAGTGCTCAAAAGCTTTTATGGACATGATCGTATTTATTTACATAGTATTCCTGAGAGGTAAGTGGTAGATATCTGCAGTAGAATTAGAATTATCTTCATTTAATAAGAGATACACAAGAGCAGTTAGCAACTTGCCCAAGGTTATAAAGCAGGAAAAGCCAGGACTAAGCTGAATCTCTCAACTCTATGACACCAGGATTGAAGCCAGAAAGAAGCATGATGTTAGATCTGTGAGCCATAAAGGTTTGGAGCATATTTCAAAAATAAAGCGGTAATGGGACTAAATCTTCTTTCTTCCCAGGTAGGTACTTGTGGTTGCAAACATTTTGTGGGAAGGTTGATTGCCATGTACATGTACTTGTGTTGGGCACAGGAAGGTTCATTCAGATAGTCTCTCTTTAGCTCCCAAAGCGGTATTGGGACTAAATCTTTCTTCCCAGGTAGGTACTTGTGGTTGCAAACATTTTGTGGGAAGGTTGATTGCCATGTACATGTACTTGTGTTGGGCACAGGAAGGTTCATTCAGATAGTCTCTCTTTAGCTCCCATCCCCAAGGAGCTCATGTTTACTAAGGACATAAAATGTGCACACAAAAATGTAACATTTCAAGGCTAGAGAGCAAGGAGTATCCAATGGGCTCATCAATTATGTGCCATATTAGTAGTAAAGGGGAAAAAAGACATTTGATCATATATTCCTTATTTATGCACTTGTTCATTCATTAATGAATTCATTGATATGTATTTAGCACTAGTCTGTGCCACCTGCTTTGCTAGATCTAGGTGACACAGTGATGGGCCAGAGGGACACAGTCCCTAACTGCATATTCTAGATCTGTGCTATTAATCAACAATCATCACTAATCACATGTGGCTAGTTGCATGTAAACTTAAATAATAAAAAATTAAATAAATGTAGAGATTTAGATTCTCAATTGCAGTAGAAACATTTCAAGTGTTAGATAACTACATATGGTTGGTTGGTGACTACCTTAGTGGACAGGATAGCTGACTATCAGTGAAGAGGTCCCAGATACTCTGTCTTTTGCTAGTATCTCAGGGTTTAAAATGGCATCTGACATGTAGTAATTATCTAATAAATATCGGATGAACAAATGAGTGAATAAATGGATGAATAGACTGAGGAGGTAATATGGGGCTGGTAAATCAACTTAATATATTCGCTCATTCATTCATCAGAACAATCCTAACAAGAGAGGTCACTGAAGAATCTAAACACATATTGACTTGATCAGATACACATTTTTAGAAGTGCCCTTGGAAGGTAAGTGAAGAACAATACCTGGAGTCTTCAGGGAGTTCCCACAGTCAGTGACTTATAGCAATTGTGTGTGGTTAGTTAGAAATATCTTCCATTTTCATTGTGGAAGGAGAATTGAGGAAGCCAGCTTGTTCAGCTGATTGTGGAATTTTGACCCGAACCAGAAATCAGAAGGGTAGCATCTCGTATTCTGCACAGGAATGAATTAAGAGCAGAAGCGTGTTTTGCCATCATAGTGTGATGTATTACAGCTGGCATTTCTTTTCTTTTTTCCCAAGCTGGCATTTCTTGAAGGTGCCAGGCATTCAATGACTCATGGATGAGTTATAACAAGGGTGAGGCTCCTGGAGGCACACACAGTGTAGTTCTGGGAGTCATTTGGCTGAGCTCAATAAACTAAACTTGGAATACAAACAATGGTTTTTCTCTTTGAATAAAAATAAACCACTTTCTTCTTGCACCTTTTCTTTTTAAAAGATTTTTTGCTATAGAGTACATGCGCTCAAAGGAGAGATAGAGACAGAGAGACAGAAAGTGAGAAATCAGCCCCCCCCGGGGGGGGATGGTCACGCCACAATCCCTTCTCCTCCATTTTCCTCTTGAAATCTTGAACATGCACACATACACACTTGGTGTGAGTTTTATGCCACCAGGTCTGGGACTCGAAACATGGTCAGTTACATGGGAGTCCAACAGTGGACATAATTATGCCACCTGCTGGTCCCTCTTCTTGCACCTTAATGATGCTGAAATACTGTAATTCATTTACACCCACAACTTCCTCACCCCTGAGGCTAGATCAAAGAGGGTGTGCCATTCAGCTACATGCACAAACAGAAAACCTTCCAACCCAGAGAGAGAGAGATATCTGGCGAGGACTGAATTGCTGCTCCCTTCTCTGTGTATTTATTAGAAACTGGCTCCAGTTGCACACACCCAGTTCCCTTGCCTCTCTCCCACACCTCTTCTCTGCCTGTCGCCTCATATAACCTGGTTCATCTTTTACTAGCCTTTGAAGACACAGTATATTCTTACAGAGATTGCCTAGTTAAAGGTGTTTCCAGGTTAAAATATTTTATCTCAGTGGAACACAGCACATGTCATTTTACTTTCCAGGAAACTCTTTGTTCCTGTAAAAAACAAGTATATTGTCTCCAAATAACCAATTTACTGAAAATATGACCCCACAATAACTTTTTTCTTTTCTTCCAAATAATCTGATAATAACTATGGTCATAGTTACAATTATCCGATTAATTTTATCATGTGGCATATAATGTAGAAAAAAGTAACTTCTCCCAATGCAAGGCTAGTCTTTACTAGATTTTTACCTGAATTTCATTTTTAGCTATCACATCATTACTGAGCCTGAAGTAATGGATGATGAAAGGCATGAGTCAGCTGATTGGGACATAGAGGTTGGTATTACTCTTAACATAAGAAGATTGATGTTTGTGATATTTATTTCAGTCACTGAATTATTTTTCTTAGGACAAAATGTGGAGTATTTTAAATGTTTTTCTTTATTTATGATAGAGTGCATGTGCATGCACCAGAGAGAGAGAGAGAAATAAGAGCACTTCATCTCAGGGTATGGTCATACTGGAATCTTCTTGCTCCAATCCTCTAGCCTGTCAGATCTTGGGCAGTCATGTGCATGCCAAGCATGTTTCAGGCTGACCAAGTTAGGAATTTGAACCACAGTCATTACATAGGATCTGGCTTCTCTTTCGCAGTTCCACAGAGCCAACCACGGAGTATTTTTATTTCTAAATTCTATACTAGATTGATAGGCACCTAATTCAGTTGGCTTGTTAAGCATTAACCACGGGAGACATGGTTCCTTAGAGAAAAGGCCAGCTTCTTTTGTTACAAACTTATGCATCGACCCCTCATATACATCTGTTTTAGAATTTTTCCAGGTACCCCAAACCACTTCCATGAGTTGGAAAAAGTGTCAGTGCTGAGAGCTCCTGTGTAGTTTGTTTCTGGTTCTGTGAGAGAAAGTGAGTGTGGGGTACGCTGGTGGTGTGGTAGTTAGAGCATCTGGATTCCAGATCGCCAACTGCAGGGTTCTAGTTCCAGCACTGGTGACTTGAAAATCACACCAAGTACATATGCATGTGTGCTCCAAATCCTGGGGAGAATGGAGAAGGGATTGAAGCATGGCCATCCTCCCTGTGAGAGTTGCTTTCTCCTTCACTTTCCTTCTCTCTCTTTCTGGCATGCACATTCACCTTATAGAAAATTTTTTATAAAGAAAAAATTTGAGTTGTTGGAAGCATTTTATCTGTGTTTTTCCATGAAAAAAAAATGAATCATGACTTTTCTGACAACCCAATAAATAACATATTTAGTCCCCATAAAAAATGAGTGTATTGTCTCCAAATAAGTTTTTAAAAGGTTTGTAGAGGCACTAGAAACTACCAATTAGACAGAGGCACATCTTGTTCTTGACTGGAAACTTGGACAAGTGACGGTACTAGCTTGAATCTCAGTTTCTTCACATTTCAACTAACTCCAAATAGTGTCATCAGTAGTAAGAGGAAAAGAGACACGTGTCCTGAGTCTGAACTTTAGACTCAGATGAGAAAAGGAAGCAAAAGGGATTCAATTTTCAAGGAAGTAAGATCTGGTAAATGTAGTAGACTTTGATTTTAATTTTCATAATATGTAAAAGCAGTGGAGAAAAGCAGTCCACTCTTACCTTTTAACCCTTTGCTAGTCTAACCATCTCAAATGTTGGTCTATAACTCTTTGAAGACATTTGCTAATATTTTCACTGTTAATATGGTTACATTAAAAATGAAATATACACAGATGTACAAATACATTATACATACATACACATATTTGCTTTTACATATATAGTTATATATGGACCTCTTTCTAACTATCCCTTAATCAGACATTATGTTCTCATAATGTTTAAGAGAGAGATTTTTACTATAGGAAGTGTGTACTTGCCAGAGAGACAGAAAGAAACAGAAAGAAAGTGAGAAATCACTCCTCCGGGGGGAATGGTCATGCCATAATCTTTTCTCCTTCATTCTTCTCTCAGGATTTTGGGCATGCAAGCACATGCACCTGGTGTGAGTTTCAAGCTGCCAGGTTCAGGACTCAAAGCATGGTTGGCCATTTAGGAGTCCAGAGACATAACCATCTGTTGGTCCCTCCACAAATATTGAACATCTACTATGTCCTGGTTCTGATCTAGGTGTTGGGTATTCAGTAGTAAAAAAAAAAAAAGGAAATTCCAGTCCATGTGGAGCTCACATTCTAGGGATGGAGGCAGACAACAAAATAGGAAATAAAAAAAAGTGTGTATGTGAGTGTTCATGTGTGTAGGGGTGTGTGTGCATGCACACATGTGTGCAAATGGTGTCATGTGCTAAGGGAAACAAGTAGAAAAAGAAGCAGTTTGCAATTTTAGAAAAAATCATGACCTTAAGTTCCACAGAGACTCGGGCGGCGTCAGAGTCAAGACTTAAATGGAAGGAAGGGGGAGCTATGTGGAAGTCTGGGCACAAGTGTTCTAGATAGAAAGAAGTGGAGGGCAATGTTGCAGATGGGAAGATGCAATCCCGGCCAGTTCAAGGAACAATAAGGAGTCCAAGTGGTTGGAAAAGAGTGAGATCAGGGAAAGCAGCAGGAGATGAGTCAGAGACTACAGAGCCATGGAGCCTTAGATGGGCCATTGTAGAGATTGTGGCTTTTACTCTGAGTGAAATAGGAGCCATGGAAATATTTCAGTAGAAGAGTGTCATCTCTGGATTTCATTTCAACAAGATCAATGGCTGCACTGTTCACAAGTCTTGCAGATGGTGGTGGAGGAGAGGGCAGAGGCAGAAGCAGGGCACGGCAGTTTTAAAACACGTCCAGAAATTCACTGATATTCTTCCCATTGAGGGGTGAGTGGTCTCTTTCCTTTGAACCTGGTGCACTTTACTGTGACTGCTTCAGTCCAGTCTACAGTCCTTGCCTGTCTGGTCCTTCGGTCATCCCAGCTCAATGGGCAAACATGGGGGAAAGCCATCAGAAAGGTCGATCTTCCCAGCCCAACAGTTCCTTTCCAGTCGATTGAATTATACCCATTGGAAACCCCAGACAAAACAGAGTAGGGAAGGGCTGTCTCCACTGTGCCTTTCCAGAATTTCACACTTGCAGGGACCAGCAGTTAGCGTAATGGCTAAGGTACTGGACCCAGTGGCTTAAACTCATGCCAGGCGCGTGTGTGTGCGTGCCCAAGGTCCCGAGAGGAGAATGGAGGAGAAGGGATTGTGATGTGGCCATCCCCTCTGGGGGGTGATTTCTCGCTTTCTGTCTCTCTGTCTCTCTCTGCCTTTCTGGTGAGCGCACGTACCCTATAGCAAAACCCTCTCCAAAAAAAAGAAAAAAAATAAAAAGAATTTCACACTTGCAGAATCCATGAGCATAATAAAATGGTTAGGGTTTCAGATCCCTAAGTGTTGAGGTGGTTTGTTATGCAACTGAAACACAGAGAAAGGAGCCAGGGTGAACGGTAAAGGTGAAAGGCAATGGTGGCTGTCTGAGAGAACCAAATGGATTCCATCTGTGACTTCCACTTTCTCACTGTGCCCTAGAATGATCTTTTACTAACCCTGAGTAGGAATTCTTCTTGAGTTAAGGTCTCACTTGGTGCAGTATTCAGATCCTTTAACTGAGATAACAGCTTGAGTCACTGCTCTTTAACAACAGAAAGGCTAGCAGAAAGACTGGTAGTCTCCTTCACGTCTCCCTCAGATGGTCCCCTCCACCCAACAAAGTTTACCCCTTGTGTTCAGCTCCTTTAAAAATTTCTGTTCACTGTGGGAGAGTGTGGAGCAGAGTCTGCAGCTGCACATATTTGAGAATCAACTTCTGCGGATCCTTCTCTCATTTTATAAGTTACTCTGTGTCCCTTCTAGGCCCAAATACCTAGACAGAATTCATCTATATCTGAGGTGGGCCCTGCTCCTTTAATTGAAGAGTCTCTGCTACAGTTGCAGAAACCTTCTCCAACAAATTAGACAGAGGTGAATACATCACCAAATGACTAAAAATCAGAGAAGAGAGACTGCAAAATGAGCAACAGGAGAAATACGGAGCTGAATGAAGGGAGAGCGCAGCTCATCTCCTTCCACAGACCTTTGAACTCTCAGTTGAAACCTCGCAGCTCAGCCCAGGTGCACCTGTTCTTCCCAGAAACTGGGAGACCTTTGTACTATCTAATTCCAACGACAAAAGCACAGGTTGCTTGGTGAACATTAGGGAAACAAAACTGCAGAGAAATTGCTGGTCATCTCTTCCTGCAGACCTCTGAACACTCAGAATTAACTCCAAAGAATTAGGAAGAAGCATAATCTATCAGATGACCAGAAATCACTGCAGAGACACAAGAATTATAAGGAACCAAGAAAATCTCTCCCCCCCAAGGGAAAAGAACAACCCTCCATCATCCACGGACAGTATAATTAAACTCATGGAAATGTCAGATAAAGAATTCAGAATTTTCATGGTGACAAAACAAATCAAGATGCAAGAAAAGAGAGACAATGAATTCCAGGAGATGCAAGAGAAAAGAGACAATGAGTTCCAGGAGATGAGAAATTTCTTCCACGATAGGGAAGAAGAAATACACATCATAAAAAAGAATTAAATGGAGCTGTTAGAGATGAAGGCTGTAATATAGGTAATCAAAACCTCGCTTGAAAGTATTAAAAGCTGATTAGATCATGCTGAAGGGCAAATCTAAAACCTCTGACCTGCAAAAAAATTGCCAAAAAGACTGAGAAAATAACCCAAAATATGAGAATAATATACAAGAAATACTAGATACCATTGAACACTCAAACATCTGGATAACTGGTATCCCAGAAGGTGAAGAAACTAATAAGGGCATTGATTTCTATGAAATCCTGGAATAAAACTTTCCAAATCTAGAGAGGCATTCAAATATCCAGACCCAAGAAATACAAAGAACCCCAAATACAATCAACTGATGGATATCCTCTCCAAGGCACATCATAGCCAGATTGGCCAGAACCTCAGACAAAGACAAGCTACAAAAATTGGCAAAAGAGAAATATCAAATTACTTAGAAAGTTTATCCCAACAGGCTAATGTTGGACTTCTCATTGGAAACAATGCAAGCAAGGAAAGAATGAGAACATACATTCAAAGTCTTAGATGAAAATTTCAACCAACAATAGTATACCTGGAAAGATTATCCTTCATATGAGGAGAAAATATAAAAACATTCTCAGATAAACCAAATCTGAAAGAATTTACCAACACCAGACTAGCTCTCCAAGAAGTTCTGATGGAAGTGCTATTCTGGAGGGTGTGCTATACCAAGACAACTAAAGGCAGACAGACAGAAAGAAGAAAAAAAAATGGCCAACTTAATAGTAGGGACAAGTCTGGAAATATCAATAATAAATAAATGAAAAGATTGGACCCTGCAAATTCAAAAGAAGAGAGATTAATTACATGAGACTAAACTGGTAAAATAGAATTTTATGACTTTTGACTAAAACATTACTGATTTTCTTCCATATTTTGTCTTCCAGTTTTAAGAATTTTTGTTTTTTTTTTTTGAGCTGTTGATAGGTTCAGTAATTTGTTAATATTTTTTTGAAATTGAAACATAAATTAAATTTTTCTTACTTCCTGACACCTCTGAAATTGCAAAATATTTGTGAGCATTTTTTTTTATTTTTTTGAAATTGAAACATAAATTAAATTTTTCTTACTTCCTGACACCTCTGAAATTGCAAAATATTTGTGAGCATTTTTTTTTCAAATAAGTTATTTTAAGAGGGGGAATGGAGAGAGAAAAAAATATTTCAAAAGAAAATTATAGTGCACTTGTTATTAGATTTTAGCTTTGTCCATATCTGTTTTTTTTTTTAGGTTTTAGTACCTATCTACTATTTGAACAGAATCCTAGCCTTTTTTCCCAGCTTTACATCTTGAGCAAATTTTTCTAAACATTATTTTAATTTATTAAAGCTAAAACTGCTTTTCTTGAAATTAAAAAAAATACATAAGAAATAAAAGATAAATAAAAAACAGAATGACTACAATAAGCTATATAGCCTTAGCTAGGTGCCACTTTATAGTGTGTTCATTCTACTCGCTGAGTTTAATGCCTAAAATCAGACACGTGTTCACAGATATGTTTATATCAACTGAACTTACTATCAAAAGTATTTAATTTAATTAAGATCTTCTGTGAATCAATAAAATCAATAAAATTAAGATCTTTTGTGGAAAAAAAGTAAAACCATGGGAAGCCACTGTGGATACCAGAGATAGTGTGGAAGGAGGGTGGAAAATGGCGATGGTAGAAAATGGCAGAGAGCAGTGAGAGGTAGGGAATCAAGGGGGAAAAAAGAGAAGTAAAATATATAAAAACAAATAAATGAAAAACTATTTGTTGAAGATAACATGTATGGTAATATCTTTGATTGAGCCAATATACAGTGTATTCTGGATGGAAAAACTCATTTTGTATGCTGCAATGATATACAGTGAATGAATGTAAAATAAATAAATTAAAAATAAAATGCTAAAAAAAGAAAAATATAAGTTACCCTGTAATATTAAACTTTTAAAGAATCTGTATGGAGTTGCCTTGCTTCATTTCTAGGACTCAGCTCAGTCAAACAGTGACTGAGACAAGGTGCTATGGGAGAGGTTAAGAGAGGTCAGATTCTGATATAGATTCTGATATATGTGAAGATAAGAAAATATCAGTAGATTTGCTGGAGAACTGTAGAACAGAATGAAAGAGAAAAGTCAGAAATGATCCAAAGGTTTTAGTATGAACCACAGAAAGGACAGAGGTGCCATTTACGGAAATGGGAAAGCCTGTAAGTGGAAGAGGTTTGTGAGTACCAGAAGCTCAGTTATGTTAAGTCTGAGACACCTTTTGGTTATCAAATGGAAAGGTCAAGTAGGCAATTGTAAGTGCCTACTCTGGGTGTATATAAATGTGTGTGAGTATCAAGAAGTCAGTTAAAAATGCTTATTACATCATGAGGGACAAGATGAAATAATCATGAGGAACAAAAATGTGCAAAGGTTGAGACGAGTCACTGCATTGTTCCTAGGTCATAAAAATGAGGAGGAACAGGGAACCAGCAGTTAGCGTAATGGCTATGTCGCTGGACTCCCATGTAGTCGACCGCGGTTCGTGTCTCGGACCCGGTGGCTTAAAAACTCACGCCGGCCGCGTGTGCGTGCGTGCCCAAGATCTTGAGAGGAGAATGGAGGAGAAGGGATTGCGGCGAGACCATCCCCCCGGGGGGTGATTTCTCGCTTTCTGTCTCTAGTCTCTCTCTGTCTGTCTGGCGAGCGCACGCACCCTACAGTGAAAATCTCTCAAAAAAAAAAAAAAAAGGAGGAACAAAGAATGGAAACTGCACGGAAAGAACTTTCTGGAAGCCAACAGAAGAAAAGGCTTTAATGAGGAAGGAATTGTTACTTGTGTGAAGTACCACTGAAAGACCACATAAAATGAAGATTCAAGAAGTTACTGTTCAATGAAGAGATTCAAGTGTTTATGATGATCATTTATTGAGCATCTATTCTACACCAGGCATTGTCCTGATTCATTTTAATAATATCAGTGAGGAGAATGAGAAGGCTATAGGGTACTTTAATGGGCGGTATTTATAATTTGTCAATTATATATTACATGCCTGATATTTGGGGAAGTCTCACATGTGCTATCTCACTAAATCTTGTGCTATATAAACCAGAGACCTGCCCAATATGGCTCAAGAGTCAGTGGCAGAGTTCGCTGCTTGAACCCAGTTCTATCTGATTTTGAAACTAGTGATCTTTGGGAACCATCAGTTGGCGTAATGGCTATGTCGCTGGACTCCCATCAGTTCGCGTCCCAGACCCAGTGGCTTGAAACTCACGCCGGGCACGTGTGCATGCATGCCCAAGATCCCTAGAGGAGAATGGAGAAGGGATTGCGGTGTGACCATCTCCCTGAAGGGAGAATTCTCGCTTTCTGTCTCTATGTCTCTCTCTGTCTGCCTGGCGAGTGCATGCGCCCTATAGCGAAAAACTGCTTCAAAAAACAAAACAAAACAAAACAAAACAAAAAACAAACAAACATAAAAACAAAACCTAGTGATCTTTCTGTAGTCATTGCTCCTACAGGATTCACTTGTCTCTCAGAAATCCCAAAAGGAGCTGGGGTGTGAAAAGCTACCATGTAAATATCTATCTGAGGAGTTCAGTTTTACTCAAAGTTTTAAGGGAGGTTATAAAAGTGGTCTTACAGTGAAAAAAATATGAATATATTATGGAGTAGAATGCAAAATTCTAATACAATTTTTAAATAAGTGTGTAAGATGCATGAAGCTCATTGCTTGAATCGCTTAGAATTATAAGTGGCTTTCTCTCCTTGGTAGATCAATTGTCTTGTTTGGAACAGTTGATTTGCTGGTTTTTCTGCTTAGATTATGGGTACTATAACCTAATTAATAAAGACATATCAGAACTAAAGATTATAACTCAGAGATCTGACAAAGTCGGGGGATACAGGAAATCAATACATAGAAAATTTTGTGATTATGGCCATACTCATTTTCTATAGAAAGTATCTATCAAGAAAGGATTCTTAAAAAAAAAAAAAAAAGAAAGGATTCTTGACCTCTTAAAAGCTAACAACCACATGGCAAGAAAGAAGAGTCATGTATAATTCATAGTTAAAAAGAATAACAAAATATGCACATAGTTCTGTTATTGGGCAACTTTTGAGGGCCCAGTTACACAAGCCCTAAAGACTAATAGTTGTGATCAGACTCTGCGAATGTATCAACTAACAAAGGATTTGTTTATCACTTCCTGTGAAGTCTGAAAGATGGCTGATAAGTATTGCCAGGTCTATGACATTCTGAGACTTAATGTGAAACCAGAATTAGTCAAGTATATACATTTATATAGTATATATAGTGGGTCATGAGAGTTCCTCAAACTTGCACATTCTAGGACCCTGTTAGTATAACAACTTAGGAAAGTAAAGGTGGAAGACTAATCTATTGCCTTTAAAAAAATACAAAGAGAGAGAGCTAAAGTGAGAAATCATCTCCCACCCTCCGGGAGGATGGTCATGCTACAATTCCTTCTCGAGAGCTGAAGTCTCCTCTTGGGATTTTGGACATGTATCCAGCATGATTTGTAAGCTTCTGGGACTCAAACCACACAGTCAACCATGTGGGTCAAGTGTCTTAACTTCCATACCACCTGCTGGCCCAAATAACATTTTATTTAAGACTTCTTAGTCTACTTCCCTCACATTATTTATGGTTTAGCGGCTACAAGTTGGTGTCTGGTAGCAATGTTTCTTTGAAATTCATGTGCAGTGTATCTTTAAAAATTAGATGGCAATATTTAAAAATCAGGAGATTCTTTCTCCCTGATTTGGATTTCCAGTTTCTTTTGAAAATCAGAAAACCTGTCAAGAGGGTGCCTGTTCTCTTTCTTAGCAACACTGGGGTTTGTTCAGTTAAACCCATTCTTTTTTTTTTTTCCCAAGTGAGAGACTTTTGCTATAGGGCACATGTGCTTGCCAGAGAGACAGACAGAAAGCGAGAAATCACCTCCCAGGGTGGATGGTCATGCTGCAATCCCTTCTCCTCCATTCTCCCCTTGGCATTTTAAGCCTTCAGGTCTGGGACTGAATTGTGGTCAATTATGTGAGAGTCCAGTGATGTAACTATTACACCATCTGCTGGTTCCCCAGTTAAACCCATTCTTTCCACTTCCCACTGTCTTGCACAAGGTCCTGCCAGTCCCTATAAGCATTGTTAGTCTCAAACTCTGCTGTGATCAAATGATCTTTAATATGGCCAAACTCTAGGAGGGCAGGATTCAGATGAGACTGTGAAGGATGAAGTAGGTTGTGGAGAAAAACTGTGAATATTTCACTGAGTTATGCTTACAGTGTTTCCTTTCAAATATTTAATTGCAAATTTCCTGGCCACAGTCTTTGTGGCAGTAGTTCCTTCTCACATAAATTTGCATGTTGGTACACTTTAGAATACAGTAAATATATGTTGCTTCAGGTCTACTATCAAAAAGGTAGTCATTCTTAGCAAAAAATTACATTAAGTAGTATTTCAAAATAAATGTAATAGATCTACATTTTTGCCTTTTTAAAAATGTATTTTATTTTATACATTCAGTCACTAAACATCACCTAGCTTGTATAGTAAATTTTTCCAACATGAATACATTTCACACCAGTTCAAGTGAGGATACTATACATATACACGTTATCATCAACAGATAATTCATTTCTGTGTTCCAGAAATATCTTGCTTCACTAATTTTCTCCTTAATGTCTTTCCTCACACTTCTCTCCTCCCATCCTCTTTATTAATTATAATAAATAATAAATATAACAATTATGTTAATTATTAAATTAATAATAATTAAACAATAAATATAATAATTGTTATTGATGATTAAATGTTAATTATTCATTCACAAAAAATGAAGGGAACCATTTTCTAGGAGATTTTACCAAGTAGGTGAAATTAATTTGGTAATAAATATACTTAAAAGTGTATGTTATTTTAATTAATAAAATTAAAAGATTAAATCTACTTTTAAAATGTGTGCTCTTTTAATTAATAAAACACCTGAACAGACTGATCCAGGTGTTTCTTTATAGACAATGCAATGAATTATAGTTCTCCTCGGGGTAGATAATTATACTTCAGATTTGGAAATATTCAAGTAATGGTGCTTTTCTATTGCTGAAATTTGGGAACATTGTGTTTGGCTTTTTTAGCCATACACTTGTCCCCATATCAAAATATTTAGATTAATTAAGATCTTTAGTGAATCAATAAAATGTGGGGGAGGAAAGGCATTGAAAGCAACTATAGATACCAGAGACAGTGTGGGAGGGGGATGGGAGATGGCAGAGGGTGAGAGATAAGGAATCAAGGATGGGAAAAAAAAGCAAAATATACAGGAAATGAGAAATGGAAAATTATTTGTTGAACATAACACATATATTGATGTGCTTGATTGAGCCAATATACAGTGTATTCTGGATGGAAAAATCTCATTTTGTATGTTGTAATGATGTACAGTGAATGA